>NC_092736.1:2897188-3197188 GCF_047496885.1 Scyliorhinus torazame
AGAGTGGGGGAGAGAGTGGGGGGGAGAGGTGAGGGGCGGAAGAGGTGGGGAGGGGGGTGAATTGAGTTGGGGGGGGAGATTGGTGGGGGCAGAGTGGGGGGGAGATGGTGGGGGGGACAGAGGGAGGGGGGAGAGTGAGGGGAGATGGGGGGGCAGAGGGGGGGAGTGGGGAGATGGGGCGAGATGGGGGGAGAGGGGGGGAGGTTGGGGTGGACATAGGGGGGGGAGAGTTGGGGGGACAGAGGGGGGAGATTGGGGGGGGACAGAGGGGGGACGAGTGGTGGGGAGAGTGAGGGGGAGAGTGGAGGGGGGCGAGGGGGGGGACAGAGGGGGGGGTGTTTGGGGGAGGAGGACGAGGGGGGGGGGAGACCCACGGTATCAGGTCCTGCGACAGGTTTTGAGAGGGGATGAATGAGTCTCTTTGCGGTTTGCTGAATCTGACAGTGAGATTTTCGAATCCTAACTCTGTGTCAGGCCCTCCAATCACAAAGCAGAACCGTGTTGGGAATATTTGATTAATGGAATGTGGAGCACGAGTAATGCAAACTATTTGCTATTAAATTGGAGAAATAATTAAATTAGCGTTTCATTATTCTGTGGCGATGTTACAGGAAAATGCCGCAGTTTTTAGCAGGACACGGGTTCGATTTTAATCTTTATCCTCTCTTCAGTTCATTCCTGATAGTTAAAGAAATTTAACCCTCCGGCTGCAGAATATGTTCAGGACCTTTTTGTGGAAATGGATCAGAGGACAGACTGAGAGCAACATAAACTCCAACATCAACTCCAACATCAACTCTAAACTCCAACATCAACTCTAAACTCCAACATCAACTCCAACATCAACTCCAACATCAACTCCAACATCAACTCTAAACTCCAACATCAACTCCAACATCAACTCCAACATCAACTCTAAACTCCAACATCAACTCTAAACTCCAACATCAACTCCAACATCAACTCCAACATCAACCTCTAAACTCCCAGCATCAACTCCAACATCAACTCCAACATCAACTCCAACATCAACTCAACATCAACTCTAAACTCCAACATCAACTCCAACATCAACTCTAAACTCCACATCAACTCCAACATCAGCTCCAACATCAACTCTAAACTCCAACATCAACTCCAACATCAACTCTAAACTCCACATCAACTCCAACATCAACTCTAAACTACCAACATCAACTCCAACATCAACTCCAACATCACTCTAAACTCCAACATCAACTCTAAACTCCAACATCAACTCAACATCAACTCCAACATCAACTCTAACTCCAACATCAACCCAACATCAACTCTAAACTCCAACATCAACTCCAACATCAACTCTAAACTCCAACATCAACTCCAACATCACCTCTAAACTCCAACATAAACTCCAACATCAACTCCAACATCAACTCTAAACTCCAACATCAACTCCAACATCAACTCCAACATCAACTCCAACATCAACTCTAAACTCCAACATCAACTCCAACATCAACTCTAAACTCCAACATCAACTCCAACATCAACCTCTAAACTCCAACATCAACTCTAAACTCCAACATCAACTCCAACATCAACTCTAAACTCCAACATCAACTCCAACCAACAACTCTAAACCTCCAAACCATCCAACTCCAACATCAACTCTAAACTCCAACATCAACTCTAAACTCCAACATCAACTCCAACATCAACTCCAACATCAACTCTAAACTCCAACATCAACTCCAACATCAACTCTAAACTCCAACATCAACTCCAACATCAACTCCAACATCAACTCTAAACTCCAACATCAACTCCAACATCAACTCTAAACTCCAACATCAACTCCAACATCAACTCCAACATCAACTCTAAACTCCAACATCAACTCTAAACTCCAACATCAACTCTAAACTCCAACATCAACTCTAAACTCCAACATCAACTCCAACATAAACTCCAACATCAACTCCAACATCAACTCCAACATCAACTCTAAACTCCAACATCAACTCCAACATCAACTCTAAACTCCAACATCAACTCCAACATCAACTCTAAACTCCAACATCAACTCCAACATCAACTCTAAACTCCAACATCAACTCTAAACTCTAACATCAACTCCAACATCAACTCCAACATCAACTCCAACATCAACTCTAAACTCCAACATCAACTCCAACATCAACTCTAAACTCCAACATCAACTCCAACATCAACTCTAAACTCCAACATCAACTCCAACATCAACTCTAAACTCCAACATAAACTCCAACATCAACTCCAACATCAACTCTAAACTCCAACATCAACTCCAACATCAACTCCAACATCAACTCTAAACTCCAACATCAACTCCAACATCAACTCTAAACTCCAACATCAACTCCAACATCAACTCTAAACTCCAACATCAACTCCAACATCAACTCTAAACTCCAACATCAACTCCAGCATCAACTCCAACATCAACTCTAAACTCCAACATCAACTCTAAACTCCAACATCAACTCCAACATCAACTCTAAACTCCAACATCAACTCTAAACTCCAACATCAACTCCAACATCAACTCCAACATCAACTCTAAACTCCAACATCAACTCTAAACTCCAACATCAACTCCAACATCAACTCCAACATCAACTCTAAACTCCAACATCAACTCCAACATCAACTCCAACATCAACTCCAACATCAACTCTAAACTCCAACATCAACTCCAACATCAACTCTAAACTCCAACATCAACTCCAACATCAACTCTAAACTCCAACATCAACTCTAAACTCCAACATCAACTCTAAACTCCAACATCAACTCTAAACTCCAACATCAACTCTAAACTCCAACATCAACTCTAAACTCTGGGAATAAAGCTGAAATATCAGCTCAACCCGATCGGTAGCACAAGTGATTAGCACTGTGGCTTCACAGCGCCAGGGTCCCAGGTTCGATTCCCCGCTGGGTCACTGTCTGTGTGGAGTTTGCACGTTCTCCCCGTGTCCGCGTGGGTTTCCTCCGGGTGCTCCGGTTTCCTCCCACAGTCCAAAGACGTGCAGGTTAGGTGGATTGGCCATGCTAAATTACCCGTAGTGTCCATAAGGGTTGGGAGGGGTTATTGGGTTGCGGGGATAAGGCGGAAGTGAGGGATTAATGTGGGTCGGTGCAGACTCGATGGGCCGAATGGCCTCCTTCTGCACTGTATGTTCTATGTTCTATGTAATAAAATAAACCCCAAAACAGAGAGAACAGGAAACTGACAAAGAACGTTCAACACTAACCCCCCCCACACACACTAACCCCCCACACTCTCTGTAACCCCCCACACACTAACCCCCACATTCTCTGTAACCCCCCCTACACACTAACCCCCCACACTCTCTGTAACCCCCCACACACTAACCCCCCCACACTCTCCATAACCCCCTCACACTCTCCATAACCCGTCCTCTCCATAACCCCCCTCATACTCTCCATAAACCCCCACACTCTCTGTAACCCCCCCCCACTCTCCGTAACCGCCCCACACTCTCTGTAACCCCCCCCCACTCTCCGTAACCGCCCCACACTCTCTGTAACCCCCCCACACTCTCCGTAACCCACCCACACTCTCCGTAACCCCCCCACACTCTCTGTAACCCCCCACACTCTCCGTAACCCCCCCACACTCTCTGTTACCCCCACACTCTCTGTAACCCCCCACTCTCCATAACCGCCTCACACTCTCCGTAACCCCCCACACTCTCTGTAACCCCCCCCACACACTAACCCCCCCACACTCTCTGTAACCCCCCACACACACTAACCCTCCCATACACTAACACCCCCACACTCTCCATAACCCCCCCACTCTCTGTAACCCCCCACACACTAACCCCCCCACACTCTCTGTAACCCCTCATACTCCCCATAAACCCCCACACTCTCCGTAACCGCCCCACATTCTCCGTAACCGCCCCACACTCTCTGCAACCCCCCACACTCTCCGTAACCCCCCCACACTAAACCCCCCCCACTCTCCATAACCCCCTCACACACTCCGTAATCCCCCTCACACTCTCCGTAACCCCCCTCACACTCTCCGTAACCCCCCTCACACTCTCCGTAACCCGCCCCCCACACACACTCCATAAGAACTAGGAGCAGGAGTAGGCCATCTGGCCCCTCGAGCCTGCTCCACCATTCAATGAGATCATGGCTGATCTTTTGTGGACTCAGCTCCACTTTCCGGCCCGAACACCATAACCCTTAATCCCTTTATTCTTCAAAAAACGATCTATCTTTATCTTAAAAACATTTAATGAAGGAGCCTCTACTGCTTCACTGGGCAAGGAATTCCATAGATTCACAACCCTTTGGGTGAAGAAGTTCCTCCTAAACTCAGTCCTAAATCTACTTCCCATTATTTTGAGGCTATGCCCCCTAGTTCTGCTTTCACCCGCCAGTGGAAACAACCTGCCCGCATCTATCCTATCTATTCCCTTCATAATCTTATATGTTTCTATAAGATCCCCTCGCATCCTTCTAAATTCCAACGAGTACAGTCCCAGTCTACTCAACCTCTCCTCGTAATCCAACCCCTTCAGCTCTGGGATTAACCTGGTGAATCTCCTCTGCACACCCTCCAGCGCCAGTACGTCCTTTCTCAGGTAAGGAGACCAAAACTTTTCATGTGAGAATACCATTAAGAAATGGATGTTTTTATGGAATAACTGTAGAGGGTGTACCTTTAAGAAATGGGTGTTTATTACTGCAGAGATGTCAGAGAGTGGGTGGAGCTCTGGCTCTGCTTTTTAGTTTCATCGTGAGAAAAGCTTGGGTGTGTCTGTGTTTTTTTTGGTTTTGTTTCAGTGTTGGAGCTGAAGCCAGACAGAGCAGGTGTACCGGTGTTCTCTCTGCCATGTAAACACTGTCTCTTGATCCTTTGGTGAATTCAGAATTATAAATGTTCTCAGTAGAGAATTTAAACCTGATGTGCTTCTGTTAAAAGGTGTTTCTTTTGTCTTCTGGATGTTGTTGGGGAAGTTATTAAGGATTACTTAGTGTTGTATTTTTTGGGGGGTTTATTTGAATTGGTGGTGGCTAAGATGTTCACTGTATGTTTAAAAAGGTTAACTTGAGTTCATAGAATAAACATTGTTTTAATTTAAAAGTACTGGAAAGCTCAGTTTGCACCACACCTGTAGAGTGGACCGTGTGCTCCCCATAACCACAATCTATTAAAAGTTGTGGGTCAGGTGAACTCCATGATACACTTTGGGGTTCTCTAAACCCTGGCCCATGACAATAACCTTCCTGCTCTTAAACCCTCTGCCTCGGCCAATAAAGGCAATGTTACCATATACCTCCTTAGCCACTGTACCCACCTGCTCTGCTGCCTTAAGGGACGGGTGTACATGCAGACCAAGGTCCCTCTGATCCTTGGTGCTTCCCAGGGTCCTGCTTTATTCCCTTGCCTGGTACTCCTTAAATTCTGGCCTTTTACGAACCCCCCAATTTCAATTGCTCCACCATTGGTGCCTCGACCTTCAGTTGCCTAACCTTGGAATTCGCTGTCCCAATCTCGCAGCTTCTTTATCCTGTATGAGGGAGATTTTCAGGTGACCCCCAGGTGGTGCCTTGTAACAGGAACAACAAACTGGGGCTAATGGACAAAATCGGCGTCCGTTGAATACCAGCGCTGGCTGACTGCTCTCACCTCTCAGTCACACAGGTGTAGGTTCCAGTCCCACGTTGCAGACTAACACTTGGTGGAGTGCGGAGGGCGTGCGTCACTGTCACGGCTGCCAGCTTTTGAAAGACATTAGGCCGAGACTCTGAGGTGGAAGTTAAAGGTCCCGTGGCACAGTTTAGAAGGGCGAGCGTGGGAGGTTCACCCAGTGACCCGGACAATATTACTCAACAGCAGAAAAACAGGTTTTCTGGTCATTATCCCATTGCCGTTTGTGGGACCTTGCTGTGTATAAATGGGCGGCCTCGCCTCAGTGATTGCACGTCAAAAATACTTCATTGACGGTGAAGTGATTTGCGATGTCCTGGGACTTTGGAAGGTTCTGAACAATCAAAAGTTTTTATTTTTCCTGTTTCCTGGTATCTGCCCAAACTATTCGCCGTATGTACACTGAGCTTAGGCAGGAGGTTTGACCATGAAGACCGTCACATTCTGCTGCTGCCTCGACCCCGTGTTCACAAAGTGTTAGTGCTTCATCAGGTACCAGATTCCCGGGAACGATTTAGAAGGTGTGCTCGACGGCACAGTGGTTAGCACTGCTGCCTCACAGTGCCAGGGGCCCAGGTTCTATTCCAACCTCGGGTGACTGAGCGGAGCTCTCCCCGTGTGCGCGTGGGTTTCCTCCGGGTGCTCCGGTTTCCTCCCACAGTCCAAAGATGTGCGGGTTAGGTGGATTGGCCATGATAAATTGCCCCTAGGTGGGGTTACGGGGCTGGGGTGGGCCGAGGTTGAGTGCTCTTTCAGTGGGTTGGTGCAAGCTCGATGGGCCAAATGGTCTCCTTCTGCACTGTAGGGATTCTGTATCCAACTAACTAACACGTTTGACGCAATTAGAGTGAGTGAGATGGATCATGATGGGGAGGAGAGAGACAAACTGAGAAACAGGAATGATAGAACGAGATTCACAGCAGGGATGAAATGAAGAGCTATAAACCGAGGTGCAGAGGGACAGAAGCAGAGGAAGAAAAGATCTTGGGCAGGATTTCCAACCTGGCCAATTCCTTTCCAAAGTCAACGGGCTTTTGGCTGCTGCCACCCATGCCGATTCCCACCGAAGCTGGGAGAGGAAAATCCCAGGAACAGTTTCAGAGAGACAGGTAAAGAAACAGAGAAAGAGATAAAGAGAGATATTGAGACTGAAATAGATTGAAAAAGAGAGTAGATAACGGGGGGCCAATGGATGTGGTATATCTGGATTTCCAGAAAGCTTTTGACAAGGTGCCACACCAAAGGTTGCTGCATAAACTAAAGATGCATGGCATTGAGGGTAAAGTGGTAGCATGGGTAGAGGATTGGTTAACTAACAGAAAGCAGAGAGTGGGGATAAATGGGTGTTTCTCTGGTTGGCAACCTGTAACTAGTGGGGTCCCTCAAGGATCAGTGTTGGGCCCGCAGTTGTTCACAATTTACATAAACGATTTGGAGTTGGGGACCAAGTGCAATGTGTCAAAGTTTGCAGACGACACTAAGATGAGTGGTAAAGCAAAAAGTGCAGAGGATACCGGAAGTCTGCAAAAGGATTTGGATAGGTTAGGTGAATGGGCTAGGGTCTGGCAGATGGAATTCAATGTTGCCAAGTTTGAGGCTATCCATTTTGGGAGGAATAACAGCAGAATGGATTATTATTTAAACGGTAAGATGTTAAAACATGCTGCTGTGCAGAGGGACCTGGGTGTGCTGGTGCACGAGTCGCAAAAAGTTGGAGTGCAGGTGCAACAGGTGATTAAGAAGGCTAATCGAGTTTTGTCTTTCATTGTTAGAGGGATGGAGTTCAAGACTAGGGAGGTTATGCTGCAATTGTATAGAGTGTTGGTGAGGCCACACCTGGAGTATTGTGTTCAGTTTTGGTCTCCTTACCTGAGAAAGGACATATTGGCACTGGAGGGAGTGCAGAGGAGATTCACTAGGTTGATCCCAGAGTTGAGGGGATTAGATTATGACGAGAGGTTGAGTAGACTGGGACTGTACTCATTGGAGTTTAGAAGGATGCGGGGGGGATCTTATTGAAACATATAAAATTATGAAGGGAATAGATAGGATAGATGCGGGCAGGTTGTTTCCACTGGCGGGTGAAAGCAGAACTAGGGGGCATAGCCTCAAAATAAGGGGAAGTAGATTTAGGACGGACTGTAGGAGGAACTTCTTCACCCAAAGGGTTGTGAATCTCTGGAATTCCTTGCCCAGTGACGCAGTTGAGGCTCCTTCTTTAAACGTTTTTAAGAAAAAGATAGATGCCTTTCTAAAGAATAAAGGGATTCGGGGATATGGTGTACGGGCCGGAGAGTGGAGCTGAGTCCACAAAGATCAGCCATGATCTCATTGAATGGCGGAGCAGGCTCGAGGGGCCAGATGGCCGACTCCTGCTCCTAGTTCTTATGTTCTTATGAGAGACAGACAGATAGGGCAGGAAATATATAGAAAATATCGAATGGATAAGGAGGCAGACATCTAACTGGAGTGAGGAAGAATGTAAATCTAGAGAGACTGACGGAGAGTTGGAGAGAGGTGGAGGGACAGAGAGAGAAATAAATATATATAGAGAGAGATAGAGAAAGAAGTAATGGAGAGCGAAATCGAGAGAGGGAGATAGAGGAGATGGAGAAAAACATATATTAGATAGAGAGAGGGAGATAGAGAGAGGGAAAGCAGAGAGAGAGCTAGGATGGAAGAGGGAAAGAGGGAGAGGGGAGGTACACGAAGATGAAAAGCAGACGGGAAGTGCCAGATTGTGCGAGGAAACAGTCGATAGATTCAGAGACAGATACCGAACTCACACCTCACACCTGACATGGTG
Organism: Scyliorhinus torazame; assembly: GCF_047496885.1. Lineage (NCBI taxonomy): Eukaryota > Metazoa > Chordata > Chondrichthyes > Carcharhiniformes > Scyliorhinidae > Scyliorhinus > Scyliorhinus torazame. Next base: position 2,905,711 of record NC_092736.1, read on the forward strand.
AGAAATCGAAAGATGAACAGATGTAAAAACACACGAGATCGACGCTAATACAGATTGATAACATTGATTCAGATGGAGGAGGACAGACAGGAACGGATGGGAAATCAGAACTGATGGTGAAACCGACAGTCAATGTGTCTGGTTACACATCACAGAAACGGCACTCACTGGGTAGTGAGTAGGGACAACATGGATCAGAGTCTCTGAATGCAGGACCCCCCCACTGCCTGTGGGATTACAGGACCCTCCCTCACTGCCTGTGGGATTACAGGACCCTCCCTCACTGCCTGTGGGATTACAGGACCCTCCCTCACTGCCTGTGGGATTACAGGACCCTCCCTCACTGCCTGTGGGATTACAGGACCCTCCCTCACTGCCTGTGGGATTACAGGACCCTCCCTCACTGCCTGTGGGATTACAGGACCCTCCCTCACTGCCTGTGGGATTACAGGACCCTCCCTCACTGCCTGTGGGATTACAGGACCCTCCCTCACTGCCTGTGGGATTACAGGACCCTCCCTCACTGCCTGTGGGATTACAGGACCCTCCCTCACTGCCTGTGGGATTACAGGACCCTCCCTCACTGCCTGTGGGATTACAGGACCCCCCCCTCACTGCCTGTGGGATTACAGGACCCTCCCTCACTGCCTGTGGGATTACAGGACCCTCCCTCACTGCCTGTGGGATTACAGGACCCTCCCTCACTGCCTGTGGGATTACAGGACCCTCCCTCACTGCCTGTGGGATTGAATCGCACCCATTATTAGTATTAACTCGAAAGGTTTAACTCTCGGTCTTTGCAATTCTCCTCCCTCTGTACAGGGTTTCTGTCTGTTTGTCTGCATTCAGTATCTGAGCTGAGTGAGATCTCGCCGTATCCCCTTTGGCAAAGGCCTCATTGCACAGGTATCAGGTCTGATTCCTCACACATGATTCTGCTCCCGTTCACGACACAGTCTGGCCTCTCTGCTCTGTAACGTTTAGTGAAAAGTTCCGGGTTGTGCCTGATTACGGAAGATAATAAAGTTGACACTCGGATCAACATGGTTGCACAGGGCAGCGCTCCAGATAATGCATTGGAATCACTGAATGCTTTGTTCATTTATACCAGGAGCAATGAACTGAGCAGCATTGGGTCTGAACAGATTCTATCAGATTTTAATTCAGTTTCTAACAATAAATCAATTATTAATTTGTTGCCTGCTCCATTAATCAAAGTGAAACTAATTGAATCAGTTGCTCTCGTTCATTTTCCCTTCTGCCAATTCTTGATGTATATTTGACGGTTTGAAACAAGTCACAATTTTTGTGTGATTTGACTCACAGACGAGAGTATCTGTGATTTGGCCCCTTCCCTCAGACACATTTTGCCCAAACAGGGAGAGGCCATTTAGCCACTCGAACCCACTCCGAGGAGGTTAAAGCTGATCTGAATCTCGCCTTTAACCCACCTGCTCTGATTCCTGAGTTAACAAAGATCTGTCCATCTCAGTCTTGACAGCTCCGATTGTACCCCAGCACCCACAGCTTGACAGCTCCGATTGTACCCCAGCACCCACAGCTTGACAGCTCCGATTGTACCCCAGCACCCACAGCTTGACAGCTCCGATTGTACCCCAGCACCCACAGCTTGACAGCTCCGATTGTACCCCAGCACCCACAGCTTGACAGCTCCGATTGTACCCCAGCACCCACAGCTTGACAGCTCCGATTGTACCCCAGCACCCACAGCTTGACAGCTCCGATTGTACCCCAGCACCCACAGCTCCGATTGTACCCCAGCACCCACAGCTCCGATTGTACCCCAGCACCCACAGCTCCGATTGTACCCCAGCACCCACAGCTCCGATTGTACCCCAGCACCCACAGCTCCGATTGTACCCCAGCACCCACAGCTTTGAGGGGAGTGAGTTCCAGATTTCCACTGCCCTTTGTAGGAGGAATGCTTCCTGACTAGGCCCCGGAAGGGCCTGGCTCCATTTTCTGATGTCCCTCCTTCCAAAGGAAATGGCTCCTCTGGAATAACCCTGCCGGCTCCTTTAACATTGTAAAGTGCGCAGTGAGGTCGCTCTTTAATCTCCAAAATTCAGTGGAAGACAAGCTGATTTTATGATCTAAATGGGGGAGGGGTCTGTGATATCATGAAGGAAGGTTCTGGAATCCATTGTGTCCTGAGTTTGCTATCCCACAACCAACCCTGGACTGGTGAGGGGAGTGGATGGCAAGCTGTTGGGAGAGAGGGGGAAGGAAAAGAACGGAGAGCGGGGGGGATAACAAGCGATTGGGGTAAGAGTAGAGGAGAGAGGCATAAGGGGTTAGGAAGAGGGGATGGTGGGAATGGGGAATCTGCTCAAATGCTTCAGCCATTGTGGTGTGGACCAGGTTCGATGGACCGGTTGATCTCTCTCAATTCGGGATGTTAGGTTGGGTTGTGAGTGAGTGTTTTGTCTGTGGCCTCCTGGAACAACAGGAGCTCCAGCCTGGACCACCTTTCAGTGGGATCAGCGCAAACAATAAACGTTAGTTTACATAAAATAGGGTAAACGCCTCAAAGTGGAACAAGGGCCAAGTACCTAAAGGGTTAAAAATCCAAGGGAGAAGATTTTACAAAAATTCATCATCAGGAAAAGGGCCCTTGAACGAAGCACCAACAAACCCGACCCACTAGGCCTCAGGCTTAATATTACTTCCTTTGCTGCAATTTGTTCACTTGCTCCTCAGGATTCAGCCGAAAATCCTTTTTAAACTCAGCCGGCCTCAAATCCACTTTGTTCCGAATGCGCAAACTCAGCTTCCAAACACACACCAGACACACACACACCAGACACACACACACGCAGACACACACACACACACACACACGCACACACACACACACAGACACACACACACCCAGACACACAGACACACGCACACAGACACACACACACACCAGACACACACACGCACACAGACACACACACGCACACAGACACACACACACCCAGACACACAGACACACGCACACAGACACACACACACACCAGACACACACACGCTCACAGACACACACACACGCACACACACACACACACCAGACACACACACAGACACACACACAGACACACGCACACAGACACACACACAGACACACGCACACAGACACACGCACACAGACACACACACAGACACACACACAGACACACACACCAGACACAAACACAGACACACACACAGACACACACACACAGACACACACACGCACACAGACACACACACAAACCAGACACACACAGACACACACACACAGACACACACACGCACACAGACACACACACACCAGGCACACACACACGCACACAGACACACACACACCCAGACACACACACACGCACACAGACACACACACACACCAGACACACACACACGTACACAGACACACACACACCCAGACACACACACAGACACACGCACACAGACACACACACACACCAGACACACACACGCACACAGACACACACACACCAGACACACACACAGACACACACACAGACACACGTACACAGACACACACACGCACACACACACGCACACAGACACACACACACCCAGACACACACACAGACACACACAGACACACGCACACAGACACACACACACCAGACACACACACACACAGACACACACACACCCAGACACACACCCAGACACACACACACACACGCACACAGACACACACACACACCAGACACACACAGACAGACACACACACCAGACACACACACCAGACACACACACAGACACACACAGACACACCAGACACACACACCAGACACACACAGACACACACACACGTGCACACAGACACACACACGCACACAGACACACACACACCCAGACACACAGACACACGCACACAGACACACACACACACCAGACACACACACGCTCACAGACACACACACACGCACACACACACACACACCAGACACACACACAGACACACACACAGACACACGCACACAGACACACACACAGACACACGCACACAGACACACACACACAGACACACACACAGACACACACACAGACACACACACCAGACACAAACACAGACACACACACAGACACACACACAGACACACACACGCACACAGACACACACACAAACCAGACACACACAGACACACACACACAGACACACACACGCACACAGACACACACACACACCAGACACACACACACGCACACAGACACACACACATGCAGACACACACACACACAGACACACACACACACCAGACACACACACACGCACACAGACACACACACACCCAGACACACACACAGACACACGCACACAGACACACACACACACCAGACACACACACGCACACAGACACACACACACCAGACACACACACAGACACACACACAGACACACGTACACAGACACACACACGCACACACACACGCACACAGACACACACACACCCAGACACACACACAGACACACACAGACACACGCACACAGACACACACACACACCAGACACACACACACACAGACACACACACACCCAGACACACACCCAGACACACACACACACACGCACACAGACACACACACACACCAGACACACACAGACAGACACACACACCAGACACACACACCAGACACACACACAGACACACACAGACACACCAGACACACACACAGACACACACACACACACGTGCACACAGACACACACACACACCAGACACACACACCAGACACACACACACGCACACAGACACACCAGACACACACACCAGACACACACACCCGCACACAGACACACAGACACACCAGACACACACACCAGACACACACACCAGACACACACACAGACACACACACAGACACACACACCAGACACACACACACGCACACAGACACACACTCAGACACACACCAGGCACACACACCAGACACACACACACGCACACAGACACACACACGCACACAGACACACACACGCACAGACACACAGACACACCAGACACACACACCAGACACACACACACGCACACAGACACACACTCAGACACACACCAGACACACACACCAGACACACACACACGCACACAGACACACACGCACACAGACACACACACGCACACAGACACACACACACCAGACATACACACACAGACACACACACGCACACAGACACACACACACCAGACACACACCAGACACACACACAGACACACACACACACACGCACAGACACACATGCACACAGACACACACACACACACACGAACACAGACACACACACACCAGACACACACACCAGACACACACCAGACACACACACAGACACACACACACACAGACACACACGCACAGACACACACACACACAGGCACACACACACAGACACACGCACGCACACAGACACACAGACACACACACACCAGACACACACACCAGACACACACACCAGACACACACACCAGACACACACACAGACACACACGCACACAGACACAGACACCAGTAGTATCTTCCCGGAGGGGTATTCCTGGTGGTTTATTTGTGATAATATATTTCCAGTGTGGCATCTCCGTTATTGTATGCCGTGTACGGTATTCCTGGTAGGATATGCCAAGTACAGAATTCCCAATATATATTCCCAGTACACACAGTGGTACGTTTCTAATAATGTATTTGAGGTAGCAGCGTACCCGATAGGGCAGTCCGTGATCACACACACTGGGATTGTAATCCAGGGATATCAGACGGACAGGTTTGAATGGGCAGAATGGCCAAACAGATGAAGCAGTGATTTACTGCAGCTGCTTGCAGTGTGACAGTGTGACAGCGTGGCAGTGTGACAGTGTGGCAGTGTGACAGTGTGGCAGTGTGCCAGTGTGACAGTGTGGCAGTGTGACAGCGTGGCAGTGTGGCAGTGTGGCAGTGTGGCAGTGTGACAGTGTGGCAGTGTGACAGTGTGGCAGTGTGGCAGTGTGCCAGTGTGACAGCGTGGCAGCGTGACAGTGTGGCAGTGTGGCAGTGTGGCAGTGTGACAGCGTGGCAGTGTGACAGTGTGGCAGTGTGACAGTGTGGCAGTGTGGCAGTGTGCCAGTGTGACAGTGTGGCAGTGTGACAGCGTGGCAGTGTGACAGTGTGACAGTGTGACAGTGTGGCAGTGTGGCAGTGTGATAGTGTGGCAGCGTGGCAGTGTGACAGTGTGACAGTGTGGCAGTGTGCCAGTGTGGCAGTGTGACAGTGTGGCAGTGTGGCAGCGTGGCAGTGTGACAGTGTGGCAGTGTGACAGTGTGGCAGTGTGCCAGTGTGACAGTGTGGCAGTGTGCCAGTGTGACAGCGTGGCAGTGTGACAGTGTGACAGTGTGACAGTGTGGCAGTGCGGCAGTGTGGCAGTGCGGCAGTGTGACAGTGTGACAGTGTGACAGTGTGGCAGTGTGACAGCGTGGCAGTGTGTCAGTGTGGCAGTGTGGCAGTGCGGCAGTGCGACAGTGTGACAGTGTGGCAGTGCGGCAGTGCGACAGTGTGACAGTGTGGTAGCGTGGCAGTGTGGCAGCGTGGCAGCGTGGCAGCGTGACAGTGTGGCAGTGTGGCAGTGTGGCAGCGTGGCAGTGTGGCAGTGTGGCAGTGCGACAGTGTGGCAGTGTGGCAGCGCGGCAGCGTGGCAGCGTGGCAGCGTGGCAGTGTGACAGTGTGGCAGTGTGGCAGTGCAACAGTGCGGCAGTGTGGCAGTGTGGCAGTGCGGCAGTGTGGCAGCGTGGCAGTGTGGCAGTGTGACAGTGTGACAGTGTGGCAGTGTGGCAGTGTGACAGTGTGGCAGCGTGGCAGTGCGGCAGTGCGACAGTGTGGCAGTGTGACAGTGTGACAGTGTGACAGTGTGACAGTGTGGCAGTGTGACAGTGTGGCAGCGTGGCAGTGCGGCAGTGTGACAGTGTGGCAGCGTGGCAGTGTGACAGTGTGGCAGTGTGGCAGTGTGGCAGTGCGGCAGTGCGGCAGCGTGGCAGCGTGACAGTGTGACAGTGTGGCAGTGTGGCAGCGTGGCAGCGTGACAGTGTGGCAGTGTGCCAGTGTGGCAGCGTGGCAGCGTGGCAGCGTGGCAGTGTGGCAGTGTGGCAGCGTGACAGTGTGACAGTGTGGCAGTGTGGCAGCGTGACAGTGTGACAGTGTGAGTGTGGCAGCGTGGCAGCGTGGCAGTGTGGCAGCGTGGCAGCGTGACAGTGTGACAGTGTGGCAGTGTGGCAGCGTGGCAGCGTGACAGTGTGGCAGTGTGGCAGCGTGGCAGCGTGGCAGTGTGGCAGAGTGACAGTGTGACAGTGTGGCAGTGTGGCAGCGTGGCAGCGTGGCAGCGTGGCAGCGTGGCAGCGTGGCAGTGTGACAGTGTGACAGTGTGACAGTGTGGCAGCGTGGCAGCGTGGCAGTGTGACAGTGTGACAGTGTGGCAGCGTGGCAGCGTGGCAGCGTGGCAGTGCGACAGTGCGGCAGCGTGGCAGTGTGGCAGAGTGACAGTGTGACAGTGTGACAGTGTGGCAGTGTGGCAGTGTGGCAGTGTGACAGTGTGGCAGTGTGACAGTGTGACAGTGTGACAGCGTGGCAGTGTGGCAGTGTGGCAGCGTGGCAGCGTGACAGCGTGGCAGCGTGACAGCGCGACAGCGCGACAGCGTGGCAGCGTGACAGTGTGGCAGTGTGGCAGCGTGGCAGCGTGACAGCGTGGCAGTGTGACAGTGTGACAGTGTGGCAGTGTGGCAGTGTGACAGTGTGGCAGTGTGGCAGTGTGACAGTGTGGCAGTGTGACAGTGTGACAGTGTGGCAGTGTGACAGCGTGACAGTGTGGCAGTGTGGCAGTGTGACAGTGTGGCAGTGTGGCAGTGCGGCAGTGCGGCAGCGTGACAGCGTGGCAGTGTGGCAGTGTGGCAGTGTGGCAGTGTGGCAGTGTGACAGTGTGACAGTGTGGCAGTGTGACAGTGTGGCAGTGTGGCAGTGCGGCAGTGTGACAGTGTGGCAGCGTGACAGTGTGGCAGTGTGACAGTGTGGCAGTGTGGCAGTGCGGCAGTGCGGCAGTGTGGCAGTGTGGCAGCGTGACAGCGTGACAGCGTGACAGCGTGGCAGTGTGACAGTGTGGCAGTGTGGCAGTCTGACAGTGTGGCAGTGTGGCAGCGTGGCAGTGTGGCAGTGTGACAGTGTGGCAGTGTGGCAGCGTGGCAGTGTGGCAGTGTGGCAGTGTGGCAGTGTGGCAGTGTGACAGTGTGGCAGTGTGACAGTGTGGCAGTGTGGCAGTGCGGCAGGAAGCTGCTGATTAAGATTCTGCATGTTTAATGAGAGTTTCTGCAGGTTTGCCTCTCCGAGTGGAATTAATTCTGCTCCTTCTCTGTTTGTACATAATTGAGTGTTTTGTGTAGCACAGTCCCATCACATCAGAAGCTAATTTACTCACGGAAAAAAACACAACACAGATCAAGCTGTGAATGAATATTCCGCTATTGTTTGACTTTGCTGTGCCTGGCTTTTGATTCCGGTCCCTGACTAACAACAAGGGTTCAAACAGGCTTTCAATTCAATGTCCAATTCCTTCCAGTTCTCCTGAAGATTCTGTGAGCACTGGCCAGCTGGTCCCTCAGCCAAGACCTGTTAGCACTGGGCCCAAGGTTGTGCCTTGTGAAATATCCACTCACGTCGTTCCCCACACCAGGGAGCAGAGGGATGCAGGCCAATTGATCGTGTGCCTCGGGTAGACCAAGATTAACTGGACCTGCCTTCACTATTGCCCAGGTTCAAACTCGGGGTTAAAGCTGGGATCTTACTGCTCTGGGAGACGTCAGTAAGATGCTGAGCGCAGTTAGCTCGGGGAGGGAATGGTTAATTCAGAGATATGTTAAAATACACAGGAGACTTCACACAGAAACAAACCATTCAGCAAAGCCACTCACTGCCAGCATCGGCTCTTCTACTGAGCAAAGCATGTTTACCCATCCTTCTTGGGTCTCTTAATCCACCTCCCCCTCCCCCTAATTGGGCAGTTTTTACTTGGAACTACCACAAGCATGATGGGTAAATCCCCAGTGCTGAACCTTGCGCTGAACTATCTTCACACACAGATCGAAGACGTGTCTCGGTGTTTATCACAGAGACGGTCAGTCAGTGAAAATCTCCCCACTCACTGACACGTGCACCAAAGCAGAAACGTTATGTTAAAAATGAAGCTCCTATCTTGATCCCTCAAACTGATCGCCCCGTTGGAAGGCGAGAGTGCGTCACTCGCCGACTTTATCCGGTTTATGCCGGGTACACACGCAAAGGTTAAGGGAGCACCGTTGTCACCTTCTGCTGGCTGGAATCATGTATGTTCACATGTACCAGAGCTGACATTGAGACACACACACATACCGTACAGTCCCAGGCGGGAGCGAATTGTTCGTCTTTACACAATATGCAGAACCTGCCCCCCACACCTTGTCCAAATCTCCAGCCCCAATCGTTGACCCCATGCCCTATCCAACCCTTGAACATCCCCCCCCCCCCCCCCGAAACCCCCTGTAACAATATGGATATTGTATGGGAGATAAAGGGTTAACAATTTCATGTACATACTTCTTACCACCAGATGGTGATCAAGAGCAGTCACATATATATCATGTGAAGCCTGGGATTCTGGGAGAAGGTGTTTAGGTGTGAGAGAGATTAGGTGTGTATTTGAGAGTTCTGTAGTTAGAGATATAATATAGTTTATTTCAGCAATCTCGTACCCAGGAATACGTTCGAATCATGGGCTGGGTTCTCTGTTTTTGAGACGGTGTCCCCACGCCCTTGTAAAAACTGTTGCCTTTCATGCCAGAAAAACTGTCATGAAATAGCCACATGTTCAATGCCCTGCAGGGGGCGAGCAAGGTGCCGGCGTGAATCTAGCACCTTTAGCTGCAGATACGAGCCCCTGTACTTCCGAGTCAGAGGCCGTGCATGTGCACGGCTGCGGCCTCCAGCGACTGCGCTGTGCTCCATGGCGGGCTCAGCCCGCGGAGCTGGACCTCCCAAATGGTGCCCCGAAGCGGCCGCGCGCCCAACCTTGGCCAGCCGCCCAAAAATAGTCCGGTCCCATACGAGACCGCCCCCGACCATGGCGGCCGTGGGCTGAGTCCGCAGTCACCACGCGAGTATCCCGAACGGCAGGGCCACATTAGATCCACGCCGTCAGGACTTCGGCCGGTTGGGGGCGGAGAATAGCGGGGTTGGCCTCCAGCCACGGCCGCAGGTAGGGGATACGCGGCCCCGGTCCCGTGCGTGGAAATGGATTCCCTGCCCCTTCGTCAGACGCGATTTCAGTGTCGGTGTGCAGGGAATCCAGCCCCTTATTTAAGTAGTGTTAATAAATCAGCTTTGTTAATTGACTTTGTTTGATGTTCTTTGTTCAACGCTACGCATTCAAGACATCCAGACAAAGAAAACTGGGAACATCACACCCCACTCCGCCCAAAAATTCCTTTTCTGGAATTAAAGTGGGAGGGAGGGATCAATGCCTGCTCTGGATTGGCCGTTTCAGAATCACAACCCAAAAGACTGCTTTCAAGAAGACGGAAATGTCGGCACGAGGGCCAATCCCATCGCCCCCTCTGATAGAAAGGTCAATAGTTATTACAGTTACTACAAGTTTATTCGCTGCTTTGCAGCTCCCAGTGCACATGGGGTCTCTCACATCCACAACACAAAGAGGAGTTTGCTTTGATGGTCCCAGATATAAAAGGCCGAATTCAGATATGAACAGAAAGTGAAGATTAAGGGTTATTGCCGAGCACCCTGGGATCAGAACAGTCACCAAAGCAGAAGTCCATTCCTGTGCAAGTTGATTTTTCTTGAAAGTAAATTCTAAGGCTACTTTGAAGAGGAATGCATGTGTGTGTGTGAGCGTGCAGAGATCCTGTCAGATCTGCAGATGTACTGAATATGAAACATTAAAGAATCAGCTCTCTATACGTTAATGATGAAAGATAGCCAGACGCACAGAACATCCCCCTTGATAAAGAGTTCAAAGTTTATCCTCAATATTAATTCAATAAAGAAAATGAATTAAGATTTTATACGCAAAGACTCCAAACCACAGTCTACATCCTCGCTGTGTTTCAATCAAGACTCCCTTCACTTTGTCTTCTGATCATACATTCCTCGTGCTCAGGATCTCAAACCTGTGGAACTGCTCCCGCTTCTTCCCAAACTCACCAGCTTCTCGTTCAACCGCATCTTGTGCTGTCCGAGAACTGGCCCTTCCCCTGGTAACCCTGACCGTGGGCCGTTCCCCTGGTAACCCTGACCGTGGGCCCTTCCCCTGGTAACCCTGACCCTGGGCCGTTCCCCTGGTAACCCTGACCCTGGGCCGTTCCCCTGGTAACCCTGACCCTGGGCCGTTCCCCTGGTAACCCTGACCCTGGGCCGTTCCCCTGGTAACGCTGACCCTGGGCCCTTACCCTGGTAACCCTGACCGTGGGCCGTTCCCCTGGTAACCCTGACCCTGGGCCGTTCCCCTGGTAACCCTGACCCTGGGCCGTTCCCCTGGTAACCCTGACCCTGGGCCCTTACCCTGGTAACGCTGACCCTGGGCCCTTACCCTGGTAACCGTGACCCTGGGCCCTTACCCTGGAAACCCTGACCCTGGGCCATTCCCCTGGTAACCCTGACCCTGGGCCGTTCCCCTGGTAACCCTGACCCTGGGCCGTTCCCCTGGTAACCCTGACCCTGGGCCCTTCCCCTGGTAACCCTGACCCTGGGCCCTTACCCTGGTAACCCTGACCCTGGGCCGTTCCCCTGGTAACCCTGACCCTGGGCCGTTCCCCTGGTAACCCTGACCTTGGGCCCTTCCCCTGGTAACCCTGACCCTGGGCCGTTCCCCTGGTAACCCTGACCCTGGGCCGTTCCCCTGGTAACCCTGACCCTGGGCCGTTCCCCTGGTAACCCTGACCCTGGGCCCTTACCCTGGTAACGCTGACCCTGGGCCCTTACCCTGGTAACCGTGACCCTGGGCCCTTACCCTGGAAACCCTGACCCTGGGCCATTCCCCTGGTAACCCTGACCCTGGGCCGTTCCCCTGGTAACCCTGACCCTGGGCCGTTCCCCTGGTAACCCTGACCCTGGGCCCTTCCCCTGGTAACCCTGACCCTGGGCCCTTACCCTGGTAACCCTGACCCTGGGCCGTTCCCCTGGTAACCCTGACCCTGGGCCGTTCCCCTGGTAACCCTGACCTTGGGCCCTTCCCCTGGTAACCCTGACCCTGGGCCGTTCCCCTGGTAACCCTGACCCTGGGCCCTTACCCTGGTAACCCCCCCCCCCCACCCCCACCCTGGTCCCTCAGCCTTCCCCTGGTGTCCCTGCGCCCTGGGCCCTTCTCCTAATGACAGATCTCTGAAACACTGAGAGAAAGTGAATATTAAATTGGTGCAATGATGGAATGTAAAGTAGCATCAAGTTCTGATCGATTATTCCATTCAGTTTTGTACTTTCCCAATGTAATATCCCACACGGAATTACAAGGTGGGAATGTTCGTCTTCTCCATGTTCCTTGCGGAGTCCGAGCTCCCTCCTATGGGTGGGATATCTCAATGACCCAGTGTACAGAAGGTCAGTCAGTAAGAGACAGACGAGAGGGACTGGCTTGGTGTCTCCCGGGGGAGGGGGGGGGATGTACATTTTGTTTGTTCTTAATTTGCTCAGTGTGGACTGCCCGTGTCCTGATTAAACCGCGTTTTATATTGCTTTTCTGTCAGAGATTATTCAAAGTGTTTTTAGTAACTCTGTTCAAACATGAATTCGTAACATTCTTTGAAATCTCTCAATAAATGCGACACAATATCCGAATCAATAGCAACTCTTCTCTTTATATTTCTAACTGATATTCAGTCACTCAGCTGTCTGTACGGTTCAGCAGCTCCTTATTTCAATGTCGCATAAAAACATAAGAACTAGGAGCAGGAGTCGGCCATCTGGCCCCTCGAGCCTGCTCCACCATTCAATGAGATCATGGCTGATCTTTTGTGGACTCAGCTCCACTTTCCGGCCCGAACACCATAACCCTTAATCCCTTTATTCTTCAAAAAACTATCTATCTTTATCTTGAAAACATTTAATGAAGGAGCCTCTACTGCTTCACTGGGCAAGGAATTCCATAGATTCACAATCCTTTGGGTGAAGGAGTTCCTCCTAAACTCTGTCCTAAATCTACTTCCCCTAATTTTGATGCTATGCCCCCTAGTTCTGCTTTTACCCGCCAGTGGAAACAACCTGCCCCCATCTATCCAATCTATTCCCTTCATAATCTTATATGTTTCTATAAGATCTCCCCACATCCTTCTAAATTCCAACGAGCACAGTCCCAGTCTACTCAACCTCTCCTCGTAATCCAACCCCCTCAACTCTGGGATTAATCTAGTAAATCTAGTTGAGAGTAGTGAGGTCATGAGTAAGGTTTCAAGGTCGCAGGAGTGTACCGGCAGGCAGGAAGGTGGTTTGAAGTGTGTCTTCTTCAACGCCAGGAGCACCCGAAATAAGGTGGGTGAACTTGCGGCATAGGTTGGTACCTGGGACTTCGATGTTGTGGCCATTTCGGAGACATGGATGTAGCAGGGACAGGAATGGTTGTTGCAGGTTCCAGGGTTTAGATGTTTCAGTAAGCTCAGGGAAGGTGGTAAAAGAGGGGGAGGTGTGGCATTGTTAGTCAAGGACAGTATTACAGTGGCAGAAAGGACGTTTGATGAGGAGTCAAAGAGATCTAGGAGTACAGGTCCACAGATCACTGAAAGGGGCTACACAGGTGGAGAAGGTAGTCAAGAAGGCATACGGCATGCTTGCCTTCATTGGCCGGGGCATTGAGTATAAGAATTGGCAAGTCATGTTGCAGCTGTATAGAACCTTAGTTAGGCCACACTTGGAGTATAGTGTTCAATTCTGGTCGCCACACTACCAGAAGGATGTGGAGGCTTTAGAGAGGGTGCAGAAGAGATTTACCAGAATGTTGCCTGGTATGGAGGGCATTAGCTATGAGGAGCGATTGAATAAACTCGGTTTGTTCTCACTGGAACGAAGGAGGTTGAGGGGCGACCTGATAGAGGTATACAAAATTATGAGGGGCATAGACAGAGTGGATAGTCAGAGGCTTTTCCCCAGGGTAGAGGGGTCAATTACTAGGGGGCATAGGTTTAAGGTGAGAGGGGCAAAGTTTAGAGTAGATGTACGAGGCAAGTTTTTTACGCAGAGGGTAGTGGGTGCCTGGAACTCACTACCGGAGGAGGTAGTGGAGGCAGGGACGATAGGGACATTTAAGGGGCATCTTGACAAATATATGAATAGGATGGGAATAGAAGGATACGGACCCAAGAAGTGTAGAAGATTGTAGTTTAGTCGGGCAGTATGGTCGGCACGGGCTTGGAGGGCCGAAGGGCCTGTTCCTGTGCTGTACATTTCTTTGTTCTTTGTTCTTTGTTCTTTGTTGACTCGTCTACTGAGGTAGTATGGGCTGAGGTTAGAAACAGGAAAGGAGAGGTCACCCTGTTGGGAATTTTCTATAGGCCTCTGAAAAGTTCCAGAGATGTAGAGGAAAGGATTGCAAAGATGATTCTGGATAGGAGCGAAAGTAACAGGGTAGTTGTTATGGGGGACTTTAACTTTCCAAATATTGACTGGAAACGTTATAATTCGAGTACTTTAGATGGGTCAGTTTTTGTCCAATGTGTGCAGGAGGGTTTCCTGACACAGTATGTAGATAGGCCAACGAGAGGCGAGGCCATATTGGATTTGGTACTGGGTAATGAATCAGGCCAGGTGTTGGATTTGGAGGTAGGTGAGTACTTTGGTGATAGTTTATTTTAGCAATGGAAAGGGATAGGTATATACCGCAGGGCAAGAGTTATATCTGGGGGAAAGGCAATTATGATGCGATGAGGCAAGACTTAGGATGCATCAGATGGAGAGGAAAACTGCAGGGGATGGGCACAACTGAAATGTGGAGCTTGTTCCAGGAACAGCTACTGCGTGTCCTTGATAAGTATGTACCTGTCAGGCAGGGAGGAAGTGGTCGAGCGAGGGAACCGTGGTTTACTAAAGTAGTTGAATCACTTGTCAAGAGGAAGAAAGAGCTTATGTAAAGATGAGACGTGAAGGTTCAGTTAGGACGCTCGAGAGTTACAAGTTAGCCAGGAAGGACCTAAAGAGAGAGCTAAGAAGAGCCAGGAGGGGACATGAGAAGTCTTTGGCAGGTAGGATCAATGGTAACCCTAAAGCTTTCTATAGATATGTCAGGAATAAAAGAATGACTCGGGTAAGAGTAGGGCCAGTCAAGGACAGTCATGGGAAGTTGTGCATGGGGTCCGAGGAGATAGGAGAGGTGCTGAATGAATATTTTTCGCAGTATTCACACAGGAAAAGGACAATGTTGTCGAGGAGAATACTGAGATTCAGGCTACTAGACTAGAAGGGCTTGAGGTTCATAAGGAGGAGGTGTTAGCAATTCTGGAAAGTGTGAAAATAGATAAGTCCCCTGGGCCGGATGGGATTTATCCTAGGAGTCTCTGGGAAGCTAGGGAGGAGATTGCTGAGCCTTTGGCTTTGATCTTTAAGTCATCTTTGTCTACAGGAATAGTGCCAGAAGACTGGAGGATTGCAAATGTTGTCCCCTTGTTCAAAAAGGGGAGTAGAGACAACCCAGGTAACTATAGACCAGTGAGCCTTACTTCTGTTGTGGGCAAAGTCTTGGAGGATTATAAGAGATAGGATTTATAATCATCTAGAAAGGAATAATTTGATTAGGGATAGTCAACACGGTTTTGTGAAGGGTAGGTTGTACCTCACAAACCTTATTGAGTTCTTTGAGAAGGTGACCAAACAGGTGGACGAGGGTAAAGCAGTTGATGTTGTGTATATGGATTTCAGTAAAGCATTTGACAAGGTTCCCCATGGTAGGCTATTGCAGAAAATACGGAGGCATGGGATTCAGGGTGATTTAGTGGTTTGGATCAGAGATTGTCTAGCTGTAAGAAGACAGAGGGTGCTGGTTGATGGGAAATGTTCAGCCTGGAGTTCAGTTACTAGTGGTGTACCACAAGGATCTATTTGGGGCCACTGCTGTTTGTTATTTTTATAAATGACCTGGAGGTGGACGTAGAAGGTTGGGTGAGTAAATTTACAGATGACACTAAAGTCGGTGGAGTTGTGGACAGTGCGGAAGGATGTCACAAGTTACAGAGGGACATAGATAAGCTGCAGCGCTGGGCTGAGAGGTGGCAAATGGAATTTAATGCAGAAAAGTGTGAGGTGATTTACTTTGGAAGGAGTAACAGGAAGACAGAGTACTGGTAGTGTGGATGAGCAGAGAGATGTCGATGTACATAGATCCCTGAAAGTTGCCACCCAGGTTGAGAGGGTTGTTAAGAAGGCGTACGGTGTGTTAGCTTTTATTGGTAGAGGGATTAAGTTTCGGAGCCATGAGGTCATGTTGCAGCTGTACAAAACTCTGGTGCGGCCGCATTTGGAGTATTGCGTGCAATTCTGGTTGCCGCATTATAGGAAGGATGTGGAAGCATTGGAAAGGGTGCAGAGGAGATTTACCAGAATGTTGCCTGGTATGGAGGGAAGATCTTATGAGGAAGGCTGAGGGACTTGAGGCTGTTTTTGTTAGAGAGAAGAAGGTTAAGAGGTGACTTAATTGAGGCATACAAGATGATCAGAGGATTGGATAGGGTGGACAGTGAGAGCCTTTTTCCTCGGATGGTGATGCCTAGCACGAGGGGACATAGCTTTAAATTCAGGGGAGATAGATATAGGACAGATGTCAGAGGTAGGTTCTTTACTCAGAGAGTAGTAAGGACGTGGAATGCCCTGCCTGCAACAGTAGTGGACTCGCCAACATTAAGGGCATTCAAATGGTCATTGGATAAACATATGGACGATAAGGGAATAGTGTAGATGGGCTTTAGAGTGGTTTCACAGGTCGGCGCAACATCGAGGGCCGAAGGGCCTGTACTGCGCTGTAATGTTCAATTGTCTATTCAATTTCCTCTGCACACCCTCCAGTGCCAGTACGTCCTTTCTCAGGTAAGGAGACCAAAACTGAACACAATACTCCAGGTGTGGCCTCACTAACACCGTATACAGTTGCAGCATAACCTCCCTAGTCTTAAACTCCATCCCTCTGGCAATGAAGGACAAAACTCCATTTGCCTTCTTAATCACCTGTTGCACCTGTAAACCAACTTTCTGCGACTCATGCACTAGCACACCCAGGTCTCTCTGCACAGCAGCATGTTTTAATATTTTATCATTTAAATAATAATCCCTTTTGCTGTTATTCCTACCAAAATGGATAACCTCACATTTGTCAACATTGTATTCCATCTGCCAGACCCTAGCCCATTCACTTAGCCTATCCAAATCCCTCTGCAGACTTCCAGTATCCTCTGCACTTTTTGCTTTACCATTTATCTTAGTGTCGTCTGCAAACTTGGACACATTGCCCTTGGTCCCCAACTCCAAATCATCTATGTAAATTGTGAACAGTTGTGGGCCCAACACTGATCCCTGAGGGACACCACTAGCTACTGATTGCCAACCAGAGAAACACCCATTAATCCCCGCTCTTTGCTTTCTATTACTTAACCAATCCTCTATCCATGCTCCTACTTTCCCCTTAATGCCATGCATCTTTATCTTATGCAGCAGTCATTGAAACGGTCATTGCCTGGCACTTGTGTGGCACGAATGTAACTTGCCACTTGTCAGCCCTAGCCTGGAATATCGTTCGGGGTCTCGCTGCATTTGGACACGGACTGCTTCATGATCTGAGTAGTGAATAATACTGAACATTGTTCAGTCATCAGCGAACACCTCCACTTCTGGCCATATGATGGAAGGACGGTCATTGATGAAGCAACTGAAGATGATATGCGTCTATGTTGTGAGTGTGTTGTCTATTTATCTCGCGTGGCTAAATATGTGTTTGTGTTTGTTGGACGAATCCCATGTTTAGCTCAGAGTCAGATTTATTCTGGGGCTTTTTGTTTTTGGTTAGTGCATTCCAGACAGTCAACACAGATTAGAGTTACTTACATAAACGTCCCCTACCTAACATTCACATCTCAGTCTGTATCTATTATTTCTATTAGCCGTACAAAGTCCTCCCAGTTTGCGAGCAGAAGCCCCATCTCTGTCCTTGTGCCTCATGTGAAGATAACACCACACAGAACATTAAACATGTTGGCAAAGTGACCCCTGCCTAATGACTGATGGCCCAAGTGCAGAGAGTTCAGGGCTGGACATGGTAACACTGAGGGAAATAGCATTGGACGCAGCATGCCTTCGGAGGAGAATGAAAGATTAATGGCTTGTGTTTCGCTCAACCAAAGTCCTTTGGGTCCTGAAATATTAATGACAATTAATATGTGGAGAGGCAGGAGAGAGGGTAATTTTCAATGACAGTGGATCCAGCCCTGTCAACAGCAGTGACCAAATAAGTTATTAAAAATACCAGAATATTCGACAAAATGGATTTTGGTATAAAGAGCGATTAGAGAGCAACTTGTCTCCAGGGACACAGTAACTGCTGTGCAACTGCAACGCCTGCAGTTACTTTACAGGAGACACATGTAACCATGCGGATCAGAGCAGAGACAGCCAAGCTGGTCATGATGCAGATTTCAGGAACAAGAGTTGGCACCAACATCTACTGCTTCCCACTTTAACGCTCAGTTAAAAAACGAAAGACCAAGCTTCCATTTCCTCAGCACCGACCACATCCTTACGACATGTCGCTGCCACACCGGACACTGGGCTTCTGAAGCAACTGTTCCAACTCCAAACTCACAGCAAGGGTGTGGTATTATAGGTATTACGGTACCTGATAGGCTAAAGCACCATTGGTGGAAACTGTATGCTTTCTATTGGTTAGAATGTATGATAGCTCCGCTAGGCGGGGTATAAGAACCTGTGCCGCCCCAGCAGCCTTCATTCTGTACCTGAGCTGCTGGGGCAAACATCTAGCTTATTAAAGGCTTCAGTTGGACTACAACCTCGCTTTAGTGGTCACTGATCGCGCATCAATTTAATAAGCTAGTTTTTTTAAGAAGAAAGGATGGAGCTCCGAATCAAGCCGGTGTGTCTGCAACTTAGCCCCCACGCGGCGAACTCAGCGGCAATCTTTAACCACTGGCTGGCATGCTTTAAAGGGTATCTCAAGACGTCCGAAAACGCACCCACTGGAGAGCAGAAACTGCACGTCCTGCACTCAAGGGTGAACCCGGAGATTTACACCCTCATCGAGGAAGCGGAAGGCTTCGATGCAGCAATAGAGCTGCTAAAAGGACATTATATTCACCCGGAAAACCAGGTCTACGCCCGGCACCTGCTTGCAACAAGGCGACAAACCCCTGGGGAATCGCTGGAGGAATTCTACCGTGCACTTCTTGTGTTCGAAGAAGCTGCGGCTGCCCACAGGTTTCGGCGAGCGAACACACGGAACTCTTAGTCCGGGACGCTTTCGTGGCAGGTATGCTATCTTCACAAATCCGCCAGCGTCTGTTAGAAAAGGACACCCTGGGTCTCAGGGAGGCATGGGCCCTTGCAGGCTCCCTGGACGTGGCCTCCAGGGAGCCCCCTGGGCAGCGTGGAACCCCTCCGCGGCCGACCTCGCTACTTCCCCCATTCCCTCACAGGCCTGCGCTGCAAGGCAGCCTGGCAACTCCGGGAGCCCCGCTGCTACTTTTGCGGGCAGGCCAAGCACCCCCACCAGCGCTGCCCGGCCCACGCATCCACCTGCAAGGGATGCGGCAAAAAGGGCCATTCTGTGGGGTATGTCAGGCCCGTGCGGTTGCCGCGGTTTCCGGCGGCGAATGCGAACCGCCACCACAAACCTCTCCACGGGCCCCGTGCGGCCAGCGGTCACCGCCACCTTGTTCCGCGGACGCCACGTTGGAGGGATGACCGCCGCCATCTTGTGCACCCCCAGCCATGTGCGACCAATGGGAGACGCCATCTTGGATGAACCCCCAGGACCCCAGCTCGGCTGACCATGCACTGCCCGAAGAGAACTCTCAACTGCTGCGATTAGCCTCGGTGACTCTGGATCAGTCCCGGCCTCCAACACTCAACCGCTATGACGACCATATTCATCAACGGGCACGAGACGTCCTGCCTAATGGACTCTGGGAGCACGGAGAGTTTCATTCACCCCGACACGATAAGGCGCTGTTCTCTCCTCATCCACCCCATTAATCAAAAAATCTCCCTGGCTTCCGGTTCCCACCCAGTGGAGATAAAGGGGTTTTGTGTAGCAAACCTCACAGTTCAGGGAAGGGAGTTCAAGAATTTCCGTCTCTACGTCCTTCCCCACCTCTGCGCAGCTACACGCCTGGGTTTAGGCGTCCAGTGTAACCTTCAAAGTCTGGCCTTCCAATTCGGCGGCCCTATACCCCCCCTTACTGTCTGCGGCCTCGCGACCCTCAAGGTCGACCCTCCTTCCATGTTTGCGAACCTCACCCCGGATTGCAAACCCGTCGCCACCAGGAGCAGACGCTACAGTGCCCAGGACCGGAGCTTTATTAGGTCAGAGGTCCAAAGGCTACTGAGGGAAGGGGTCATTGAAGCCAGTAACAGCCCCTGGAGAGCTCAAGTAGTGGTGGTAAGGACCGGGGAGAAGCATAGGATGGTCATCGACTACAGTCAGACCATCAACAGGTTTACGCAGCTGGACGCGCACCCTCTCCCCCGCATATCCGACCTGGTTAACAGGATCGCACATTACAAAGTCTTCTCCACGGTGGATCTTAAGTCCGCCTACCACCAGCTCCCCATCCGCACTAGTGACCGCAAATACACTGCCTTCGAGGCAGATGGGCGGCTCTATCACTTCTTAAGGGTTCCCTTCGGTGTCACCAACGGGGTCTCGGTCTTCCAGCGTGAGATGGACCGAATGGTTGACTGGTACGGTTTACGGGCAACATTCCCGTATCTCGATAATGTCGCCATCTGCGACCACGACCAGCAGGACCACGACACCAACCACCAAAAATTCCCCCAGACTGCAAAAATCCTTAACTTTATATACAAATAGGATAAATGCGTGTTTAGCACCGACCGCCTAGCCATCCTCGGCTACGTAGTGCGAAATGGAGCTATAGGCCCCGACCCTGAACGCATGAAGTTCCTCATGGAGTTCCCCCTCCCTCACTGCTCCAAGGCCCTGAAACGTTGCCTAGGGTTTTTCAGTTACTATGCCCAGTGGGTCCCCAACTACGCGGACAAGGCCCGTCCGCTGATCCAATCCACAGTTTTTCCCCTGTCGATAGAGGCCCGCCAGGCCTTCAACCGCATCAAAGCAGACATTGTAAAGGCCACGATGCACGCCATCGACGAGTCCCTCCCTTTCCAGGTCGACAGCGATGTGTCCGATGTAGCTCTGGCGGCCACCCTCAACCAAGCGGGCAGACCCGTGGCCTTCTTCTCCCGTACCCTCCATGCTTCCGAAATCCGCCACTTCTCAGTCGAAAAGGAGGCCCAAGCCATAGTAGAAGCTGTGCGACATTGGAGGCATTACCTGGCCGGCAGGAGATTCACTCTCCTCACTGACCAACGGTCGGTTGCTTTCGTGTTTGATAATGCACAGCGGGGCAAAATTAAAAACGACAAGATCTTGCGGTGGAGGATCGAACTCTCCACCTACAACTATGAGATCTTGTATCGTCCCAGGAAGCGAAACGAGCCTCCTGATGCCCTATCCCGTGGCACATGTGCCACCGCACAAGTGGACCGCCTCAGAGCCCTCCACGAGGACCTCTGCCACCCGGGGGTCACTCGCCACTCACTTTTTCCATTTTGTCAAGACCCGCAACCTGCCGTACTCCATCGAGGAGGTCAGGACAGCCACCAGGGACTGCCAAATCTGCGCGGAGTGCAAACCGCACTTCTACCGGCCAGAGAAAGCGCACCTGATAAACGCTTCCCGTCCCTTTGAACACCTCAGCATGGACTTCAAAGGCTCCCTCCCCTCCACCGACCACAACACGTACTTCCTGAACGTGATTGACGAGTACTCCCGGTTCCCATTCGCCATCCCCTGCCCCGACATGACCGCAACCACCATCATCAAGGCCCTCCATAGCATCTTTGCACTGTTCGGGTTCCCCGCTTACATACACAATGACAGGGGTCCTCCTTTATGAGCGACGAACTGCGTCAGTTCCTGCTCAGCAAGGGCATCGCCTCGAGCAGGACGACCAGTTACAAACCCCGGGGTAACTGACAGAGAGAGAGGGAGAATGGAACGGTCTGGAAGACCGTCCTACTGGCCCTATGGTCCAGGAACCTCCCAGTCTCTCACTGGCAAGAAGTCCTCCCGGATGCTCTCCACTCCATCCGGTCACTGCTTTGTACGACCACCAGTCAGACACCTCACAAACGTCTCCTTGTCTTCCCTAGGAAGTCCTCCTCTGGGACCTCGCTCCCGACCTGGCTGGCAGCACCCGGGCCCTTCCTGCTCCGAAAACACGTGCGGGCGCACAAGTCGGACCCGTTGGTCGAGAGGGTCCATCTGCTCCATGCTAACCCCCAGTACGTGGCGTACCCTGACGGCCGACATGATACGGTCTCCCTCCGGGACCTGGCGCCCGCCGGATCCCCACGCAGATCACAGCCACCAGTCCCACCCTCCCCTCCACCGCAGCACCTTACAGGAGGATCGGTCCTTCCGCCGGCCCCGTCTAGGGCCCCCCCCCGCCCACCGACGCCCCCCCACAGGCGCTCCCTTCCCAGGTCAACCGTTTTCCCCACCAGCGCCGTCTAGGGGTGCCGAAGCTGCCATGGAGACGGAAGCCACGCTCCCGGAGTCACAGACGCCCGAGCCTCCACCAAAGTCACCACCGAAGCTCCGACGATCACAGAGGACGACCAGGGCCCCCGATCGACTGATTGCTTCATTTTAATTGTAAACTGTAAATATAAACCATCAAATGTACAAAGCTATCAGGATTGTAAATAGTTACTAAACACTGTACGGAGGTATTACGGTACCTCCATAACTAATTCTACCACGTTGCCATGTTTTGTAGTTTCAGGCCACCACCCCCGCCGGACTCTTTTTTAACAGGGGGTGAATGTGGTATTATAGGTATTACGGTACCTGATAGGCTAAAGCACCATTGGTGGAAACTGTATGCTTTTTATTGGTTAGAATATATGATAGCTCCGCCCTGCTAGGCAGGGTATAAGAACCCGTGCTGCCCAAGCAGCCCTCATTCTGTACCTGAGCTGCTGGGGGAAATATCTAGCTTATTAAAGCCTTCAGTTGGACTACAACCTCGCTTTAGTGGGCATTGATCGTGCATCAAAGGGGTTCCCAGGACCACAGTGGAAATGTTTCAGGGAGGTTCTGGAAGCTATCTTGAAAAGGTCAAATGACCCCACCCATCCACGAGAGATCCTGGCTTGTGATCAACCACGATGGAGGAGGTTTATTCAGGAAGGCACCAAACACCAACAAGAGAGTTTGTCGGGAATGTGCAGAGGTGAAGGCTTGCCGTCCACACCACCAAACAGCCCATCTACCCAGCCCTACACGCACCACCTACCCTGCATGTGACCCAGTCAGCAGATCACACGTTACAGAGCCCATCAAACCAGAGTGGCAGAAAGTCATCCTCAATCCTTTCTGTATTATTTTCAATGCTGACTACTTCAAAGTCACTCAAGTGTGAGGAGAGATGAATAGAAAGCAATTAACTCTGTTTGAAATGGTCCAGGAGCTGTCAATCAAAGTTTGATGTTTATAAACATTGTGGGACATTCAACAGCTGACCACTTCAAAGTTACTCAAGTGTGAAGGGAGATGAATGGCACAATGCTGACAGCTGGGTGTGTGGAATAAGTCACTCACAGCCCAGTAAAATCAATTACACAAATAAATGGGTGAAAGGCTTGCAGATCAAAGATCTGAGGGGGTTTAAACCCAGCTGACTGGTTTTCTCTTTCCAGGAATTGACAGGCGCTGCTTCCTCTGCCTGAGTCAGCAGATATCATAGAATCATAGAATTTACAGTGCAGAAGGAGGCCATGGAGGCCACTACTGCTTCACAGCACTAGGGGCTGGTTTAGCACACTGGGCTAAATAGCTGGCTTTGAAAGCAGACCAAGGCAGGCCAGCAGCACGGTTCAATTCCCGTACCAGCCTCCCCGAACAGGTACTGGAATGTGGCGACTAGGGGCTTTACACAGTAACTTCATTTGAAGCCTACTTGTGACAATAAGCGATTTTTATTTCATTTCATTCCAGAAGCTATTAAGTTTGCTCACAAGTCTGTTATGTAGCACTCTAACTAATGCCTTTCGGAAGCCCAGGTCCACCACATCAACAGCATTGTCCTCATCCACCCTCTCTGTCGCCTCTTCAGAAAACTCCAGCAAGTTAGTCAAACATGATTTTCCCTGAAGAAATCCTTGCTGGCTCGCTTTAATTGACCCACGTTTGCCTGGTTGACTATTAATTTGTCCCAATTGCTAGAATGTGCCCATCACCGAAGTTAACCTGACTGTCCTGCTATTTCTGGGCTTATCCTCAGCCCTTTTTGAACAAGAGTGTAACATTTGCATTTCCCCAGTCCTGTGGCACCACCCCAGAGTCCAGTGAAGACTGAAAGATTATCGCCAGGAGCTCTGCAATTTTGATTCTTACTATCCTCTGTATCCTCGGATGTACCTCACCCAGTCCTGCTGCTTTACATCTTTAAACACAGACGGCCTATAAAAAATCTCCTTCTTCTCGCTTTTCAACCCTTCTAGTGTCTGAATGACCTCCTCTTTCACCATGATCTGGGCAGCATCTTTCCTTTGGTAAAGACAGATGCAAATTATTCATTTCATATCTCAGCCCTGCCTCCATGTGTAAATCCCCTTTTTTGTCCCCAATAGGCCCAACTCCTTTTACAATTTCTAAGTCTGATTTCCTTCTCGGTTAAGCTGCCAATCTCATCTCATGTTCTCTCTTTGCCTCTGTTATTTGCATTTTCATTCCCCCTCGGAATCTCTGTATATTTAGCCTGGTTGTTGGTTGTAATATCTGACAGAGTTTATGTGGGAGAGGCAGGGGACTCCAGGTTGTCTGCAATTCTTGGGTTAATTCCACATTCCGTGGGAATATGGGCCAGAGACACCATCTTCCCCGTTCAGTGAACCATACTCCCTTGGGATGTATACCCCGATGTTCCTCTTGATGTGGGCAGCACGGTGGCACAGTGGGTAGCACTACTGCCTCACAGCACCAGGGGCCTGGGTTCGATTCCCGGCTTGGGTCACTGTCTGTGCGGAGTCTGCACGTTCTCCCCGCGTCGGCGTGGGTTTCCTCCGGGTGCTCCGGTTTCCTCCCACAGTCCAATGATGTGCAGGTTAGGTGGATTGGCCATGATAAATTGCCCCTTAGTTTCTAAAAAGGTTAGGTGGGGGTTACTGGGCTACGGGATAGGGTGGAGATGTGGGCTTAAATAGAGTGCTCTTTCCAAGGGCCAATGCAGACTCAATGGGCCAAATGGCCTCCTTCTGCACTGTAAATTCTATGAAATTCTATGAAATGAATGACTCTGATATATTGAGAAAATATCAGGTTAAAGTTTTTAGAAGCTTGGAACGTCCTTGAGTAGCTCCATTCTCTTTTTCCTTTGAGCCATTTTGGCTTTCCAAGTTCCAGACCATGCTCGAGAATGAATCTTAGACTGCTTTCCTGTTCTCGATACCTGCGTAAATTCAGTGTGCACAGGGATCGATCAAGCAGTACTTCACATTGTTTGAACAACTGTGGTCATTCTTGAGCAGGGAGCGGAATGTCACCAACTGGGGCCTGGAGTCAGGCTTCATCTACTTTAGAAATTTATTATTAAGTAAAGAAGCAACCAAATACCTGTATAGCAAACTTAGTCTGGCAATGTTTTCATTTTAAAATTCACTCATTTTCAAATCTCTCTATGGCCTTGTCCCATCCAACCTCTGAAATCCCTGTAACCTCTATAATCTTTGTAACCTCTGTGACCTCTATAATCTTTGTAATCTCTGTAAACCTCTGTAACCTCTGCAATCTCTGTAATCTCTGTAACCTCTGCAATCTCTGTAACCTCTGCAATCTCTGTAACCTCTGTAATCTCTGTAACCTCTGCAATCTCTGTAACCTCTGGAATCTCTGTAACCTCTGTAATCTCCGCAACCTCTGCGATCTCTGTAACCTCTGGAATCTCTGTAAACTCTGTAATCTCTGCAATCTCTGTAACCTCTGTAACCTCTGTAATCTCTGTAACCTCTGTAACCTCTGTAATCTCTGTAACCTCTGCAATCTCTGTAACCTCTGCAATCTCTGTAACCTCTGTAATCTCCGCAACCTCTGCAATCTCTGTAACCTCTGTAATCTCTGTAACCTCTGTAACCTCTGCAATCTCTGTAACCTCTGTAACCTCTGCAATCTCTGTAACCTCTGTAATCTCTGTAATCTCTGTAACCTCTGTAATCTCTGTAACCTCTGTAATCTCTGTAACCTCTGCAATCTCTGTAACCTCTGTAATCTCTGTAATCTCTGTAACCTCTGTAATCTCTGTAACCTCTGTAATCTCTGTAACCTCTGTAACCGCTCATTCAAATGAGCTTAAACTTCACCACACAAGAATGTCTTTCCGTGAGAAAGGGAAGGCAAAATTCATTTCCCACAATTTCCACGGGCAGTTCTCAGACGTGCACAGCACAGAGAGGCAGACAATGGACCCACTGTCAGACGGAGATAACTTTGTACCAAAAATTGTTGCATTATATTTTCAGATGGAAAAAGCATTGTTCGGTAATCTGCTCCGAAAGCAGCAGCGCTCACTACCGAGTCAGGGGCGGGACAAATCCCACTACTACACTGCTTACATTTCCAATGTGCTGACCTTTGATCTGTTTAATGTAATGGGAAGCTCACTCACAGAATATTGTGAGTGTAATTTAAATGCTCAACACCTTTGGCTCCCGTGGTGTTTATCTGAAGCAGGGGAATTATTGTCACTTTAGCAAGTGGTTGTAGCACCGTCACAAAGGCTTGTTCATCGTCCATGAAACCTTTGTGGAAACCCCAAGTGAGGTGATGCGCTGGGTGATTGAAATATCGCGGGAACGTTGGGGTAAGAACGGGAAGAGGGAGCACCATCAACACTGTACACAGCGAGAATAATTACATCTGGGCAGCATACACTGACGCCCTTCAAATATCAGACGCAGGGAGGTGACCAATCCCTGGTCACAAAGCAAGTCGATAAAGTGTGACATTATGATAAATGTACAGAACTGTAAGGATTAATGTTATGTCCAAATCAACCATTAGAGGGAGCTAGATGCAGAACTATATAAGGCATCAATGGGTGAGAGATTGAGGAGAAAGCTAGAAGACAGACTGTAGGAAAGACAGTGTGAGTGAGAGCAGATCATAGTTATTGTAATAGTGTAGAGACTAGTAGTAGATGAGTGTAGATTGTAAGTTTATTATCAACTGTGTATTATATAGGAGTAAGTGTTGAATCCAATTTAGTGTTCATAAATCTATAGCTTTGTTCAATATAAATGCTATTTGTGGTCTTTCTGAACACTACACCAACCACCCTCGGGTTAGAACCACAAAGAACACCACATCAAGAACGTGTTTAAAATGTAAAAAGTGGACAAGTGAGGGGCTTAGGAAGAGTCTGTGTGAGGGCTGGACAGGCATCACTCTGATGTGAACGGGATTGACTGGGAAAAGGTCATATCCGTCGAAATTCGATATAATGTAAGAAAATAGATGGCAATTGGCCCATGAATACCTTGTGCACTGAATGAGGTGCGGTGGGGTAGAGGCAGACCATTAACGCCAAGTCGTCCCCGCCACACGAGGCTCCTCCTCACCCATCTCCCCTATCTTCAGGGTTCCTTGGATTTCTGAGGAGGAATCTTTGGAACTGCAACGGAAATATCAGAGTTATAGCTGACGAAACATTTGCCCCTCCAATCCTGGGGGGGGGGGGGGGGGGGGGGTATGCAAGTGGTGTGGGGCATCCTCATCCGGCGAAAGATAGAAATTAGACTGAAACGATGCAGAGACATATTGCATAGACCTAAACAAATTAGTGTGGGAATCACATCCTGGATCAAATATTTCGGATGGGAATGACTGGAGCAAAGGAGGGGGAGAAACAGATTGAGCATGTTCTATAAAATATGGAGTGTGGATTGACAGGAACACGGTGCCCTCTGACAGTGACAAAATACCCGGTCCCCATCCACACAAACTACAAAGAACATTTCTTTCCAGAGCGGGGTATCAGATCCTCCCCCCACCCCCCCTGCCCCCCAAGGGCAGTCTCGCACTGGACAAATGTTCAAAGGAAATAGTCAGGGCGTCAGCACTCGCGATCTTCAAACCCATCTTTGGGTTATTTCCATTCCCAAGCCTGGTTTACCGACTCCACCCAGAGAAATGTTGCTGTAAAACGGACATTGGTCTGAGATGTCGACAAGAGCTGGAAGCGGAAACAGGAGCCTCTCAGCCTTTCAGCTTCCTCTTCCCATCTCATGTACTCGCCGAGTTCGCGCCCCCACTTCTGAAAACACCCCGGGCGGGATCGTGTGATCCTGAGGCTAACTGTTGGCGCGGTCGGAAATGCCATCGCATTTCTCGACGGCATCAACATGGCCTCAGGACTCAGGATCAGCAGTTCTGCCCCTAGAGGGGGCCAGCATAGCACTGGAGTGGCCCACACCGCACCAGCTACTGATCCTGGCGTGAACAGGGCGCCGCGGGGTCCGCACATTGCACAGCGGCTCCCTCCTCCGCGGGGTCCGCGCAGGCGCAGCGGCTCTCTCCTCCGCGGGGTCCGCGCAGGCGCAGCGGCTCTCTCCTCCGCGGGGTCCGCACATTGCACAGCGGCTCTCTCCTCCGCGGGGTCCGCACATTGCACAGCGGCTCTCTCCTCCGCGGGGTCCGCGCAGGCGCAGCGGCTCTCTCCTCCGCGCCGGCCCCGACGCAACATGGCGCAGGGCTACAGGGGCCGATGCGGACGAAAGGAGGCCCCCAGCCAGAGAGGCCGGCCCGCTGATTGGTGGGCCCCGATCGCGGGCCAGGCCACATCGGAGGCCCCCCTCCTCCCCACCCACAGGCCGCCCCCGGACCCTTCCACGCCGAGGTCCCGCTGGCTGAGAGCAGGTGTGAACGGCGCTGGCGGGACCCGTTTTTTTTTACGACGGCCGCTCGGCCCATCCTGGGCCGAGAATCTCTGCGGAGAATCGCGCGCTGGTGTCGGGGAGGCGTGGCGCCATTCACGCCGGTCTCGGGGATTCTCTGGCCCGGCCCCGGGCTGAGAAAATCCCGCCCCCCAACTTTATTGCCCCAACCGCATTGTGTGGGTTACGGATCTCACCGTCCCTCAGTAACTAAGATGTCTCACAGTGCTCCTTACAGCCACTGAGGTGCTTTTTGAAGGGCAGTCCCTGTTGTAGGAAACGCAGCAGCCAATTTTCACACAGCAAGATCCCACACACAGCAATGTGCGAGCGGTCAGATCACCTGTGTGTGTGATGGTGATTGAGGGACAGGTCAGGAGAGTGGGGAGTACTCTCCTCCTCTTCTTCCAGATCGTGCTCTGGGACCTGGAGTCTTTTACAGCCCCCGCCCCCCCCCCAACAGCGAGAGGGGGCCTCAGCTTTAACCCCTCCCCCCCGAAAGGCGCCCCCCCCCCCCCCGACACTGTAGCAGTTTCAGAATTCCAGAGGCTAATTGCTTTTCTCTATCGCCTCCCTGGGCAGTTTTTAATTTCTGGCTACTTTAATCTTCCGCTAACTGCATTTGAGAAAAGCAGCACAAACTCCAAATGATTTGTGAGAATTGAAATATCAGCAGACACAGGCTGCTCCAAATGGTGCATGAATTATCTGAACAGGACAGAATCCAGATTAAATCAGCTCAGAGCAGGAGGCTCCGAATTAGACGCCAATATTCTCACCGTGGCCCCAACAGAGATCTTTCAAAGGTTAGAATGCCTGCCTCGGACTCGTCATCTAATATTTTTCACACGCCTCGAGAAAGTTCTGTGATAACAGCTGGAGGATTTCATCAAATGGTCAGTAATCATCCTCGACACACTCTAACCAACCACCATAAAGAAAAGGGGGCTGAGATGGAGCTGGGTTGTCTCCATTTCCAATGGAGGCAGCGACAGAACAGTTGCTCTCTGTTATTCCCAGCTCTCGATGCATTGCAGTATTCAGCCTGACATTAAAATGTCAAACCAGACCCGTTGTGTCTTTTGATATCTGCAAATCTGTCTTTGTCCGAAAGATTCGCAAGCGTTCCGTGTTTTCACACAGTCAGGATCGAGCGATGGTTTTAAAAGCTTCTCCCCACGCCCACCACTCTTGACCGATAGATTTTTAAAAAAAGAAGCTGGAAGTTAATATTGAGCAGGATAGACTGAACACTGGCGGATGCAAGTTCACCACAGAGCAGGCAGGTAGCACGGTAGCATTGTGGTTAGCACAATTGCTTCACAGCTCCAGGGTCCCAGGTTCGATTCCGGCTTGGATCATTGTCTGTGCGGAGTCTGCACATTCTCCCCGTGTCTGCGTGGGTTTCCTCCGGGTGCTCCGGTTTCCTCCCACAGTCCAAAGATGTGCAGGTTAGGTGGATTGGCCATGATAAATTGCCCTTAGTGTCCAAAATTGCCCTTAGTGTTGGGTGGGGTTACTGGGTTATGGGGATAGGGTGGAGGTGTTGACCTTGGGTAGGGTGCTCTTTCCAAGAGCCGGTGCAGACTTGATGGGCCGAATGGCCTCCTGCACTGTAAATTCTATGATCTATGACCACAGAGCAGGCAGGTTAAGAGGAGGTTTGATCGAGGTGTTCAAAGACCTGGAAGGGTTTTTTACGCAGTAAATTAGGAGGAATTATTCCCGGCGACAGGCTAAACAGATGGAACAAATTTAAGAATAAAAGATACAAGGACCAGATGGAAGATGAGATTTGTTTTGACACAGCCACCTGGAATGTGTTATCTGAAAGGGCAGTGGACGCAGATTCAAAAAGAACGTTCTTAAAGGGAGTTGGATAGAGATTGGAAGAGGAAATGTTTGCTGGGTTGTAGGGAGGGAGCAGGAGAATGAGACCAATTGGACGAGTCAGCATACATTCAGAGGGCCAAATGGCCTCCTTCTGTGAGGTACCACATGGTTTGATAGTCACGCACTGGGTGAGAGCTAAACAGAAGGATGAATTTGCCACTATTAACTGCCCTGCTCCTAACCTCTCCAATCTTATTCAGAGAGACATGGGGGGGGTGAGGAACTGCACATTCTGGGATTTTTCATTCTTCATTTAGTTTTGTTTCAAATTGAGGAGAAATCAGAATCTTCACATAATCTACACACAACCCTTTGCTGTCCCACACACACTCACACCGGGCAGCACTCACACCGGGCAGCACTCACACCGGGCAGCACTGGGCAGCACTCACACCGGGCAGCACTGGGCAGCACTCACACCGGGCAGCACTCACACCGGGCAGCACTCACACCGGGCAGCACTGGGCAGCACTCAGACCGGGCAGCACTCACACCGGGCAGCACTGGGCAGCACTCACACCGGGCAGCACTGGGCAGCACTCACACCGGGCAGCACTCACACCGGGCAGCACTCACACCGGGCACCACTGGGGAGCACTCACACCGGGCAGCACTGGGCAGCACTCACACTGGGCAGCACTCACACCGGGCAGCACTCACACCGGGCACCACTGGGCAGCACTCACACCGGGCAGCACTCACACCGGGCACCACTGGGCAGCACTCACACCGGGCAGCACTCACACTGGGCAGCACTGGGCAGCACTCACACCGGGCAGCACTTACACCGGGCAGCACTGGGCAGCACTCACACCGGGCAGCACTCACACCGGGCACCACTGGGCAGCACTCACACCGGGCAGCACTCACACTGGGCACCACTGGGCAGCACTCACACCGGGCACCACTGGGCAGCACTCACACCGGGGAGCACTGGGCAGCACTCACACCGGGTGCAGCACTCACACCGGGCACCACTGGGCAGTACTCACACCGGGCACCACTGGGCAGCACTCACACTGGGCAGCACTCACACTGGGCAGCACTGGGCAGCACTCACACCGGGCACCACTGGGCAGCACTCACACCGGGCACCACTGGGCAGCACTCACACCGGGCAGCACTGGGCAGCACTCACACCGGGCACCACTGGGCAGCACTCACACCGGGCACCACTGGGCAGCACTCACACTGGGCAGCACTCACACCGGGCACCATTGTGCAGCACTCACACCGGGCACCACTGTGCAGCACTCACATCGGGCACCACTGTGCAGCACTCACACCGGGCACCACTGTGCAGCACTCACACCGGGGAGCACTGGGCAGCACTCACATCGGGCAGCACTGGGCAGCACTCACACCGGGCAGCACTCACACCGGGCACCACTGGGCAGTACTCACACCGGGCAGCACTCACACTGGGCACCACTGGGCAGCACTCACACCGGGCACCACTGTGCAGCACTCACACCGGGGAGCACTGGGCAGCACTCACACCGGGCAGCACTCACACCGGGCAGCACTCACACCGGGGAGCACTGGGCAGCACTCACACCGGGCACCACTGGGCACCACAGGGCAGCACTCACACCGGGCACCACTGGGCACCACTCACACCGGGCACCACTGGGCACCACTCACACCGGGCACCACTGGGCAGCACTCACACCGGGGAGCACTGGGCAGCACTCACACCGGGCAGCACTCACACCGGGCAGCAATGGGCAGTCCTCACACCGGGCACCGCTCACACCGGGCACCACTGGGCAGCACTCACACCGGGAGCACTGGGCAGTCCTCACACCGGGCACCGCTCACACCGGGCACCGCTCACACCGGGCACCGCTCACACCGGGCAGCACTCACACCGGGCAGCACTCACACCGGGCAGCACTCACACCGGGCACCACTGGGCAGCACTCACACCGGGGAGCACTCACACCGGGTGCAGCACTCACACCGGGCAGCACTCACACTGGGCACCACTGGGCAGCACTCACACCGGGCAGCACTGTACAGCACTCACACTGGGCACCACTGTGCAGCACTCACACCGGGGAGCACTCACACCGGGCAGCACTCACACCGGGTGCAGCACTCACACCGGGGAGCACTCACACCGGGCACCACTGGGCAGCACTCACACCGGGCAGCACTGGGCAGCACTCACACCAGGCAGCACTCACACCGGGCAGCACTCACACCGGGCACCACTGGGGAGCACTCACACCGGGCAGCACTGGGCAGCACTCACACTGGGAAGCACTGGGCAGCACTCACACCGGGCAGCACTCACACCGGGCAGCACTGGGCAGCACTTACACCGGGCAGCACTGGGCAGCACTCACACCGGGCAGCACTCACACTGGGCAGCACTGGGCAGCACTCACACCGGGCAGCATTGGGCAGCACTCACACCGGGCAGCACTCACACTGGGCAGCACTGGGGAGCACTCACACCGGGCAGCACTGGGCAGCACTCACACCGGGCAGCACTCACACCGGGCAGCACCGGGCAGCACTCACACCGGGCACCACTGGGCACCACTGGGCAGCACTCACACCGGGCAGCACTCACACCGGGCACCACTGGGCACCACTCACACCGGGCACCACTGGGCAGCACTCACACCGGGGAGCACTGGGCAGCACTCACACCGGGCAGCACTCACACCGGGCAGCACTGGGCAGCACTCACACCAGGCAGCACTCACACTGGGCACCACTGGGCAGCACTCACACCGGGCAGCACTCACACCGGGCACCACTGGGCAGCACTCACACCGGGCAGCACTCACACTGGGCACCACTGGGCAGCACTCACACCGGGCACCACTGTGCAGCGCTCACACCGGGGAGCACCGGGCAGCACTCACACCGGGCAGCACTCACACCGGGCAGCACCGGGCAGCACTCACACCGGGCACCACTGGGCACCACTGGGCAGCACTCACACCGGGCAGCACTCACACCGGGCACCACTGGGCACCACTCACACCGGGCACCACTGGGCAGCATTCACACCGGGGAGCACTGGGCAGCACTCACACCGGGCAGCACTCACACCGGGCAGCACTGGGCAGCACTCACACCGGGCAGCACTGGGCAGTCCTCACACCGGGCACCGCTCACACTGGGCAGCACTCACACCGGGCAGCACTGGGCAGCACTCACACCGGGCAGCACTCACACCGGGCAGCACTGGGCAGCACTCACACCGGGCACCACTGGGCAGCACTCACACCGGGCACCACTGGGCAGCACTCACACCGGGCACCGCTCACACCGGGCACCGCTTACACCGGGCCGCACTCACACCGGGCCGCACTCACACCGGGCCGCACTCACACCGGGCAGCACTCACACCGGGCAGCACTCACACCGGGTACCGCTCACACCGGGCAGCACTCACACTGGGCACCACTGGGCAGCATTCACACCGGGCAGCACTCACACCGGGCAGCACTGTGCAGCACTCACACCGGGCAGCAGTGTGCAGCATTCACACCGGGCAGCACTCACACCGGGCACCACTGGGCACCCCTGGGCAGCACTCACACCGGGCAGCACTCACACCGGGCACCACTGGGCGGCACTCACACCGGGCAGCACTCACACTGGGCACCCCTGGGCAGCACTCACACCGGGCAGCACTCACACCGGGCACCACTGGGCAGCACTCACACCGGGGAGCACTGGGCAGCACTCACACCGGGCAGCACTCACACCGGGCACCACTGCGCAGCACTCACACCGGGCAGCACTCACACCGGGCAGCACCGGGCAGCACTCACACCGGGCACCACTGGGCACCACTGGGCAGCACTCACACCGGGCAGCACTCACACCGGGCACCACTGGGCACCACTCACACCGGGCACCACTGGGCAGCATTCACACCGGGGAGCACTGGGCAGCACTCACACCGGGCAGCACTCACACCGGGCAGCACTGGGCAGCACTCACACCGGGCAGCACTGGGCAGTCCTCACACCGGGCACCGCTCACACTGGGCAGCACTCACACCGGGCAGCACTGGGCAGCACTCACACCGGGCAGCACTCACACCGGGCAGCACTGGGCAGCACTCACACCGGGCACCACTGGGCAGCACTCACACCGGGCACCACTGGGCAGCACTCACACCGGGCACCGCTCACACCGGGCACCGCTTACACCGGGCCGCACTCACACCGGGCCGCACTCACACCGGGCCGCACTCACACCGGGCAGCACTCACACCGGGCAGCACTCACACCGGGTACCGCTCACACCGGGCAGCACTCACACTGGGCACCACTGGGCAGCATTCACACCGGGCAGCACTCACACCGGGCAGCACTGTGCAGCACTCACACCGGGCAGCACTGTGCAGCATTCACACCGGGCAGCACTCACACCGGGCACCACTGGGCACCCCTGGGCAGCACTCACACCGGGCAGCACTCACACCGGGCACCACTGGGCGGCACTCACACCGGGCAGCACTCACACTGGGCACCCCTGGGCAGCACTCACACCGGGCAGCACTCACACCGGGCACCACTGGGCAGCACTCACACCGGGGAGCACTGGGCAGCACTCACACCGGGCAGCACTCACACCGGGCACCACTGCGCAGCACTCACACCGGGCAGCACTCACACCGGGCACCACTGGGCAGCACTCACACCGGGCACCACTGGGCAGCACTCACACCGGGGAGCACTGGGCAACACTCACACCGGGCAGCACTCACACCGGGGAGCACTGGGCAGCACTCACACCGGACAGCACTCACACCGGACAGCACTCACACCGGGGAGCACTGGGCAGCACTCACACTGGGCAGCTCTGGGCACCACTCACACCGCGGAGCACTGGGCCGCACTCTCACCGGGCAGCACTCACACCGGGCAGCACTCACACCGGGCAGCACTCACACCGGGGAGCACTGGGCAGCACTCACACCGGGGAGCACTGGGCAGCACTCACACCGGGCAGCACTCACACTGGGTGCAGCACTCACACCGGGCAGCACTCACACCGGGCACCACTGGGCACCACTGGGTAGCATCACACCGGGCAGCACTGGGCAGCACTCACACCGGGCACCACTGGGCAGCACTCACACCGGGCACCACTGGG
Organism: Scyliorhinus torazame; assembly: GCF_047496885.1. Classification (NCBI taxonomy): domain Eukaryota; kingdom Metazoa; phylum Chordata; class Chondrichthyes; order Carcharhiniformes; family Scyliorhinidae; genus Scyliorhinus; species Scyliorhinus torazame. Next base: position 2,941,963 of record NC_092736.1, read on the forward strand.
CAGCACTCACACCGGGGAGCACTGGGCAGCACTCACACCGGGCAGCACTCACACCGGGGAGCACTGGGCAGCACTCACACCGGGCAGCACACACATCGGGCACCACTGTGCAGCACTCACACCGGGCAGAACTCACACCGGGCACCACTGGGCAGCACTCACACCGGGCAGCACTCACACCGGGCACCACTGGACACCACTCACACCAGGCAGCACTCACACCGGGCACCACTGGGCAGCACTCACACCGGGGAGCACTGGGCAACACTCACACCGGGCAGCACTCACACCGGGCACCACTGGGCAGCACTCACACCGGGCACCACTGGACACCACTCACACCGGGCAGCACTCACACCGGGCACCACTGGGCAGCACTCACACCGGGCAGCACTCACAGCGGAGAGCACTGGGCAGCACTCACACCGGGCAGCACTCACACCGGGCAGCACTCACACCGGGGAGCACTGGGCAGCACTCACACCGGGCAGCACTGGGCACCACTCACACCGGGGAGCACTGGGCAGCACTCACATCGGGCAGCACTCACACCGGGCAGCACTCACACAGGGCAGCACTCACACCGGGCAGCATTCACATCGGGGAGCACTGGGCAGCACTCACACCGGGGAGCACTGGGCAGCACTCACACCGGGCAGCACTCACACCGGGCAGCACTCACACCGGGCACCACTGGGCACCACTAGGCAGCATCACACCGGGCAGCACTGGGCAGCATTCCCATCGGGGAGCACTGGGCAGCACTCACACTGGGCAGCACTCACACCGGGGAGCACTGGGCAACACTCACACCGGGTGCAGCACTCACACCGGGCAGCACTGGGCAGCACTCACACTGGGCAGCACTGGGCAGCACTCACACAGGCAGCACTGGGCAGCACTCACACCTGGTAGCACTCACACCGGGCACCACTGGGCGGCACTCACACCGGGCAGCACTGGGCAGCACTCACATCGGGCAGCACTGGGCAGCACTCACAATGGGCAGCACTGGGCAGCACTCACACCGGGCACCACTGGACCCCTCTCACACCGGGCAGCACTCACACCGGGAGCACTGGGCAGCACTCACACCGGACAGCACTCACACCGGACAGCACTCACACCGGGGAGCACTGGGCAGCACTCACACTGGGCAGCTCTGGGCACCACTCACACCGCGGAGCACTGGGCCGCACTCACACCGGGCAGCACTCACACCGGGCAGCACTCACACCGGGGAGCACTGGGCAGCACTCACACTGGGGAGCACTGGGCAGCACTCACACCGGGCAGCACTCACACTGGGTGCAGCACTCACACCGGGCAGCACTCACACCGGGCACCACTGGGCAGCACTCACACCGGGCACCACTGGGCAGCACTCACACCGGGGAGCACTGGGCAGCACTCACACCGGGCAGCACTCACACCGGGGAGCACTGGGCAGCACTCACACCGGGCAGCACACACATCGGGCACCACTGTGCAGCACTCACACCGGGCAGCACTCACACCGGGCACCACTGGGCAGCACTCACACCGGGGAGCACTGGGCAACACTCACACCGGGCAGCACTCACACCGGGCACCTCTGGACACCACTCACACCAGGCAGCACTCACACCGGGCACCACTGGGCAGCACTCACACTGGGGAGCACTGGGCAACACTCACACCGGGCAGCACTCACACCGGGCACCACTGGGCAGCACTCACACCGGGCACCACTGGACACCACTCACACCGGGCACCACTGGGCAGCACTCACACCGGGCAGCACTCACACCGGAGAGCACTGGGCAGCACTCACAACGGGCAGCACTCACACCGGGCAGCACTCACACCGGGGAGCACTGGGCAGCACTCACACCGGGCAGCACTGGGCACCACTCACACCGGGGAGCACTGGGCAGCACTCACATCGGGCAGCACTCACACCGGGCAGCACTCACACAGGGCAGCACTCACACAGGGCAGCACTCACATCGGGGAGCACTGGGCAGCACTCACACCGGGGAGCACTGGGCAGCACTCACACCGGGCAGCACTCACACCGGGCAGCACTCACACCGGGCACCACTGGGCAGCACTCACACCGGGCACCACTGGACACCACTCACACCAGGCAGCACTCACACCGGGCACCACTGGGCAGCACTCACACCGGGGAGCACTGGGCAACACTCACACCGGGCAGCATTCACACCGGGCACCACTGGGCAGCACTCACACCGGGCACCACTGGACACCACTCACACCGGGCAGCACTCACACCGGGCACCACTGGGCAGCACTCACACCGGGCAGCACTCACACCGGAGAGCACTGGGCAGCACTCACACCGGGCAGCACTCACACCGGGGAGCACTGGGCAGCACTCACACCGGGCAGCACTCACACCAGAGAGCACTGGGCAGCACTCACACCGGGCAGCACTCACACCGGGGAGCACTGGGCAGCACTCACACCGGGCAGCACTCACACCGGGGAGCACTGGGCAGCACTCACACCGGGCAGCACTGGGCACCACTCACACCGGGGAGCACTGGGCAGCACTCACATCGGGCAGCACTCACACCGGGCAGCACTCACACCGGGCAGCATTCACACCGGGCACCACTGGGCACCACTAGGCAGCATCACACCGGGCAGCACTGGGCAGCATTCCCATCGGGGAGCACTGGGCAGCACTCACACCGGGCAACACTCACACCGGGTGCAGCACTCACACCGGGCAGCACTGGGCAGCACTCACACTGGGCAGCACTGGGCAGCACTCACACGGGCAGCACTGGGCAGCACTCACACCGGGCAGCACTCACACCGGGCACCACTGGGCGGCACTCACACCGGGCAGCACTGGGCAGCACTCACATCGGACAGCACTGGACAGCACTCACAATGGGCAGCACTGGGCAGCACTCACACCGGGCAGCACTGGGCAGCACTCACACCGGGCAGCACTCACACCGGGCAGCACTCACACCGGGCACCACTGGGCAGCACTCACACTGGGCACCACTGGGCAACACTCACACTGGGCACCACTGGGCAGCACTCACACCGGGCAGCACTCACATCAGGGAGCACTGGGCAGCACTCACACTGGGCACCACTGTGCAGCACTCACACCGGGCAGCACTCACATCGGGCAGCACTCACACCGGGCAGCACTCACATCGGGCAGCACTGGGCAGCACTCACACCGGGCAGCACTCACATCGGGCAGCACTGACGCCGGGCACCACTCACACTGGGCAGCACTCACACCGGGGAGCACTCACACCGGGCAGCACTCACACCGGGCACCACTGTGCGGCACTCACACCGGGCACCACTGTGCAGCACTCACACTGGGCAGCACTGGGCAGCATTCACACTGGGCAGCACCGGGCAGCACTCACACTGGGCACCACTGTGCAGCACTCACATCGGGCACCACTGTGCAGCACTCACACTGGGCAGCACTGGGCAGCATTCACACTGGGCAGCACCGGGCAGCACTCACAACGGGCAGCATTCACACCGGGCAGCACTCACACCGGGCAGCACTCACACCGGGCAGCACTCACACCGGGCAGCACTGGGCAGCACTCACACCGGGCAGCACTCACACTGGGCACCACTGGGCAGCACTCACACTGGGCACCACTGGGCAGCACTCACACCGGGCACCACTGGGCGGCACTCACATCGGGCAGCACTGGGCAGCACTCACACCGGGCAGCACTCACACTGGGCAGCACTGGGCAGCACTCACACTGGGCAGCACTCACACTGGGCAGCACTGGGCAGCACTCACACTGGGCAGCACTCACACCGGGCAGCACTGGGCAGCACTCACACCGGGCAGCACTCACAACGGGCAGCACTCACACTGGGCACCACTGGGCAGCACTCACACTGGGCTCCACTCACACCGGGCAGCACTCCCACCGGGCACCACTGGGCAGCACTCCCACCGGGCACCACTGGGCAGTACTCACAACGGGCAGCACTCACACCGGGCAGCACTCACACTGGGCACCACTGGGCAGCACTCACACCGGGCAGCACTCACACTGGGCAGCACTCACACTGGGCACCACTGGGCAGCACTCACACTGGGCAGCACTCACACTGGGCACCACTCACACCGGGCAGCACTCACACTGGGCACCACTGGGCAGCACTCCCACCGGGCACCACTGGGCAGCACTCACACCGGGCAGCACTCACACCGGGCACCACTGGGCAGCACTCACACTGGGCAGCACTCACACCGGGCAGCACTCACACCGGTCAGCACTGGGCAGCACTGGGCAGCACTCACACCGGGCAGCACTCACACTGGGCAGCACTGGGCAGCACTCACACCGGGCAGCACTCACACCGGGCAACACTGGGCAGCACTCACACCGGGCAGCACTGGGCAGCACTCACATCGGGCACCACTCACATCGGGCACCACTCACACTGGGCACCACTGGGCACCACTCACACTGGGCAGCACTGGGCACCACTCACACCGGGGAGAACTGGGCAGCACTCACATCGGGCAGCAGTGGGCACCATTCACATCGGGCACCACTGGGCAGCACTCACATCATGCAGCACTGGGCAGCACTCACACCGGGCAGCACTCACACCGGGCAGCACTGGGCAGCACTCACACCGGGCAGCACTCACACCGGGCAGCACTGACGCCGGGCACCACTCACACTGTGCAGCACTCACACCGGGGAGCACTCACAGCGGGCACCACTGGGCAGCACTCACACCGGGCATCATTGTGCAGCACTCACACCGGGCACCACTGTGCAGCACTCACACCGGGCACCACTGGGCAGCACTCACACCGGGCACCACTGGGCAGCACTCACACTGGGCAGCACTCACACCGGGCATCACTGTGCAGCACTCACACCGGGCACCACTGTGCGGCACTCACACCGGGCACCACTATGCAGCACTCACACCGGGCACCACTGGGCAGCACTCACACCGGGCACCACTGTGCGGCACTCACACTGGGCAGCACTGGGCAGCACTCACACCGGGCACCACTGGGCAGCACTCACACCGGGCAGCACTCACATCGGGCAGCACTGGGCAGCACTCACATCGGGCACCACTGTGCAGCACTCACACCGGGCAGCACTGTGCGGCACTCACACCGGGCACCACTGTGCAGCACTCACACCGGGCAGCACTCACACCGGGCACCACTGGGCAGCACTCACACCGGGGAGCACTGGGCAGCACTCACACCGGGCAGCACTCACACCGGGCACCACTGCGCAGCACTCACACCGGGCAGCACTCACACCGGGCACCACTGGGCAGCACTCACACCGGGGAGCACTGGGCAACACTCACACCGGGCAGCACTCACACCGGGCACCACTGGACACCACTCACACCGGGCAGCACTCACACCGGGGAGCACTGGGCAGCACTCACACCGGACAGCACTCACACCGGACAGCACTCACACCGGGGAGCACTGGGCAGCACTCACACTGGGCAGCTCTGTGCACCACTCACACCGCGGAGCACTGGGCAGCACTCACACCGGGCAGCACTCACACCGGGCAGCACTCACACCGGGCAGCACTCACACCGGGGAGCACTGGGCAGCACTCACACCGGGGAGCACTGGGCAGCACTCACACCGGGCAGCACTCACACTGGGTGCAGCACTCACACCGGGCAGCACTCACACCGGGCACCACTGGGCACCACTGGGCAGCATCACACCGGGCAGCACTGGGCAGCACTCACACCGGGCACCACTGGGCAGCACTCACACCGGGCACCACTGGGCAGCACTCACACCGGGGAGCACTGGGCAGCACTCACACCGGGCAGCACTCACACCGGGGAGCACTGGGCAGCACTCACACCGGGCAGCACACACATCGGGCACCACTGTGCAGCACTCACACCGGGCAGAACTCACCGGGCACCACTGGGCAGCACTCACACCGGGGAGCACTGGGCAACACTCACACCGGGCAGCACTCACACCGGGCACCACTGGGCAGCACTCACACCGGGCAGCACTCACACCGGGGAGCACTGGGCAGCACTCACACCGGGCAGCACACACATCGGGCACCACTGTGCAGCACTCACACCGGGCAGAACTCACCGGGCACCACTGGGCAGCACTCACACCGGGGAGCACTGGGAAACACTCACACCGGGCAGCACTCACACCGGGCACCACTGGGCAGCACTCACACCGGGCACCACTGGACACCACTCACACCAGGCAGCACTCACACCGGGCACCACTGGGCAGCACTCACACCGGGGAGCACTGGGCAGCACTCACATCGGGCAGCAGTGGGCACCATTCACATCGGGCACCACTGGGCAGCACTCACATCATGCAGCACTGGGCAGCACTCACACCGGGCAGCACTCACACCGGGCAGCACTGGGCAGCACTCACACCGGGCAGCACTCACACCGGGCAGCACTGACGCCGGGCACCACTCACACTGTGCAGCACTCACACCGGGGAGCACTCACAGCGGGCACCACTGGGCAGCACTCACACCGGGCATCATTGTGCAGCACTCACACCGGGCACCACTGTGCAGCACTCACACCGGGCACCACTGGGCAGCACTCACACCGGGCACCACTGGGCAGCACTCACACTGGGCAGCACTCACACCGGGCATCACTGTGCAGCACTCACACCGGGCACCACTGTGCGGCACTCACACCGGGCACCACTATGCAGCACTCACACCGGGCACCACTGGGCAGCACTCACACCGGGCACCACTGTGCGGCACTCACACTGGGCAGCACTGGGCAGCACTCACACCGGGCACCACTGGGCAGCACTCACACCGGGCAGCACTCACATCGGGCAGCACTGGGCAGCACTCACATCGGGCACCACTGTGCAGCACTCACACCGGGCAGCACTGTGCGGCACTCACACCGGGCACCACTGTGCAGCACTCACACCGGGCAGCACTCACACCGGGCACCACTGGGCAGCACTCACACCGGGGAGCACTGGGCAGCACTCACACCGGGCAGCACTCACACCGGGCACCACTGCGCAGCACTCACACCGGGCAGCACTCACACCGGGCACCACTGGGCAGCACTCACACCGGGGAGCACTGGGCAACACTCACACCGGGCAGCACTCACACCGGGCACCACTGGACACCACTCACACCGGGCAGCACTCACACCGGGGAGCACTGGGCAGCACTCACACCGGACAGCACTCACACCGGACAGCACTCACACCGGGGAGCACTGGGCAGCACTCACACTGGGCAGCTCTGTGCACCACTCACACCGCGGAGCACTGGGCAGCACTCACACCGGGCAGCACTCACACCGGGCAGCACTCACACCGGGCAGCACTCACACCGGGGAGCACTGGGCAGCACTCACACCGGGGAGCACTGGGCAGCACTCACACCGGGCAGCACTCACACTGGGTGCAGCACTCACACCGGGCAGCACTCACACCGGGCACCACTGGGCACCACTGGGCAGCATCACACCGGGCAGCACTGGGCAGCACTCACACCGGGCACCACTGGGCAGCACTCACACCGGGCACCACTGGGCAGCACTCACACCGGGGAGCACTGGGCAGCACTCACACCGGGCAGCACTCACACCGGGGAGCACTGGGCAGCACTCACACCGGGCAGCACACACATCGGGCACCACTGTGCAGCACTCACACCGGGCAGAACTCACCGGGCACCACTGGGCAGCACTCACACCGGGGAGCACTGGGCAACACTCACACCGGGCAGCACTCACACCGGGCACCACTGGGCAGCACTCACACCGGGCACCACTGGACACCACTCACACCAGGCAGCACTCACACCGGGCACCACTGGGCAGCACTCACACCGGGCAGCACTCACACCGGGGAGCACTGGGCAGCACTCACACCGGGCAGCACACACATCGGGCACCACTGTGCAGCACTCACACCGGGCAGAACTCACCGGGCACCACTGGGCAGCACTCACACCGGGGAGCACTGGGCAACACTCACACCGGGCAGCACTCACACCGGGCACCACTGGGCAGCACTCACACCGGGCACCACTGGACACCACTCACACCAGGCAGCACTCACACCGGGCACCACTGGGCAGCACTCACACCGGGGAGCACTGGGCAACACTCACACCGGGCAGCACTCACACCGGGCACCACTGGGCAGCACTCACACCGGGCACCACTGGACACCACTCACACCGGGCAGCACTCACACCGGGCACCACTGGGCAGCACTCACACCGGGCAGCACTCACACCGGAGAGCACTGGGCAGCACTCACACCGGGCAGCACTCACACCGGGCAGCACTCACACCGGGGAGCACTGGGCAGCACTCACACCGGGCAGCACTGGGCACCACTCACACCGGGGAGCACTGGGCAGCACTCACATCGGGCAGCACTCACACCGGGCAGCACTCACACAGGGCAGCACTCACACCGGGCAGCATTCACATCGGGGAGCACTGGGCAGCACTCACACCGGGGAGCACTGGGCAGCACTCACACCGGGCAGCACTCACACCGGGCAGCACTCACACCGGGCACCACTGGGCACCACTAGGCAGCATCACACCGGGCAGCACTGGGCAGCATTCCCATCGGGGAGCACTGGGCAGCACTCACACTGGGCAGCACTCACACCGGGGAGCACTGGGCAGCACTCACACCGGGTGCAGCACTCACACCGGGCAGCACTGGGCAGCACTCACACTGGGCAGCACTGGGCAGCACTCACACGGGCAGCACTGGGCAGCACACACACCGGGCAGCACTCACACCGGGCACCACTGGGCGGCACTCACACCGGGCAGCACTGGGCAGCACTCACACTGGGCAGCACTGGGCAGCACTCACACGGGCAGCACTGGGCAGCACTCACACCGGGCAGCACTCACACCGGGCACCACTGGGCGGCACTCACATCGGGCAGCACTGTGCAGCACTCACAATGGGCAGCACTGGGCAGCACTCACACCGGGCACCACTGGACACCACTCACACCGGGCAGCACTCACACCGGGAGCACTGGGCAGCACTCACACCGGACAGCACTCACACCGGACAGCACTCACACCGGGGAGCACTGGGCAGCACTCACACTGGGCAGCTCTGGGCACCACTCACACCGCGGAGCACTGGGCCGCACTCACACCGGGCAGCACTCACACCGGGGAGCACTCACACCGGGCAGCACTCACACCGGGCAGCACTCACACCGGGGAGCACTGGGCAGCACACACACCGGGGAGCACTGGGCAGCACTCACACCGGGCAGCACTCACACTGGGTGCAGCACTCACACCGGGCACCACTGGGCACCACTGGGCAGCATCACACCGGGCAGCACTCACACCGGGCACCACTGGGCAGCACTCACACCGGGCACCACTGGGCAGCACTCACACCGGGGAGCACTGGGCAGCACTCACACCGGGCAGCACTCACACCGGGGAGCACTGGGCAGCACTCACACCGGGCAGCACACACATCGGGCACCACTGTGCAGCACTCACACCGGGCAGCACTCACACCGGGCACCACTGGGCAGCACTCACACCGGGGAGCACTGGGCAACACTCACACCGGGCAGCACTCACACCGGGCACCACTGGGCAGCACTCACACAGGGGAGCACTGGGCAACACTCACACCGGGCAGCACTCACACCGGGCACCACTGGGCAGCACTCACACCGGGCACCACTGGACACCACTCACACCGGGCAGCACTCACACCGGGCACCACTGGGCAGCACTCACACCGGGCAGCACTCACACCGGAGAGCACTGGGCAGCACTCACACCGGGCAGCACTCACACCAGAGAGCACTGGGCAGCACTCACACCGGGCAGCACTCACACCGGGGAGCACTGGGCAGCACTCACACCGGGCAGCACTCACACGGGGGAGCACTGGGCAGCACTCACACCGGGCAGTACTGGGCACCACTCACACCGGGGAGCACTGGGCAGCACTCACATCGGGCAGCACTCACACCGGGCAGCACTCACACCGGGCAGCATTCACATCGGGGAGCACTGGGCAGCACTCACACCGGGGAGCACTGGGCAGCACTCACACCGGGCAGCACTCACACCGGGCACCACTGGGCACCACTAGGCAGCATCACACCGGGCAGCACTGGGCAGCATTCCCATCGGGGAGCACTGGGCAGCACTCACACCGGGTGCAGCACTCACACCGGGCAGCACTGGGCAGCACTCACACTGGGCAGCACTGGGCAGCACTCACACGGGCAGCACTGGGCAGCACTCACACCGGGCAGCACTCACACCGGGCACCACTGGGCGGCACTCACACCGGGCAGCACTGGGCAGCACTCACATCGGGCAGCACTGGGCAGCACTCACAATGGGCAGCACTGGGCAGCACTCACACCGGGCAGCACTGGGCAGCACTCACACCGGGCAGCACTCACACCGGGCAGCACTCACACCGGGCACCACTGGGCAGCACTCACACTGGGCACCACTGGGCAACACTCACACTGGGCATCACTGGGCAGCACTCACACCGGGCAGCACTCACATCAGGGAGCACTGGGCAGCACTCACACTGGGCACCACTGTGCAGCACTCACACCGGGCAGCACTCACATCGGGCAGCACTGGGCAGCACTCACACCGGGCAGCACTCACATCGGGCAGCACTGGGCAGCACTGACGCCGGGCACCACTCACACTGGGCAGCACTCACACCGGGGAGCACTCACACCGGGCAGCACTCACACCGGGCACCACTGTGCGGCACTCACACCGGGCACCACTGTGCAGCACTCACACTGGGCAGCACTGGGCAGCATTCACACTGGGCAGCACCGGGCAGCACTCACACTGGGCATCACTGTGCAGCACTCACATCGGGCACCACTGTGCAGCACTCACACTGGGCAGCACTGGGCAGCATTCACACTGGGCAGCACCGGGCAGCACTCACAACGGGCAGCATTCACACCGGGCAGCACTCACACCGGGCAGCACTCACACCGGGCAGCACTCACACCGGGCAGCACTGGGCAGCACTCACACCGGGCAGCACTCACACTGGGCACCACTGGGCAGCACTCACACTGGGCACCACTGGGCAGCACTCACACCGGGCACCACTGGGCGGCACTCACATCGGGCAGCACTGGGCAGCACTCACACCGGGCAGCACTCACACTGGGCAGCACTGGGCAGCACTCACACTGGGCACCACTGGGCAGCACTCCCACCGGGCACCACTGGGCAGCACTCACACCGGGCAGCATTCACACCGGGCACCACTGGGCAGCACTCACACTGGGCAGCACTCACACCGGGCAGCACTCACACCGGGCAGCACTGGGCAGCACTGGGCAGCACTCACACCGGGCAGCACTCACACTGGGCAGCACTGGGCAGCACTCACACCGGGCAGCACTCACACCGGGCAACACTGGGCAGCACTCACACCGGGCAGCACTGGGCAGCACTCACATCGGGCACCACTCACATCGGGCACCACTCACACTGGGCACCACTGGGCACCACTCACACTGGGCAGCACTGGGCACCACTCACACCGGGGAGAACTGGGCAGCACTCACATCGGGCAGCAGTGGGCACCATTCACATCGGGCACCACTGGGCAGCACTCACATCATGCAGCACTGGGCAGCACTCACACCGGGCAGCACTCACACCGGGCAGCACTGGGCAGCACTCACACCGGGCAGCACTCACACCGGGCAGCACTGACGCCGGGCACCACTCACACTGTGCAGCACTCACACCGGGGAGCACTCACAGCGGGCACCACTGGGCAGCACTCACACCGGGCATCATTGTGCAGCACTCACACCGGGCACCACTGTGCAGCACTCACACCGGGCACCACTGGGCAGCACTCACACCGGGCACCACTGGGCAGCACTCACACTGGGCAGCACTCACACCGGGCATCACTGTGCAGCACTCACACCGGGCACCACTGTGCGGCACTCACACCGGGCACCACTGTGCAGCACTCACACCGGGCACCACTGGGCAGCACTCACACCGGGCACCACTGTGCAGCACTCACACTGGGCAGCACTGGGCAGCACTCACACCGGGCACCACTGGGCAGCACTCACACCGGGCAGCACTCACATCGGGCAGCACTGGGCAGCACTCACATCGGGCACCACTGTGCAGCACTCTCACCGGGCAGCACTGTGCGGCACTCACACCGGGCACCACTGTGCAGGACTCACACCGGGCAGCACTCACACCGGGCACCACTGGGCAGCACTCACACCGGGGAGCACTGGGCAGCACTCACACCGGGCAGCACTCACACCGGGCACCACTGCGCAGCACTCACACCGGGCAGCACTCACACCGGGCACCACTGGGCAGCACTCACACCGGGGAGCACTGGGCAACACTCACACCGGGCAGCACTCACACCGGGCACCACTGGACACCACTCACACCGGGCAGCACTCACACCGGGGAGCACTGGGCAGCACTCACACCGGACAGCACTCACACCGGACAGCACTCACACCGGGGAGCACTGGGCAACACTCACACTGGGCAGCTCTGTGCACCACTCACACCGCGGAGCACTGGGCCGCACTCACACCGGGCAGCACTCACACCGGGCAGCACTCACACCGGGCAGCACTCACACCGGGGAGCACTGGGCAGCACTCACACCGGGGAGCACTGGGCAGCACTCACACCGGGCAGCACTCACACTGGGTGCAGCACTCACACCGGGCAGCACTCACACTGGGCAGCACTGGGCAGCACTCACACTGGGCACCACTGGGCAGCACTCCCACCGGGCACCACTGGGCAGCACTCACACCGGGCAGCACTCACACCGGGCACCACTGGGCAGCACTCACACTGGGCAGCACTCACACCGGGCAGCACTCACACCGGGCAGCACTGGGCAGCACTGGGCAGCACTCACACCGGGCAGCACTCACACTGGGCAGCACTGGGCAGCACTCACACCGGGCAGCACTCACACCGGGCAACACTGGGCAGCACTCACACCGGGCAGCACTGGGCAGCACTCACATCGGGCACCACTCACATCGGGCACCACTCACACTGGGCACCACTGGGCACCACTCACACTGGGCAGCACTGGGCACCACTCACACCGGGGAGAACTGGGCAGCACTCACATCGGGCAGCAGTGGGCACCATTCACATCGGGCACCACTGGGCAGCACTCACATCATGCAGCACTGGGCAGCACTCACACCGGGCAGCACTCACACCGGGCAGCACTGGGCAGCACTCACACCGGGCAGCACTCACACCGGGCAGCACTGACGCCGGGCACCACTCACACTGTGCAGCACTCACACCGGGGAGCACTCACAGCGGGCACCACTGGGCAGCACTCACACCGGGCATCATTGTGCAGCACTCACACCGGGCACCACTGTGCAGCACTCACACCGGGCACCACTGGGCAGCACTCACACCGGGCACCACTGGGCAGCACTCACACTGGGCAGCACTCACACCGGGCATCACTGTGCAGCACTCACACCGGGCACCACTGTGCGGCACTCACACCGGGCACCACTGTGCAGCACTCACACCGGGCACCACTGGGCAGCACTCACACCGGGCACCACTGTGCAGCACTCACACTGGGCAGCACCGGGCAGCACTCACACCGGGGAGCACTGGGCAGCACTCACACCGGGCAGCACTCACATCGGGCAGCACTGGGCAGCACTCACATCGGGCACCACTGTGCAGCACTCTCACCGGGCAGCACTGTGCGGCACTCACACCGGGCACCACTGTGCAGCACTCACACCGGGCAGCACTCACACCGGGCACCACTGGGCAGCACTCACACCGGGGAGCACTGGGCAGCACTCACACCGGGCAGCACTCACACCGGGCACCACTGCGCAGCACTCACACCGGGCAGCACTCACACCGGGCACCACTGGGCAGCACTCACACCGGGGAGCACTGGGCAACACTCACACCGGGCAGCACTCACACCGGGCACCACTGGACACCACTCACACCGGGCAGCACTCACACCGGGGAGCACTGGGCAGCACTCACACCGGACAGCACTCACACCGGACAGCACTCACACCGGGGAGCACTGGGCAGCACTCACACTGGGCAGCTCTGTGCACCACTCACACCGCGGAGCACTGGGCCGCACTCACACCGGGCAGCACTCACACCGGGCAGCACTCACACCGGGGAGCACTGGGCAGCACTCACACCGGGGAGCACTGGGCAGCACTCACACCGGGCAGCACTCACACTGGGTGCAGCACTCACACCGGGCAGCACTCACACCGGGCACCACTGGGCACCACTGGGCAGCATCACACCGGGCAGCACTGGGCAGCACTCACACCGGGCACCACTGGGCAGCACTCACACCGGGCACCACTGGGCAGCACTCACACCGGGGAGCACTGGGCAGCACTCACACCGGGCAGCACTCACACCGGGGAGCACTGGGCAGCACTCACACCGGGCAGCACACACATCGGGCACCACTGTGCAGCACTCACACCGGGCAGAACTCACCGGGCACCACTGGGCAGCACTCACACCGGGGAGCACTGGGCAACACTCACACCGGGCAGCACTCACACCGGGCACCACTGGGCAGCACTCACACCGGGCACCACTGGACACCACTCACACCAGGCAGCACTCACACCGGGCACCACTGGGCAGCACTCACACCGGGGAGCACTGGGCAACACTCACACCGGGCAGCACTCACACCGGGCACCACTGGGCAGCACTCACACCGGGCACCACTGGACACCACTCACACCGGGCAGCACTCACACCGGGCACCACTGGGCAGCACTCACACCGGGCAGCACTCACACCGGAGAGCACTGGGCAGCACTCACACCGGGCAGCACTCACACCGGGCAGCACTCACACCGGGGAGCACTGGGCAGCACTCACACCGGGCAGCACTGGGCACCACTCACACCGGGGAGCACTGGGCAGCACTCACATCGGGCAGCACTCACACCGGGCAGCACTCACACAGGGCAGCACTCACACCGGGCAGCATTCACATCGGGGAGCACTGGGCAGCACTCACACCGGGGAGCACTGGGCAGCACTCACACCGGGCAGCACTCACACCGGGCAGCACTCACACCGGGCACCACTGGGCACCACTAGGCAGCATCACACCGGGCAGCACTGGGCAGCATTCCCATCGGGGAGCACTGGGCAGCACTCACACTGGGCAGCACTCACACCGGGGAGCACTGGGCAGCACTCACACCGGGTGCAGCACTCACACCGGGCAGCACTGGGCAGCACTCACACTGGGCAGCACTGGGCAGCACTCACACGGGCAGCACTGGGCAGCACTCACACCGGGCAGCACTCACACCGGGCACCACTGGGCGGCACTCACACCGGGCAGCACTGGGCAGCACTCACACTGGGCAGCACTGGGCAGCACTCACACGGGCAGCACTGGGCAGCACTCACACCGGGCAGCACTCACACCGGGCACCACTGGGCGGCACTCACATCGGGCAGCACTGTGCAGCACTCACAATGGGCAGCACTGGGCAGCACTCACACCGGGCACCACTGGACACCACTCACACCGGGCAGCACTCACACCGGGAGCACTGGGCAGCACTCACACCGGACAGCACTCACACCGGACAGCACTCACACCGGGGAGCACTGGGCAGCACTCACACTGGGCAGCTCTGGGCACCACTCACACCGCGGAGCACTGGGCCGCACTCACACCGGGCAGCACTCACACCGGGGAGCACTGGGCAGCACACACACCGGGGAGCACTGGGCAGCACTCACACCGGGCAGCACTCACACTGGGTGCAGCACTCACACCGGGCACCACTGGGCACCACTGGGCAGCATCACACCGGGCAGCACTCACACCGGGCACCACTGGGCAGCACTCACACCGGGCACCACTGGGCAGCACTCACACCGGGGAGCACTGGGCAGCACTCACACCGGGCAGCACTCACACCGGGGAGCACTGGGCAGCACTCACACCGGGCAGCACACACATCGGGCACCACTGTGCAGCACTCACACCGGGCAGCACTCACACCGGGCACCACTGGGCAGCACTCACACCGGGGAGCACTGGGCAACACTCACACCGGGCAGCACTCACACCGGGCACCACTGGGCAGCACTCACACCGGGGAGCACTGGGCAACACTCACACCGGGCAGCACTCACACCGGGCACCACTGGGCAGCACTCACACCGGGCACCACTGGGCAGCACTCACACCGGGCAGCACTCACACCGGGCACCACTGGGCAGCACTCACACCGGGCAGCACTCACACCGGAGAGCACTGGGCAGCACTCACACCGGGCAGCACTCACACCAGAGAGCACTGGGCAGCACTCACACCGGGCAGCACTCACACCGGGGAGCACTGGGCAGCACTCACACCGGGCAGCACTCACACCGGGGAGCACTGGGCAGCACTCACACCGGGCAGTACTGGGCACCACTCACACCGGGGAGCACTGGGCAGCACTCACATCGGGCAGCACTCACACCGGGCAGCACTCACACCGGGCAGCATTCACATCGGGGAGCACTGGGCAGCACTCACACCGGGGAGCACTGGGCAGCACTCACACCGGGCAGCACTCACACCGGGCACCACTGGGCACCACTAGGCAGCATCACACCGGGCAGCACTGGGCAGCATTCCCATCGGGGAGCACTGGGCAGCACTCACACCGGGTGCAGCACTCACACCGGGCAGCACTGGGCAGCACTCACACTGGGCAGCACTGGGCAGCACTCACACGGGCAGCACTGGGCAGCACTCACACCGGGCAGCACTCACACCGGGCACCACTGGGCGGCACTCACACCGGGCAGCACTGGGCAGCACTCACATCGGGCAGCACTGGGCAGCACTCACAATGGGCAGCACTGGGCAGCACTCACACCGGGCAGCACTCACACCGGGCACCACTGGGCGGCACTCACATCGGGCAGCACTGTGCAGCACTCACAATGGGCAGCACTGGGCAGCACTCACACCGGGCACCACTGGACACCACTCACACCGGGCAGCACTCACACCGGGAGCACTGGGCAGCACTCACACCGGACAGCACTCACACCGGACAGCACTCACACCGGGGAGCACTGGGCAGCACTCACACTGGGCAGCTCTGGGCACCACTCACACCGCGGAGCACTGGGCCGCACTCACACCGGGCAGCACTCACACCGGGGAGCACTGGGCAGCACACACACCGGGGAGCACTGGGCAGCACTCACACCGGGCAGCACTCACACTGGGTGCAGCACTCACACCGGGCACCACTGGGCACCACTGGGCAGCATCACACCGGGCAGCACTCACACCGGGCACCACTGGGCAGCACTCACACCGGGCACCACTGGGCAGCACTCACACCGGGGAGCACTGGGCAGCACTCACACCGGGCAGCACTCACACCGGGGAGCACTGGGCAGCACTCACACCGGGCAGCACACACATCGGGCACCACTGTGCAGCACTCACACCGGGCAGCACTCACACCGGGCACCACTGGGCAGCACTCACACCGGGGAGCACTGGGCAACACTCACACCGGGCAGCACTCACACCGGGCACCACTGGGCAGCACTCACACCGGGGAGCACTGGGCAACACTCACACCGGGCAGCACTCACACCGGGCACCACTGGGCAGCACTCACACCGGGCACCACTGGGCAGCACTCACACCGGGCAGCACTCACACCGGGCACCACTGGGCAGCACTCACACCGGGCAGCACTCACACCGGAGAGCACTGGGCAGCACTCACACCGGGCAGCACTCACACCAGAGAGCACTGGGCAGCACTCACACCGGGCAGCACTCACACCGGGGAGCACTGGGCAGCACTCACACCGGGCAGCACTCACACCGGGGAGCACTGGGCAGCACTCACACCGGGCAGTACTGGGCACCACTCACACCGGGGAGCACTGGGCAGCACTCACATCGGGCAGCACTCACACCGGGCAGCACTCACACCGGGCAGCATTCACATCGGGGAGCACTGGGCAGCACTCACACCGGGGAGCACTGGGCAGCACTCACACCGGGCAGCACTCACACCGGGCACCACTGGGCACCACTAGGCAGCATCACACCGGGCAGCACTGGGCAGCATTCCCATCGGGGAGCACTGGGCAGCACTCACACCGGGTGCAGCACTCACACCGGGCAGCACTGGGCAGCACTCACACTGGGCAGCACTGGGCAGCACTCACACGGGCAGCACTGGGCAGCACTCACACCGGGCAGCACTCACACCGGGCACCACTGGGCGGCACTCACACCGGGCAGCACTGGGCAGCACTCACATCGGGCAGCACTGGGCAGCACTCACAATGGGCAGCACTGGGCAGCACTCACACCGGGCAGCACTGGGCAGCACTCACACCGGGCAGCACTCACTCCGGGCAGCACTCACACCGGGCACCACTGGGCAGCACTCACACTGGGCACCACTGGGCAACACTCACACTGGGCACCACTGGGCAGCACTCACACCGGGCAGCACTCACATCAGGGAGCACTGGGCAGCACTCACACTGGGCACCACTGTGCAGCACTCACACCGGGCAGCACTCACATCGGGCAGCACTGGGCAGCACTCACACCGGGCAGCACTCACATCGGGCAGCACTGGGCAGCACTGACGCCGGGCACCACTCACACTGGGCAGCACTCACACCGGGGAGCACTCACACCGGGCAGCACTCACACCGGGCACCACTGTGCGGCACTCACACCGGGCACCACTGTGCAGCACTCACACTGGGCAGCACTGGGCAGCATTCACACTGGGCAGCACCGGGCAGCACTCACACTGGGCATCACTGTGCAGCACTCACATCGGGCACCACTGTGCAGCACTCACACTGGGCAGCACTGGGCAGCATTCACACTGGGCAGCACCGGGCAGCACTCACAACGGGCAGCATTCACACCGGGCAGCACTCACACCGGGCAGCACTCACACCGGGCAGCACTGGGCAGCACTCACACCGGGCAGCACTCACACTGGGCACCACTGGGCAGCACTCACACTGGGCACCACTGGGCAGCACTCACACCGGGCACCACTGGGCGGCACTCACATCGGGCAGCACTGGGCAGCACTCACACCGGGCAGCACTCACACTGGGCAGCACTGGGCAGCACTCACACTGGGCAGCACTCACACTGGGCAGCACTGGGCAGCACTCACACTGGGCAGCACTCACACCGGGCAGCACTGGGCAGCACTCACACCGGGCAGCACTGGGCAGCACTCACACCGGGCAGCACTCACACCGGGCAGCACTCACACTGGGCACCACTGGGCAGCACTCACACTGGGCACCACTCACACCGGGCAGCACTCCCACCGGGCACCACTGGGCAGCACTCCCACCGGGCACCACTGGGCAGTACTCACACCGGGCAGCACTCACACCGGGCAGCACTCACACTGGGCACCACTGGGCAGCACTCACACCGGGCAGCACTCACACCGGGCAGCACTCACACTGGGCACCACTGGGCAGCACTCACACTGGGCAGCACTCACACTGGGCACCACTCACACCGGGCAGCACTCACACTGGGCACCACTGGGCAGCACTCCCACCGGGCACCACTGGGCAGCACTCACACCGGGCAGCACTCACACCGGGCACCACTGGGCAGCACTCACACTGGGCAGCACTCACACCGGGCAGCACTGGGCAGCACTGGGCAGCACTCACACCGGGCAGCACTCACACTGGGCAGCACTGGGCAGCACTCACACCGGGCAGCACTCACACCGGGCAGCACTGGGCAGCACTCACATCGGGCACCACTCACACTGGGCACCACTGGGCACCACTCACACTGGGCAGCACTGGGCACCACTCACACCGGGGAGAACTGGGCAGCACTCACATCGGGCAGCAGTGGGCACCATTCACATCGGGCACCACTGGGCAGCACTCACATCGGGCAGCACTGGGCAGCACTCACACCGGGCAGCACTCACACCGGGCAGCACTGGGCAGCACTCACACCGGGCAGCACTCACACCGGGCAGCACTGACGCCGGGCACCACTCACACTGTGCAGCACTCACACCGGGGAGCACTCACACCGGGCACCACTGGGCAGCACTCACACCGGGCATCACTGTGCAGCACTCACACCGGGCACCACTGGGCAGCACTCACACCGGGCACCACTGGGCAGCACTCACACCGGGCACCACTGGGCAGCACTCACACTGGGCAGCACTCACACCGGGCATCACTGTGCAGCACTCACACCGGGCACCACTGTGCAGCACTCACACCGGGCAGCACTGTGCAGCACTCACACCGGGCAGCACTCACACCGGGCAGCACTGTGCAGCACTCACACCGGGCAGCACTGTGCGGCACTCACACCGGACAGCACTGTGCAGCACTCACACCGGGCACCACTGTGCAGCACTCACACCGGGCAGCACTGTGCGGCACTCACACCGGGCACCACTGTGCAGCACTCACACCGGGCAGCACTGTGCGGCACTCACACCGGGCACCACTGTGCAGCACTCACACCGGGCAGCACTGTGCAGCACTCACACCGGGCACCACTGTGCAGCACTCACACCGGGCAGCACTCACATCGGGCAGCACTGGGCAGCACTCACATCGGGCACCACTGTGCAGCACTCACATCGGGCACCACTGTGCAGCACTCACACCGGGCACCACTGTGCAGCACTCACACCGGGCAGCACTCACATCGGGCAGCACTGTGCAGCACTCACATCGGGCAGCACTGTGCAGCACTCACATCGGGCACCACTGTGCAGCACTCACATCGGGCAGCACTGTGCAGCACTCACACCGGGTACCACTGTGCAGCACTCACACCGGGCAGCACTCACATCGGGCAGCACCGGGCAGCACTCACACCGGGCACCACTGTGCAGCACTCACATCGGGCACCACTGTGCAGCACTCACATCGGGCACCACTGTGCAGCACTCACACCGGGCACCACTGTGCAGCACTCACACCGGGCAGCACTCACATCGGGCAGCACTGGGCAGCACTCACATCGGGCACCACTGTGCAGCACTCACATCGGGCAGCACTCACATCGGGCACCACTGTGCAGCACTCACACCGGGAGCAGTGGGCAGCACACACACTGGGCAGCACTCACCGACCGGGCAGCACTCACACCGGGTACCACTGGGCAGCACCGGGCAGCACTCACACCGGGCAGCACTCACACCGGGCAGCACTCACACCGGGCAGCACCGGGCAGCACTCACACCGGGCAGCACTCACACCGGGCACCACTCACACTGGGCAGCACTCACACCGGGCACCACCGGGCAGCACTCACACCGGGCACCACTGGGCAGCACTCACACCGGGCACCACTGGACACCACTCACACCGGGCAGCACTGGGAAGCACTCACACTGGGCACCACTGGGCACCATTCACATCGGGCAGCACTGGACACCACTCACACCGGGCACCACCGGGCAGCACTCACACCGGGCACCACTGGGCACCATTCACATCGGGCAGCACTGGACACCACTCACATCGGGCAGCACTGGGCAGCACTCACACCGGGCAGCACTGGGCAGCACTCACATCGGGCAGCACTCACATCGGGCAGCACTGGGCACCACTCACACCGGGGAGCACTCACATCGGGCAGCACTCACATCGGGCAGCACTCACATCGGGCAGCACTGGGCAGCACTCACATCGGGCAGCACTGGGCAGCACTCACATCGGGCAGAACTCACATCGGGCAGCACTGGGCACCACTCACACCGGGGAGCACTCACATCGGGCAGCACTCACATCGGGCAGCACTCACATCGGGCAGCACTGGGCAGCACTCACATCGGGCAGCACTGGGCAGCACTCACATCGGGCAGAACTCACATCGTGCAGCACTGGGCACCACTCACACCGGGGAGCACTCACATCGGGCAGCACTCACATCGGGCAGCACTCACATCGGGCAGCACTGGGCAGCACTCACATCGGGCAGCACTGGGCAGCACTCACATCGGGCAGAACTCACATCGGGCAGCACTGGGCACCACTCACACCGGGGAGCACTCACATCGGGCAGCACTCACATCGCGCAGCACTCACATCGGGCAGCACTGGGCAGCACTCACATCGGGCAGCACTGGGCAGCACTCACATCGGGCAGAACTCACATCGGGCAGCACTCACATCGGGCAGCACTCACATCGGGCAGCACTGAGCACCACACACACTGGGCAGCACTCACATCGGGCAGCACTCACATCGGGCAGCTCTGGGCAGCACTGGGCAGCACTGGCAACTACAGAAAGATACCAAAGCTGCTGCGAACAGTCTTCACAAACAATCTCCTTGTAACTTGTCCCAATTCAAAGGCAGGTCAACAATGGCAATTTATCGATGCAGAACGATGGACATTACAAACTGAGCACAGCAATAAAGACCTGCATTTCTGTGACACCTTTCAGCACCTCAGGATCCCAAAGCGTTTCATGGAATTTAAAGTCGTTTTGAAATGCGGTCACTATTGAAATTCACTCTCCCTTCTTTCTTTCTTTCTCACCAATTCTTCTTCTCTCGCTCCCTGGTAGCCACTATATTTTTATGCTGATCCAGTTCAGTGATCAATGGTAACCCCCAGGATGTTGACTGTGGGGGATTCAGCGATGGTAATGCCATTGAATGTCATGGGGCGATGGTTAGATCCTCTCTTGTAGGAGATGGTCATTGCCTGGCACTTGTGTGGTGTGAATGTAACTTGCCACTTGTCAGCCCCGAGCCTGGATATTGTCCGGGTCGAGCTGCATTTGGACAGGGACTGCTTCATTATCTGAGGAGTCGCGAATGGTGCTGAACATTATGCAGTCATCTGCAAACATCCCCACTTCTAACCTTATGGTGGAAGGGAGGCCGTTGATGAAGCAGCTGAAGATGGTCGGGTCGAGGACACTACCCTGAGGAACTCCTGCAGTGATATCCTGGAGCTGAGATGATTGACCTCCAACCACCACAACCCTCTTCCAGGGGCTGGTTCAGCTCACTGGGCTAAATCGCTGTCTTTTAAAGCAGACCAAGGCAGGCCAGCAGCACGGTTCAATTCCCGTACCGGCCTTCCCGAACAGGCGCCGGAATGTGGCGACTAGGGGCTTTTCACAGTAACTTCATTGAAGCCGACTCGTGACAATAAGCAATTTTGATTCATTTCATTTCATTTTCATTTTATTGACTCCAACCAGCGGAGAGTTTTCCCCGATTCCCACTGACTCCAGTTTAGCTCGGGCTCCGTGATGCCACACTTGGCCAAATGCTGCCTTGATGTGAAGGGCAGTCACTCTCACTTCAGTTGGGGCTTTCAAATCTGTGATTGAAATATCTTTGTTTGTTAAGGCTATTAATTAAGATATATAGAGTAACGGGGGCAAATGGAGTTGAGATTCAGATCAGCCATAATCTCACAGAATGTCAGAACATGTTGAGGGGGTGGGATGGCTGCCTCCATTTCCTGTGTTTGGATGAGATCTGTCTGAAGGAGTGTTCCCTCTTTACAAACTCCTGAGTCCGTGTCTCAAATCACACAAACATTGTGATTGTTTCTCCAAAACCAATGAACGTACATCAAGAAATTGGCAGATCAGAAAATGAGCGATAGCAATGGATGTAATTAGTTTCACCGTGATTAAGGAGCAGGTAGCAAATTAATAATTGATTTATTGTTAGAAACTGAATTCAAATCTGATAGAATCTGTTCAAACTTTAGAGCTGGCACGATCTGATGGAGAAGCAGAATGGGTTCAAAGAAATGAATGGCCTCCTCCTGTTCCTATAATTGTAACTTGGTGTCAATGTTTACAGATAATATCCTGGACACCGCCCCACCATCCCTGGGTATGTCCTGCCCCAGCAGAGGTGGTGGCACAGAGGTATACTGTCGGGGGGGAATTGCCCCGGAGTTCTCAACATTACTCCAGACTCCATGAAGTCTCACGGTTTCAGATCAAACATGAGCAAGGAAACCTCCTGCTGATTACCATCTGCTACCCTCCCCAACCAGTCATTTCCAGCACAATTCCCAGGGGTCCCCCCAGCCGCGTTGAATCAGTAACGCGGGAGGATTACGGGCAGCTTTGGGTCATAATGGTTCTTTACTAGATCCACAAGCTCATTGAATGTTCTCGTGTTGGAGCCGCAGGATAAGTTAAACTCTTAGTAATGCTGAACGTCAGGAGTCCCGCCTACTGTCAAAAGGATTACTCAATGTCTGTCATCCCCTTCTATGCCATTGGCTCGGAATAAGCAGCGCCTGCGTTCGCACATTGGGGCAGTCTCCACGTCCGCATCATAAAGCTCGAGCTTCCCAAGCGAGGGCATTTCTCCGTCTTTCTTTTTGCCTTGTTTCTTACCAGAGTTGTCGTTGGAGTTTCGAAAAGACTGCTCCGAATCCTCATCGCCAATGTAATCATTCCAGGAAGCGCGGATTAAAAGGCCAAACTGAAAATGGAGCCGCTACCACGATACACAAAACAAACGTCCCAGTCCAGGACCATCGGGAACAGCCGCTCTGGGTCTGGGAGCGACATTTAAAGGTCCCGCTAACGGGCCCCTGCTGGGTAGCCTCCGCTTGCTCACTGTGGGAACCCGTATTCTACAAAGCCCATGGGAGATCAATCAGCGATCCCCTGCAGTCCTCGTGAGGGGTAACACGCGGCTTTATTTGAAACTATATGAAGAGTGCTATGACCAGTGACTCCAATCTCAGCACTCGGATCACAACTGGCTGAAAAACCCGAGCTCTGCAGGATCACTGCACCCGTTCCCCATTGGGCGAGTGGGTCACATGATCCTTAAGTTCCACACCCTTTTTAAAGGGGCTTAGCTACACACCCCTCCCCCTTTAAGTCCTTTATTACACAATGCATTGATAACTTATAGTAATGACAAGGGGGAGATCTTTATTCAGCTTTGGGCCCGGTTACACATCACCGCCTCCTCACCCCTGTCTCTCGACCTGGACAGAGGCCGACCCTATAAAACACACGCTGGACCTCATGCATGTCACATGCAGGTTATTACAAACTGAAAAAATTAACAATAATGAACAATGGTTAACACAGTTCATAACTCCGCTTGTCAGAGGTCTGGGATTGATGTCCCAACAACCAACAAAGAACAAAGAAAAGTACAGCACAGGAACAGGCACTTCGGCCCTCCAAGCCCGTGCCGACCATGCTGCCCGACTAAACTACAATCTTCTACACTTCCTGGGTCCGTATCCCTCTATTCCCATCCTATTCATACATTTGTCAAGATGCCCCTTAAATGTCCCTATCGTCCCTGCTTCCACCACCTCCTCCGGTAGTGAGTTCCAGGCACCCACTACCCTCTGCATAAAAAACTTGCCTCGTACATCTACTCTAAACCTTGCCCCTCTCACCTTAAACCTATGCCCCCTAGTAATTGACCCCTCTACCCTGGGGAAAAGCCTCTGACTATCCACTCTGTCTATGCCCCTCATAATTTTATATACCTCTATCAGGTCTCCCCTCAACCTCCTTCGTTCCAGTGAGAACAAACCGAGTTTATTCAATCGCTCCTCATAGCTAATGCCCTCCATACCAGGCAACATTCTGGTAAATCTCTTCTGCACGCTCTCTAAAGCCTCCACATCCTTCTGGTAGTGTGGCGACCAGAATTGAACACTATACTCCAAGTGTGGCCTAACTAAGGTTCTATACAGCTGCAACATGACTTGCCAATTCTTATACTCAATGCCCCGGCCAATGAAGGCAAGCATGCCGTATGCCTTCTGGACTACCTTCTCCACCTGTGTTGCCCCTTTCAATGACCTGTGGACCTGTACTCCTAGATCTCTTTGACTTTCAATACTCTTGAGGGTTCTACCATTCACTGTATATTCCCTACCTGCATTAGACCTTCCAAAATGCATTACCATCACATTTGTCCGGATTAAACTCCATCTGCCATCTCTCCGCCCAAGTCTCCAGACAATCTAAATCCTGCTGTATCCTCCGACAGTCCTCATCGCTATCCGCAATTCCACCAACCTTTGTGTCGCCTGCAAACTTACTAATCAGACCAGTTACATTTTCCTCCAAATCATTTATATATACTACAAAGAGCAAAGGTCCCAGCACTGATCCCTGTGGAACACCACTGGTCACAGCCCTCCAATTAGAAAAGCATCCCTCCATTGCTACTCTCTGCCTTCTATGGCCTAGCCAGTTCTGTATCCACCTTGCCAGCTCACCCCTGATCCCGTGTGACTTCACCTTTTGTACTAGTCTACCATGAGGGACCTTGTCAAAGGCCTTACTGAAGTCCATATAGACAACATCTACTGCCCTACCTGCATCAATCATCTTAGTGACCTCCTCGAAAAACTCTATCAAGTTAGTGAGACACGACCTCCCCTTCACAAAACCGTGCTGCCTCTCATTAATACGTCCATTTGCTTCCAAATGGGAGTAGATCCTGTCTCGAAGAATTCTCTCCAGTAATTTCCCTACCACTGAAGTAAGGCTCACCGGCCTGTAGTTCCCGGGATTATCCTTGCTACCCTTCTTAAACAGAGGAACAACATTGGCTATTCTCCAGTCCTCCGGGACATCCCCTGAAGACAGCGAGGATCCAAAGATTTCTGTCAAGGCCTCAGCAATTTCCTCTCCAGCCTCCTTCAGTATTCTGGGGTAGATCCCATCAGGCCCTGGGGACTTATCTACCTTAATATTTTTTAAGACACCCAACACCTCGTCTTTTTGGATCACAATGTGACCCAAGCTATCTACACCCCCTTCTCCAGACTCAACATCTACCAATTCCTTCTCTTTGGTGAATACCGATGCAACGTATTCATTTAGTACCTCGCCCATTTCCTCTGGCTCCACACATAGATTCCCTTGCCTATCCTTCAGTGGGCCAACCCTTTCTCTGGCTACCCTCTTGCTTTTTATGTATGTGTAAAAAGCCTTGGGATTTTCCTTAACCCTATTTGCCAATGACTTTTCGTGACCCCTTATAGCCCTCCTGACTCCTTGCTTAAGTTCCTTCCTACTTTCCTTATATTCCACGCAGGCTTCGTCTGTTCCCAGCCTTTTAGCCCTGACAAATGCCTCCTTTTTCTTTTTGACGAGGCCTACAATATCACTCGTCATCCAAGGTTCCCGAAAATTGCCGTATTTATCTTTCTTCCTCACAGGAACTGCCACTTGAAAGCCTCCCACATGTCAGATGTTGATTTTGCCCTCAAACATCCGCCCCCAATCTATGTTCTTCAGTTCCCGCCTAATATTGTTATAATTAGCCTTCCCCCAATTTAGCACATTCATCCGCGGACCACTCTTATCCTTGTCCACCAGTACTTTAAAACTTACTGAATTGTGGTCACTGTTACCGAAATGCTCCCCTACTGAAACATCTACCACCTGGCTGGGCTCATTCCCCAATACCAGGTTTAGTACCGCCCCTTCCCTAGTTGGACTGTCTACATATTGTTTCAAGAAGCCCTCCTGGATGCTCCTTACAAACTCCGCCCCGTCTAAGCCCCTGGCACTAAGTGAGTCCCAGTCAATATTGGGGAAGCTGAAGTCTCCCATTACCACAACCCTGTTGTTTTTACTCTTTTCCAAAATCTGTCTACCTATCTGCTCCTCTATCTCCCGCTGGCTGTTGGGAGGCCTGTAGTATACCCCCAACATTGTGACTGCACCCTTCTTATTCCTGATCTCTACCCATATAGCCTCACTGCCCTCTGAGGTGTCCTCCCGCAGTACAGCTGTGATATTCTCCCTAACCAGTAGCGCAACTCCGCCTCCCCTTTTACATCCCCCTCTATCCCGCCTGAAACATCTAAATCCTGGAACGTTTAGCTGCCAATCCTGCCCTTCCCTCAACCAGGTCTCTGTAATGGCAACAACATCATAGTTCCAAGTACTAATCCAAGCTCTAAGTTCATCTGCCTTACCCGTAATGCTCCTTGCATTAAAACATATGCACTTCAGGCCACCAGACCCGCTGTGTTCAGCAACTTCTCCCTGTCTGCTCTGCCTCAGAGCCCCACTGTCCCTATTCCCTAGTTCTCCCTCAATGCTCTCACCTTCTGACCTATTGCTCCCGTGCCCACCCCCCTGCCATACTAGATTAAACCCTCCCGTGTGACACTAGCAAACCTCGCGGCCAGGAACCAGTCGAGGTTCCGCTTGGAGGTAGCTTCCGTTGGATCTGCTTCACTGGAACTCTCTCCTGGGAGCAGCACCTCATTTCCCTCTGTGTTCCCGATCCCACTGGGAGCCTCTGGCGGGTCAGCCACGTCACTCCTTGGACAACACCACCACCGGCTGGCACAACGCGATCAGGCAGCAATACTGGCCCTTGGGGTGGCTCTCGTGTCTGAAAACAATCCACGTGTTTCTTCAAACTCTTGTCCTCCACTTTCACCTCATAGGACAGAGGCCTTGGCCGCCACAATGCCCGCGACCCAACCTGGGTCATTTCCGAAATTCTTGACAAAAACTGGATCGTCCATCTCAAATATTCTTTCCACATTTTCCGAATCGTGGTTCCTTTCCTGGCAACTGTGCCTTGTCCCCACCCCGCCAAATCTGGAACCGCCAGGCTCAACCTGGTTGCCCAAGTGTCGACCCATCAGCGGCTGACCTGGGGCTGTGCCGGTGGCGGCTATGCGGGGTGGTTCTGTAGAGGAACAGGAACCGCGCTATCCCAGTTCCCAGTGGCACGGGCGACGGCTTTTTCAGTCCAGCTTTGAAAGTCTGAACTGCACATTTAGCCAACCGGCCTGACGAGGGGGTGAGAAGGTGCAGTCCAAGTAGGCTTTATTGCATTAAATGTCATGAAGTCCGCACTTGTGTACATCATTCCATTGTCTGAGACAAGGACGTCTCGCACACCGTGGGTGGCGAAACATTGGCGCAGTTTCTCAACTGTGGCAGATGAAGATTCAATTCCAAACCCTCCATCCATTTCGAGTGGGCATCTACCAGCGAATGGAACATTACTCCATAAATAGGCCAATAGAATCCATGTGGACTCTCGCCCACGGCCGACATGGACATCCCCAGGGAACCGCGGCTGGCAACCTCTGGTGTGACTGGCATTGGTCACATTGTTTCACAACCCTTTTTATATCAGCATCGATGCCAGGCCATCAAATATACCTTCTCGCTCGCATTTGCATCTTTGACACGCCTGAATGGGTGCCAGGCAATTCTTCAAACAGGGATTCTCTTCGTGGTGTGCGGATGACCACTCTCATTCCCCAAAGGGCGACACCATCCTCGTAACGTATCTCACCGTTCCTGAGCTTGTGAGGCTTCATTTCCTCCAATGTTTTGCCATTCTGCCATCCATGCAACATACGTTTAACCTTCGCTAACAGTGGGCCTGGATTGGTCCGCTATTTAATGTGATGCGCTGTCACACATAAGGAGTCCAGAGAGTTTAAGGCCATTACTGTCTCCTGTGGTAACGGATTGGCTACGCGCACACCTGGTCAATGCTCGATGGTATCTTCTCAGGCCGATATGAACAGCGCCCAACGTAGTAACCTAGCAGAAGCAATTGGTGGAATCACCTTGTGTCCCTTGAAGAGCCTGTGGTCTGTGAGGACAGTAAAATGCCTCCCGTATGTGTATTGGTGAACCGGTGAACCTTCTTGATGCCGTGGATAATTGGCAGGCCTTCTATTTGGGGGCATCCTCTTCCTGCGTCTGTTAGCGTTCTTGATACATCCCCAACGGGTCTCTCGGACCCTTCCTCCAATGTCTGGGGTAACCCACCCTCTACCCATCAAAACTCCCCAGTAAACATGAAGACTGCATTCTTTCTGTGGTGCTTACCAATCCCATCCCCGGTGCTCCTTTAACAGTGCATGTAATGGTGCTCACAATGTTGATAGATTCAGGAGGAACGGCCCATAATAG
The DNA here is from genome assembly GCF_047496885.1 of Scyliorhinus torazame. Taxonomy (NCBI): domain Eukaryota; kingdom Metazoa; phylum Chordata; class Chondrichthyes; order Carcharhiniformes; family Scyliorhinidae; genus Scyliorhinus; species Scyliorhinus torazame. Next base: position 2,972,063 of record NC_092736.1, read on the forward strand.
TTGACTATTCCCAGGAAAGATCTGAGTTTTGAGGTGTTCCGAGGGGCTGGTGTCTCCTTAATTGCTCTGACTTTCCCCCCCGTGGGGTGTAATCTCTGAGCATTCACTGGCGGCACAGTGGTTAGCACTGCTGCCTCACAGCGCCAGGGACCCGGGTTCAATTCCCGGCTTGGGTAACTGTCTGTGCGGAGTCTCCCCGTGTGTGCGTGGGTTTCCTCCGGGTGCTCCGGTTTCCTCCCACAGCCCACGGATGAGCAGGTTAGGTGGACTGGCCGTGCTAAACTGGGCTGAATGGTTCGCTCCTGTCCAGTAAAGACCATTCTGACAATAGCAGAGAATCTAGAACATCACATAATAAGCCTTTAACAGCTACTGAAAGCTCCGTTTAATTAAAATCTCTCAGTCTGTGAGAATCTAAGCTCTAAAGTACCGAGGCTATGGTGAAGATTGGTGGAAGAAATTACCTGCAGACTTGTAATATTCACTGATCCTTTCCTGAGTATTAACGTAAATCTCCTGTTTAAATGGGCCATTTCTAATCTCTGTGGGATTGTTCAGGAATGCTCATTGCAATGAATTTTCAGAGACTTTAATCCTATTCTATCGACTGGGTCTTCCTTTATGGGTATAAATGACACTTTTAAGGAGGTGACAAATATTACGACGTTGGGTCGTTTGCTGGATTCCAGGAGCTGGAGGATTTGGGAGGGGGGCTGCTTTCACCTGAGGAAGGAGCAGTGCTCCGAAAGCTAGTGACTCCAAACCTGTTGGACTTCGACCTGGTGTTGTAGGACATCTTACTGAGCCCACCCCAGTCCAACGCCGGTATCTCCACATCATGTCTTTCCCAATCTTTCCACACCCTTCGCCATTCCAATCCTCACCCTGTGGAACACCTGTCCCCCCCCCTCAATCATTGTCAGGGGTTACTTCATAAACATCAAACGGTTTTATGTAAGATTGGGCTTTGATATATGCTTCTTTCCGTCTGGACTCCAAGGTCTGTTAAACCAGATTCATCTCAGCAGCCACATAGCTTTGAGAAATGGCAAGATAGAGAAGAGTCATTGGATGAGAATATTACTAATCACCAATTGGTGCTTCAGCTCTGAAACGATTTATAACTTTTTGCAAGTGAACGAGAGAGTCAAAGTTAACAATGGCTATCAGAATCCAGGCTGCATACTGTCACGATTGTTTTACTGTCTAGTAAAGTTCAACACTTTGAGTAGCTATTGTGTCAGATAAAGTGATAAAGTGTCAGATACAGTGAAGCAGGAAGGCCTCTATCCAGGCAAGTGGACAGGGTCTCCGTGGTCCATGTCGAAACCACACTCACCACCAGACAGGACCAAGTCCTCGACATCAGCCAGCCCAGCACCCACCTTCATTTAGCCAAGAGAAGGGCATTTGTTGCCCATCACTAATTGGGAAGGTGGTGCCAAGCTGCCATTTTGAATCCAACGGAGTGGATATCAGAGGGCAGTTCAAAGTCAATCACATTGTTGTGGCTCTGGAGGCCCATGTAGACCCGAGTGGGTCAAGGCAGCAGATTTCCGTCCTTACAGATGGGTTTTTAACGAGAATCTGACAGCTGGGTTGGTTGCCGTCACTGCGTCTAGTTTTAATTCCAGGTTTGATGGGTGAATGAATTAAATTTTCCAATTTCGATGGTGGTGTTACCCGCCCGGTAATATTACCACCGCGATGGTGTGGCCCACCTGTCTGACAGCTCAGCCACACCTGGCAGCCTGGCTGGGGGGCGGCATTCTCCGGTCTACGACGCCGGAATCGCGTTCAGCGATCGGCCGGAGAATCTCCGTTGGCGCCGGAATTGGGGGTGGCACTGCTTTTCCGATGCTCCGCCCCCTCGCAGAGTACACCGCGTGGACGGTCTCGGGACGTCACCTGAAGCCCCCCCCGATGCTCCGCCCCCGATGGACCGAGTTCCTGACGGCGTGGAACACTTATCCTATTTGTGAACTCGGCGTGGCAGCTGCGGACTGAGTCCTGTGCCGCCACAGTCGGGGGGCGGGGGGGGGGCTTTGGCGGGGGCTGGGGGGACTGTTGGGGGTTGGTCCGGGGGTGGCGAGCCTGGTCAATGGGGGGCAGTGCACGGCCGGTGCCACGTTACACGATCTGGCCGCTGGCGTGCACGGCCATGGAGTCGGCAATTCTCCGGCGGTATCCGCAGGTAAAGACAGTGGGTTTACGCTGTGGGGCTGCGAGCCCCCCACCACACGCAGCTTTAGCCCCGTTTCTTCGGGCATAAAACGCCACTGTTCCCACGCTGGCGTCAACACTTCGTCTTCAAATCAGTTTCCGCTCACAATCCAAAGGTGTGCAGGTTAGGTAGATTGGCCACGCTAAATTGCCCCTTCGTGTCCAGGTTAGGTGGGTTACGGGGCAGGGGCGGGGGACTGGGCCTGGGTAGGGTGCTCTTTCAGAGGGTCAGTGCAACTCGATGGGCCTCTGCACTGTAGGGATTCTATGATTCTGTGAAGATCCAGTTGTTAGTCTCACTTCTTCTTGACAAAGGACTTTCACGCCCAAAGCTGAATAGGAATCTCTCAAATGCTTCCATTGATGTGTGACGGAGACCCCCTGCTTCTAGGCCACAATACAGATGGCAGAGACAGTCAGCAGAATATTCACACACAGCGGGATACCTGGCAGGAGCAGGTAAGCGAGCAAAACCAATGACCAGATGCAGCAATTCAACCTAATCTTGTTTTGCCAACTGCATTCAAACATCAGGATGCTGTGAAGTACCCAGAGAGCGTATTCCGATTAGAATAAAACTGTGTAAAAACAGGTAATCTGTAGAGTTGGTGCTGAGGTGTTAAGCGCAATGATTAGCTCGGCCTTCTGAGATCGCCAGCATTTAATTCAATGTTTCCAAACTCGAATCGTGTTGATCCAGCTACCCCGGGTGAAGGCCACAATCAGCAGCCTTTCTCTCTCTCTCGCTCTCTCTCGCTCTCGCTCGACAACAGGCACAAAGCTTAAACAGGGTTAAATGTTCATCAACATCCCAATCACAGCACAAAGAACCCATTTCGACAGCAGCTAAACACAGGACAAGCACTCAAATACTGCCGCGTGGGGAGAAACTGGCTGGATGGAGTTGAGGGGCATGTGGAGGAGGTGCGTATGTGGGATTCTCTCTCAATGTCACCTACCAGCGGCTCACGGTTAGGAGGGAGTTAATTCTTTTTAAAAAATATATATTTATTAAAGTTTTTTAACAACACAATTTTTTCCCCTTACAAACAATAACCCCCCCGTAACAAAATAACACAAAATCGCGCAGAGCAAGATATATACATGGCAAAATGGTATATTTACATACCTTTATACACTGGCTCTCTCCCGCACGTGCCAGTTTCCCCCACCCTCCATGTTATCTCCTGCTCATCCATCCCCTCAAACAATCTCTCGTTCCCCTCCACCCCCCCCAGGGTTGCTTCTGCTGCTGACCGACCTTCCTCTAACGCTCCGCGAGATAGTCTAGGAACGGTTGCCACCGCCTGTAGAACCCCTGCGCAGACCCTCTCAAGGCGAACTTAATCCTCTCCAACTTTATGAACCCAGCCATATCATTTATCCAGGCCTCCAGGCTGGGGGGCTTCGCCTCCTTCCACATTAGCAAGATCCTTCGCCGGGCTACTAGGGACGCAAAGGCCAGAATGCCGGCCTCTTTCGCCTCCTGCACTCCCGGCTCGTCCACTACTCCGAATATTGCTAGCCCCCAGCTTGGCTTGACCCGGACTTTCACCACCTGAGATATTGCTCCCGCCACTCCTCTCCAGAACCCCTCCAGTGCCGGGCATGACCAAAACATATGGACATGATTCGCCGGGCTCCCTGAGCACCTTCCACATCGGTCCTCTACCCCAAAGAACCTACTCAACTTCGCCCCTGTCAAGTGCGCTCTGTGGACCACCTTAAATTGTATCAGGCTGAGCCTGGCACACGAGGAGGAGGAATTAACCCTACCCAGGGCATCAGCCCACAAACCTTCCTCGATCTCCTCCCCCAGCTCCTCCTCCCATTTACCCTTCAACTCTTCTGCTAGGGCTTCCCCCTCTTCTTTCATCTCTTGGTGTATTGCCGAAACCTTGCCCTCCCCGACCCATACACCCGAGATCACCCTGTCTTGAATTTCTTGTGCCGGGAGCAACGGGAATTCCCTGACCTGTCGCCTCACAAAAGCCATCACCTGCATATATCTAAATGCATTTCCCGGGGGTAACTCAAACTTCTCCTCCAGTGCCCCTAGGCTCGCAAATGTCCCGTCAATGAACAGGTCCCCCATTCTTCTAATCCCCGCCCGAAGCCAGCCCTGGAACCCCCCGTCCATCTTCCCCGGGACAAACCGGTGGTTACCCCTGATCGGAGACCACACCGAGGCTCCCTCTGCACCCCTGTGCCGTCTCCACTGGCCCCAGATCCTTAACGTTGCCGCCACCACCGGGCTCGTGGTATACTTTGTCGGCGAGAGCGGCAGCGGTGCCGTTACCAACGCCCCCAGGCTCGTTCCTTTACAGGACGCCACCTCCATCCTCTTCCATGCCGCCCCCTCTCCCTCCATAATCCACTTACGGACCATCGCCACATTTGCTGCCCAGTAGTAGCTCCCCAGGTTTGGCAGCGCCAGTCCTCCTCGGTCCCTACTGCGTTCCAGGAACCCTCTCCTTACCCTCGGGGTCTTATTCGCCCACACAAACCCCATAATACTCCTACCTACTCTCTTGATAAAGCCCTTGGTGATCACGATGGGAAGGCACTGAAACACAAACAGAAACCTCGGGAGGACCACCATTTTGACCGACTGCACTCTACCCGCCAGCGAGAGCGGTAACATGTCCCATCTTTTGAAGTCCACCTCCATTTGGTCCACCAACCTCGTCAGATTCAATTTGTGTAGGCCCCCCAACCCCTGGCTATCTGGATCCCCAGATACCGAAAGCTCCCCTCCGCCCTCCTCAGCGGTAGGTCCCCTATCCCTCTTTCTTGGTCCCCTGCCTGTAATACAAAAAGCTCACTTCACCCTACATTGAGCTTATAGTCCGAGAACTCCCCAAACTCCCTCAGAGTCTGCATGACCTCCACCATCCCCTCCATTGGGTCCGCCACGTACAGCAGCAGGTCATCCGCGTATAGCGACACCCGATGCTCTTCTCCCCCTCGGACCACCTCCCTCCATTTATTGGACTCCCTCAGTGATATGGCCAAGGGTTCGATCGCCAATGCAAACAACAGGGAGGACAGGGGGTACCCCTGCTTCGTTCCTCAGTACAGCCGAAAGTACTCCGACCTCCGCCAGTTCGTCACTACACTCGCCATCGGGGCTCTGTAAAGGAGCTTAACCCAGCTGATAAACCCTTCCCCGAACCCAAACCTACGCAACACCTCCCAGAGGTACTCCCACTCTACTCGGTCACAGGCCTTTTTCGCGTCCATAGCTGCCACTATCTCCGCCTCTCCCTCCTCCGATGTCATCATTATCACGTTTAAGAGCCGCCGCACATTAGTATTTAATTGCCTGCCCTTTACGAATCCCGTCTGGTCCTCATGAATCACCCCCGGGACACAGTCCTCAATCCTCGTGGCCAGCACTTTTGCCAATAGCTTAGCGTCCACATTTAAGAGCGAAATCGGCCTGTACGATCCACGTTGCAGTGTGTCCTTGTCTCGCTTCAGAATCAAGGAAATTGTCACCTCTGACATTGTCGGGGGCAGGGTCCCCTCCTCTCTTGCCTCGTTAAAGGTCCTCACTAGTAACGGGGCCAACAGGTCCGCATACTTTCTAGAGAACTCCACCGGGAACCCGTCCGGCCCTGGGGCCTTCCCCGCCTGCATGCTCCCCAAACCCTTACTCAGCTCCTCCAACCCGATTGGTGCCCCCAAACCAGCCGCCTCTTGCTCCTCCACCCTCGGGAACCGCAGTTGGTCCAGGAATCTTCCCATCCCCTCTTCTCCCCCTGGGGGCTGGGATCTGTACAGCTCTTCTTAGAAGGCCTTGAATACCTTGTTTATTTCCGTTGCACTCTGAACCGTGGCTCCCCCTCCATCTTTGACTCCCCCTATTTCCCTCGCTGCCGTCCTCTTACGGAGCTGGTGTGCCAGCATCCGACTAGCCTTTTCCATGTACTCGTAGGTCGCCCCCTGCGCCTTCCTCCACTGTGCCTCCGCCTTCCCCGTGGTCAACAGGTCAAACTCCGTCTGGAGCCGTCACCTTTCCCCAAGTAATCTTTCCTCCGGGGCCTCTGCGTATCTCCTGTCCTCTCGCAAAATCTCCCCCACTAACCTCTCCCTTTCCATGCCCTCTGTCTTCTCCCTATGAGCCCTGATGGAGATTAGCTCTCCCCTGATCACCGCCTTCAACGCCTCCCATACCACCCCCATTCGCACCTTCCCGTTGTCGTTGGCCTCCAAGTACCTTTCGATAAACCCCCCCCCCTCACCTTCCCACCTCATCTGCCAGCAGTCCCACGTCCAGCCGCCACAGCGGGCATTGGTCCCTCTCCTCTCCCAGCCCCATTTCCACCCAGTGCGGGGCATGGTCCGAAACGGATATGGCCGAATACTCCGTCCCCTCCACCCTCGGGATGAGTGCCCTGCCCAGCACAAAGAAGTCTATCCGGGAGTAAACCTTATGTACGTGGGAGAAGAAAGAAAATTCCGTGGCCTGCGGTCTTGCAAACCGCCATGGGTCCACTCCCCCCATCTGATCCATAAACCCCCTAAGTACCTTGGCCGCCGCCGGCCTCTTTCCAGTCCTTGATCTGGAGCGGTCCAGTGCTGGGTCCAGCACTGTATTGAAGTCCCCTCCCATTATCAGGCCTCCTATCTCCAGGTCCGGAATGCGCCCCAACATGCGCTTCATGAATCCGGCATCATCCCAGTTCGGGGCGTATACATTTACCAACACCAACCTCGTCCCTTGCAACCTACCGCTCACCATTACATATCGCCCTCCATTGTCCGCTACAATAGTCTTGGCCTCAAATGACACCCACTTTCCCACCAGAATTGCCACCCCTCTATTTTTCGCGTCCAGTCCCGAGTGAAATACCTGTCCTACCCATCCCCTTCTTAACCTAACCTGGTCCGCCACCTTCAGGTGTGTCCCTTGGAGCATTGCCACGTCTGCCTTCAGTCCCTTCAAGTGCGCGAACACGCGAGCCCTCTTCACCGGCCCATTCAGGCCCCTCACATTCCACATTATCAGCCGGATTATCAGCACAGGTCAACCCTCAAATACCTCCCACCCTCACAAACCCTCAATTAGAGTCCAACTTTTCAGTTAGTATAAAGGTCCACGCCTCTTCGGGCGTTTCGAAGTAGTGGTGTTGGCCATTATGTGTAACCCACAGTCGCGCTGGCTGCAACATTCCAAATTTCACTCCTTTCCGATGCAGCACCGCTTTGGCCCGGTTGAAACCCGCTCTCCGCTTAGCGACCTCCGCGCTCCAGTCCGGGTATATTCTGATCTCCGCATTGTCCCACTTGCTGCTCCGCTCCTTCTTGGCCCATTTTAGGACCCTCTCTCTATCTGTGAACCGGTGAAATCTCACCACCATCGCCCTTGGCGGCTCGTTTGCTTTGGGCTTCCTCGCCAGCACTCGGTGCGCCCCTTCCAGCTCCAGCAATCCCGGGGGGGCCTCCGCGCCCATCAGCGCCCCGATCATTGTGCCCGCATATGCCGCAGCGTCAGCCCCCTCCACTCCTTCTGGGAGACCCAGGATCCTCAGATTATTTCTCCTCGACCTGTTCTCCAGGTCTTCGAGTCTTCCCGCCCACGTCTTGTGTAGCGCCTCGTGCCGCTCCACTCTCTCCGCCAGGCCCAAGAGCTCGTCCTCATTCTCACTCACTTTTTCCTGGATCTCCTGGATCTTCACCTCGTGGGCTTTCTGGGTTGCCCCAAGTCCTTCAATTATTGCCAGCATAGGCGCCACCATCTCCTTGCGCAGCTCCTCGAAGCAGCGCTTGATGAATTCTTGCATCTCCTCTTTGTCCCTGGCCGCCGCCATTTTGTTTGTTTTCCCTCTCTTCTCCCGCTGCTCCAATGCCATTTTTTGGCCGTTTCGCTGCGGGTCCGGTCCATACAAGTTACTAGGGGACCTCTCTCCTCTCTTCCCCACGGTTTGGCTGTAAAAAAAGTTCCGTTGGGGCTCTTCTATCGAGCCCGAAAGTCCGTGTTCGCGGGAGCTGCCGAATCGTGCGGCTTAGCTCCGCATAGACGCAACCGGAAGTGAGGAGGGAGTTAATTCGAGGAGAAATGCCAGGGAGAGCTGCGACTTCCAGAACCTCAATTATCACATTCCAGTCCTTGTTAAAAACATTAATTTTGTTGCTGGTATTTACTGAACATTCCAGTTCAAACATCCCGCCTGTCGCGGGCAGGAGGGAATTGCAGCCAATCCAAACAGGAGAAATTGTGGCGATGATTTCCACTCTGACTGAAATATCCAGTGTGGAACTCCAGTGCCCAGTGTGGAACTCCAGTGTCCAGTGTGGAACTCCAGTGTCCAGTGTGGAACTCCAGTGCCCAGTGTGGAACTCCAGTGTCCAGTGTGGAACTCCAGTGTCCAGTGTGGAACTCCAGTGTCCACTTGGAGGGGGACCTCCAGGTGGTGGGGTTCCCAGGTATCTGCTGCTCTTATCCTTCTAGATGGTAGAGGTTTGGAAGGTGCTGCCTCAGGTGTCTTGGTGAATTCCTGCATCTTGTAGATGGTACATGTTGGCAGGCTGTGGTTAGTGGGGAAAGCAGCAAGGATCAGTACTTGGGTCCCAGCTTTTCACAATATATACCAATGTTTAGGGTGTGGGAGCCAAATACAATGGTCAGGATTCTGCATTAATGGGGCTGTGTCCCCGGCGTGAAAACCGGCGCCAACCACTCCGGTGTCAACGGCCCCCGAAAGTCAGGAATTCTCCCCTTTCTAGGGGGCTAGGTTGACAAACCGGAGTGGTTCCTGCAACTCCAGCCGGCTACAAAGGGCCGACGCAAGTTCGCACATACGCGGGCCGGCCGGCATATTTCTGCTCATGCGCGGACCAGCCGGCGTATTTCCGTGCATTCCCTTCCCCGCGCCGGCCCCCGGGCAATATGGCGGAGCCCAACATGGGCCCGGCGCGGAGGAAAGAAGGCCCCCATGGGACCAGCCCGCCCGCAGGATCGGTAGGCCCCGATCGCGGGCCAGGCCACCGTGGGGGCCCTCCCGGGGTCGGATCCCCAGCCCGCCGAGGACCGCCCCCACACACTTACCTGCCATGTCCCGCCGTGTGGGAGGTGAGTGATTCACGCCGGTGGGACTGGGCAAAACCTGACAACCACTCGGCCCATCGGGGCCCGGAGAATCGCCGGGGGGGGCTGCTGTCAACGGCCCCCAACCGGCGTGGGGGGAATCCCGCCAGCTCCCAAAAAACGGCACCGGAGAATAGGGAAGCCGCATCGGGGCAGGATTCGCGCCCCCCCCCCCCCCCCCCGCCCCCCCGGATTCTCCGCCCCAGCGGGGGGGGGGGATCCCGGCCAATATTTCCATGTTCGTAGATGACAGAAAGCTAGGAGGGGACGTGTGTTGTGAGAAAGATGTATACATGTTTCTGGAACAAACCTCTTCATTCACCTGAGGAAGGAGCAGCGCTCCGAAAGCTAGTGACATCGAAACAAACCTGTTGGACTTTAACCTGGTGTTGTCAAGACTTCTTACTGTGATAAGAAATTAGGAAGTGTTGATGTACAAGGACCCAGGTGACCTTGTCCGTAAGTCATTGAAGGCTCGCATGCGGGATCAGCAACGTATTAGGAAGGCCAATGGAATGTTAGCCGGTATCACGAGAGGATTTGAGTCCAGGAGCAGGGAGGTTTCACTTCAATTGTGTAGGAGCTGGGTTAGACCACACATGCAGCACTTTGGGCAGATGTAGTTCCCTTTCCTCAGGAAGGACATTACTGTCACAGGGGGAGAACAGCGAAGGTTCACCAGATTTGTTCCGGACAGGGTGCGACTGACTTACAAAGACAGATTGGTCAAACTGGGCTTGAGTATTCTCCAGAGTTTCAAACAATGAAATGAAATGAAATGAAAATCGCTTATTGTCACAAGTAGGCTTCAATGAAGTTACTGTGAAAAGCCCCTAGTCGCCACATTCCGGCACCTGTTCGGGGAGGCTGGTACGGGAATTGAACCGTGCTGCTGGCCTGCCTTGGTCTGCTTTCAAAGCCAGCGATTTAGCCAGTGCCCTCCTTCCACAAATATTGATTCCCTCTAGGCCCAACTCCCAGGGACAACCCTGTGTAGGATCACAGGAACAGGCTAAGGCCATTCTGTCCATCAAACCTGTCCCCCCTCCTCATAGAATTTACAGTGTAGAAGGAGGCCATTCAGCCCATTGAGTCTGCACCGGCTCTTGGAAAGAGCACCCTACTCAAGGTCAACACCTCTACCCTATCCCCATAACCCAGTAACCCCACCCAACACGAAGGGCAATTTTGGACACTAAGGGCAATTTATCATGGCCAATCCACCTAACCTGCACATCTTTGGATTGTGGGAGGACCCGGAGCACCCGGAGGAAACCCACGCAGACACGGGGAGAACGTGCAGACTCCACACAGACAGTGACCCAAGCCGGAATCGAACCTTGGACCCTGGAGTTGTGAAGCAATTGTGCTAACCACTATGCTACCGAGCTGCCCAAATTCAATACTAACATAGCTGATGGACATTTCATTTCTTTCACACCCGCGATCCCCATAGCCCTTCACATTATTGTGAATCAGAAATCTATCAAACTCTATTTACACATACTCAACGTCTGAGCTGCCACAGCCACACAACCCTCACAACGTCTCCCCATCTCGCTCCAAAGTGACTCCCCCACACTGACTGTGAAATTTGCCCCCTGGTTCTAGCCTCCCCGACCAAGGGAAGCATCACATCAGCATCCACCCTGTCTGTTCCTTCAGTACTTTGCAGGTTTGAGTGAGATCACCACTAAGTACAGACACTGTAACTGGGAGCTCAGTACAGACACTGTAACCGGGAGCTCAGTACAGGCACTGTAACTGGGAGCTCAGTACAGACACTGTAACCAGGAGCTCAGTACAGGCACTGTAACCAGAAGCTCAGTACAGGCACTGTAACCGGGAGCTCAGTACAGGCACTGTAACCAGGAGCTCAGTACAGACACTGTAACCAGGAGCTCAGTACAGACACTGTAACCGGGAGCTCAGTACAGGCACTGTAACCAGGAGCTCAGTACAGGCACTGTAACCAGGAGCTCAGTACAGACACTGTAAACAGGAGCTCAGTACAGACACTGTAACCAGAGCTCAGTACAGGCACTGTAACCAGGAGCTCAGTACAGGCACTGTAACCGGGAGCTCAGTACAGGCACTGTAACCGGGAGCTCAGTACAGGCACTGTAACCAGGAGCTCAGTACAGGCACTGTAACCGGGAGCTCAGTACAGGCACTGTAACCAGGAGCTCAGTACAGACACTGTAACCAGGAGCTCAGTACAGACACTGTAACCGGGAGCTCAGTACAGGCACTGTAACCAGGAGCTCAGTACAGGCACTGTAACCAGGAGCTCAGTACAGACACTGTAAACAGGAGCTCAGTACAGACACTGTAACCAGAGCTCAGTACAGGCACTGTAACCAGGAGCTCAGTACAGGCACTGTAACCGGGAGCTCAGTACAGGCACTGTAACCGGGAGCTCAGTACAGGCACTGTAACCAGGAGCTCAGTACAGGCACTGTAACCGGGAGCTCAGTACAGACACTGTAACCAGGAGCTCAGTACAGACACTGTAACCAGGAGCTCAGTACAGACACTGTAAACAGGAGCTCAGTACAGGCACTGTAACCAGAGCTCAGTACAGACACTGTAACCAGGAGCTCAGTACAGACACTGTAACCAGGAGCTCAGTACAGGCACTGTAACCAGGAGCTCAGTACAGACACTGTAACCAGGAGCTCAGTACAGACACTGTAACCAGGAGCTCAGTACAGGCACTGTAACCAGGAGCTCAGTACAGGCACTGTAGCCAGGAGCTCATTACAGACACTGTAACCAGGAGCTCAGCACAGGCACTGTAACCGGGAGCTCAGCACAGGCACTGTAACCGGGAGCTCAGTACAGACACTGTAACCGGGAGCTCAGTACAGACACTGTAACCAGGAGCTCAGTACAGACACTGTAACCGGGAGCTCAGTACAGACACTGTAACCAGGAGCTCAGTACAGACACTGTAACCGGGAGCTCAGTACAGGCACTGTAACCGGGAGCTCAGTACAGACACTGTAACCGGGAGCTCAGTACAGACACTGTAACCAGGAGCTCAGTACAGGCACTGTAACCAGGAGCTCAGCACAGGCACTGTAACTGGGAGCTCAGCACAGGCACTGTAACCGGGAGCTCAGTACAGACACTGTAACCAGGAGCTCAGTACAGGCACTGTAACCAGGAGCTCAGTACAGACACTGTAACCGGGAGCTCAGTACAGGCACTGTAACCAGGAGCTCAGTACAGACACTGTAACCGGGAGCTCAGCACAGGCACTGTAACCGGGAGCTCAGTACAGGCACTGTAACCGGGAGCTCAGTACAGACACTGTAAACAGGAGCTCAGTACAGGCACTGTAACCAGAGCTCAGTACAGACACTGTAACCAGGAGCTCAGTACAGACACTGTAACCAGGAGCTCAGTACAGGCACTGTAACCAGGAGCTCAGTACAGACACTGTAACCAGGAGCTCAGTACAGACACTGTAACCAGGAGCTCAGTACAGGCACTGTAACCAGGAGCTCAGTACAGGCACTGTAGCCAGGAGCTCATTACAGACACTGTAACCAGGAGCTCAGCACAGGCACTGTAACCGGGAGCTCAGCACAGGCACTGTAACCGGGAGCTCAGTACAGACACTGTAACCGGGAGCTCAGTACAGACACTGTAACCAGGAGCTCAGTACAGACACTGTAACCGGGAGCTCAGTACAGACACTGTAACCAGGAGCTCAGTACAGACACTGTAACCGGGAGCTCAGTACAGGCACTGTAACCGGGAGCTCAGTACAGACACTGTAACCGGGAGCTCAGTACAGACACTGTAACCAGGAGCTCAGTACAGGCACTGGAACCAGGAGCTCAGCACAGGCACTGTAACTGGGAGCTCAGCACAGGCACTGTAACCGGGAGCTCAGTACAGACACTGTAACCAGGAGCTCAGTACAGGCACTGTAACCAGGAGCTCAGTACAGACACTGTAACCGGGAGCTCAGTACAGGCACTGTAACCAGGAGCTCAGTACAGACACTGTAACCGGGAGCTCAGCACAGGCACTGTAACCGGGAGCTCAGTACAGGCACTGTAACCGGGAGCTCAGCACAGACACTGTAACCGGGAGCTCAGTACAGACACTGTAACCAGGAGCTCAGTACAGGCACTGTAACCGGGAGCTCAGTACAGACACTGTAGCCAGGAGCTCAGTTGAGGCACTGTAACCGGGAGCTCAGTACAGGCACTGTAACCGGGAGCTCAGTACAGGCACTGTAACCAGGAGCTCAGTACAGGCACTGTAACCAGGAGCTCAGTACAGACACTGTAGCCAGGAGCTCAGTTGAGGCACTGTAACCGGGAGCTCAGTACAGACACTGTAACCAGGAGCTCAGTACAGGCACTGTAACCGGGAGCTCAGTACAGACACTGTAACCAGGAGCTCAGTACAGGCACTGTAACCGGGAGCTCAGTACAGACACTGTAGCCAGGAGCTCAGTTGAGGCACTGTAACCGGGAGCTCAGTACAGACACTGTAACCAGGAGCTCAGTACAGGCACTGTAACCGGGAGCTCAGTACAGACACTGTAACCAGGAGCTCAGCACAGGCACTGTAACCGGGAGCTCAGTACAGACACTGTAGCCAGGAGCTCAGTTGAGGCACTGTAACCGGGAGCTCAGTACAGGCACTGTAACCGGGAGCTCAGTACAGGCACTGTAACCGGGAGCTCAGTACAGACACTGTAGCCAGGAGCTCAGTTGAGGCACTGTAACCAGGAGCTCAGTACAGGCACTGTAACCGGGAGCTCAGTACAGACACTGTAACCAGGAGCTCAGTACAGGCACTGTAACCGGGAGCTCAGTACAGACACTGTAACCAGGAGCTCAGCACAGGCACTGTAACCAGGAGCTCAGTACAGGCACTGTAACCAGGAGCTCAGTACAGGCACTGTAGCCAGGAGCTCAGTTGAGGCACTGTAACCAGGAGCTCAGTACAGGCACTGTAACCAGGAGCTCAGTACAGGCACTGTAACCGGGAGCTCAGTACAGGTACTGTAACCGGGAGCTCAGTACAGACACTGTAGCCAGGAGCTCAGTTGAGGCACTGTAACCAGGAGCTCAGCACAGGCACTGTAACCGGGAGCTCAGTACAGGCACTGTAACCGGGAGCTCAGTACAGGCACTGTAACCAGGAGCTCAGTACAGGCACTGTAACCGGGAGCTCAGTACAGACACTGTAACCAGGAGCTCAGTACAGGCACTGTTACCGGGAGCTCAGTACAGGCACTGTAACCGGGAGCTCAGCACAGGCACTGTAACCGGGAGCTCAGTACAGGCACTGTAACCGGGAGCTCAGTACAGGCACTGTAACCGGGAGCTCAGTACAGACACTGTAACCAGGAGCTCAGTACAGGCACTGTAACCGGGAGCTCAGCACAGGCACTGTAACCGGGAGCTCAGGAGCTCAGTACAGACACTGTAACCGGGAGCTCAGTACAGGCACTGTAACCGGGAGCTCAGTACAGACACTGTAACCGGGAGCTCAGTACAGACACTGTAACCAGGAGCTCAGTACAGGCACTGTAACCAGGAGCTCAGTACAGGCACTGTAACCAGCTCAGCACAGGCACTGTAACCAGGAGCTCAGTACAGGCACTGTAACCGGGAGCTCAGTACAGACACTGTAACCAGGAGCTCAGTACAGGCACTGTAACCAGGAGCTCAGTACAGGCACTGTAACCGGGAGCTCAGTACAGACACTGTAACCGGGAGCTCAGTACGGACACTGTAACCGGGAGCTCAGTGCAGGCACTGTAACCGGGAGCTCAGTACAGACACTGTAACCAGGAGCTCAGTACAGGCACTGTAACCAGGAGCTCAGTACAGGCACTGTAACCGGGAGCTCAGTACAGGCACTGTAACCAGGAGCTCATTACAGACACTGTCCATCACTTTGCTGATGATGGAGAGTAGAGTGATAGGGCGGTAATTGGCTGGGTTGGATTTATCCTGCTTGTGTACAGGACGCACCTGGGTAATTTTCCACATTGCCGGGTAGATACCAGCATTGTAGCTGTACTGGAACAGCTTGGCTAGGGGTGCGGCAAGTTCTAGAGCACAAGTCTTCAGTACTGTTGCCGGGATATTGTCAGGGTCCAGAGCCTTCGCAGTATCCAGGGCCTTCAGCCATTTATTGATACCAAGCGGAGTGAATTGTATTGGTTGAAGACTGACAACTGTGATGCTGGGGACATCTGGAGGAGACCGAGATGGATCATCCACTCGGCACTTCTGGCTGAAGATTGTTGCGAATACCTCAGCCTTGTCTTTTGCACAGATGTGCTGAACTCCTCCATCATTGAGGATGGGAATATTTGTGGAACCTCCTCCTCCAGTGAGTTGTTTAATTGTCCACCACCATTCACAGCTGGATGTGGCAGGACTGCAGAGCTTAGATCTGATGTGTTGGTTGTGGAATCGCTTCGCTCTGTCTGTTACTTGCTGCTTATGCTGTTTGACACACAAAGTAGTCCTGTGTTGTAGCTTCACCAGTTTGACACCTCATTTTGGGTCTGCCTGATGTTGCTCCTGACATGCTCGCCTGTACTCTTCATTGAACCAGGGTTGATCCCCTGGCTTTGTGGTAATGGGGGAGTGGGGGATATGCCGGGCCATGAGGTTGCAGATTGAGGTTGATACAATTCTGCTGCTGCTGATGGCCCACAGCACCTCTTGGATGCCCAGTCTGGACTTGCTAGATGTGTTTGAAGTCTATCCCATTCAGCACGGTGGTAGTGCCACACAACACGATGGAGGGGATCCTCAATGTGAAGATACAAGGACAAACATTCACAGATACACACCCACACACAGAGTTCTCTGTGAAATAGGGAGGAACCACAGGAACACACATGGCACATGTCTACGCCCAATCTCATACATACACACATAGATACACACATTGACACACACACAAACACAGATACACACACAAACACATACTTACACACACACCGACACATACAGACACACATACTTATACACACACATACACACAGATACACCCAATCTCATAGACACCGACACAAACACATACTTACACACATAGGTACACACACAGATAAGACACACACAGACACACACACTCACACACAGACAGACACAAACACAGACACACACGCACAGGCACTCACACACACACACAGACAGACAGACACACACACATAGTCACACACACAGGCACTCGCGCGCACACACACAGATACAGACACACACAGACACACACACACACAGACAGACACACACACAGACAGGCACACACACACAAACACACACATCCACACAGACACACACACGCAGACGCACACACACAGACACAAGCACAGACACACACACAGACAGATATAGACACACAGCCACACACAGTCACACACACAGGCACTCGCACACAGACACACACACACAGGCACACACACACACAGACAGGCACACACACAGACACACGCACACACACACAGACAGACACGCACACACACAGACACACACACACAGAGACAGGCACACACACACACAGACACACACGGACAGACACATGCACACACACAGACACACAGAGACAGGCACACACACAGGCACTCGCACACACACACAGACACACACACGCACACAGGCGCACACACAGACACACAGAGACAGGCACACACACAGGCACTCGCACACACACACAGACACACACACAGACAGGCACACACACACAAACACACACATCCACACAGACACACACACGCAGACGCACACACACAGACACAAGCACAGACACACACACAGACAGATATAGACACACAGACACACACAGTCACACACACAGGCACTCGCACACAGACACACACACACAGGCACACACACACACAGACAGGCACACACACAGACACACGCACACACACACAGACACACACGGACAGACACATGCACACACACAGAGACAGGCACACACACAGGCACTCGCACACACACACAGACACACACAGACAGACACGCACACAGGCGCACACACTCACATACACACCATCCCCTGCTCTTTTAACCATCTCTCAAACATTGCGTGTCCGACATTTACAGATCGTGTTGCCTCCCTGCAGCAGCACAATAGCCTCGGTTGCGATGAAGACACAAATTCAAGGCATTGATGTGTGACAAGAATATTAAATCATTAATTTCAGTCAGTTCCGTCAGCCCTGGATTTCACCGTGATTTTCAAATGATGTATGAATTAACAGCCTCACAACCAGGTCCCCCCCCCCTCCCATTCGCAATCTAATTCACATAGCACTGAGCCACAAGTCAATTCTCCAGCATCCTGCGCTGTGCGATCAGGGGCAAGGAATCTCTGGTGTTTGACCTGCAAACTGCTGTGCAACAGAGAGACAATGTGAGGCAGAGGCTGCAACCCTGCCGTCTCCATGTATTGTCCACTTACCCGTCTGCAGGATGCTGTAATGCTAATCCATCCTGTTTCTAGTCAAACAATCCAACCGCTTCTCCCACACAGGCAGAAAGCAGCTGGGGAATACGCTGCCTTATTGTCCGGGTTCGCTCCAGGTTGCTCGGCATCACACACTACCTTCCGATCGATGGTGGAGTGGGGAGAGGGAGAGAGGAGGATAGGGCCTGATTTGGGAGGGAGTTGGGGAAGGGAGGGACACACACACAGAGAGGGAAGGAGGGAGGGTGCAGGAGGCAGCGACTGCAACAACGCCGCCAAGATCGCACATTTCATCAGGGCGGGATCAGGCAGCGGCACTGAATGCAGATACTCTGAGTCCAAAACTAAATTAAATCCACGCACAGGAAGTGAACAGTCTTAACTCTGTCATGGCCAACATTCTTCACGAAGACTGTGAATGGTACCGACACCCAGGCTGCTGCTCCCAGATATCTCCCTGAGAGAGAGAGGGGACTGAGAGACACCAGTCAGTGTACAGATATCTCCCCGAGAGAGAGGGGACTGAGAGACACCAGTCAGTGTACAGATATCTCCCTGAGAGAGAGGGGACTGAGAGACGTCAGTCAGTGTACAGATATCTCCCTGAGAGAGAGGGGACTGAGAGACACCAGTCAGTGTACAGATATCTCCCTGAGAGAGAGAGGACTGAGAGACACCAGTCAGTGTACAGATATCTCCCCAAGAGAGAGGGGACTGAGAGACACCAGTCAGTGTACAGATATCTCCCTGAGAGAGAGGGGACTGAGAGACGTCAGTCAGTGTACAGATATCTCCCTGAGAGAGAGGGGACTGAGAGACACCAGTCAGTGTACAGATATCGCCCTGAGAGAGAGAGGGGACTGAGAGACACCAGTCAGTGTACAGATATCTCCCTGAGAGAGAGAGGGGACTGAGAGACACCAGTCAGTGTACAGATATCTCCCTGAGAGAGAGAGGGGACTGAGAGACACCAGTCAGTGTACAGATATCGCCCTGAGAGAGAGGGGGGACTGAGACACACCAGTCAGTGTACAGATATCTCCCTGAGAGAGAGAGGGGACTGAGAGACACCAGTCAGTGTACAGATATCTCCCCGAGAGAGAGGGGACTGAGAGACACCAGTCAGTGTACAGATATCTCCCAGAGAGAGAGAGAGGGACTGAGAGACACCAGTCAGTGTACAGATATCTCCCTGAGAGAGAGG
The DNA here is from genome assembly GCF_047496885.1 of Scyliorhinus torazame. Classification (NCBI taxonomy): domain Eukaryota; kingdom Metazoa; phylum Chordata; class Chondrichthyes; order Carcharhiniformes; family Scyliorhinidae; genus Scyliorhinus; species Scyliorhinus torazame. The sequence goes on from NC_092736.1 coordinate 2,991,043, forward strand.
GGGGATTGAGAGACACCAGTCAGTGTACAGATATCTCCCTGAGAGAGGACTGAGAGACACCAGTCAGTGTACAGATATCTCCCTGAGAGAGAGGGGGGATTGAGAGACACCAGTCAGTGTACAGATATCTCCCTGAGAGAGAGAGAGGGGACTGAGAGACACAAGTCAGTGTACAGATATCTCCCTGAGAGAGAGGACTGAGAGACACCAGTCAGTGTTCAGATATCTCCCTGAGAGAGGGGACTGAGGGACACCAGCCAGTATACAGATATCTCCCTGAGAGAGAGGGGGGACTGAGAGACACCAGTCAGTGTACAGATATCTCCCTAAGAGAGAGAGGGGACTGAGAGACACCAGTCAGTGTACAGATATCTCCCTGAGAGAGAGAGGGCACTGAGAGACACCAGCCAGTGTACAGATATCTCCCTGAGAGAGAGAGGGGACTGAGAGATACCAGTCAGTGTACAGATATCTCCCCGAGAGAGAGGGGACTGAGACACCAGTCAGTGTACAGATATCTCCCTGAGAGAGAGGGGACTGAGAGACACCAGTCAGTGTACAGATATCTCCCTGAGAGAGAGGGGACTGAGAAACACCAGTCAGTGTACAGATATCTCCCTGAGAGAGAGGGGACTGAGAGACACCAGTCAGTGTACAGGTATCTCCCTGAGAGAGAGAAGGGACTGAGAGACACCAGACAGTGTACAGATATGCCCCTGAGAGAGAGAGGGGAATGAGAGACACCAGTCAGTGTACAGATATCTCCCTGAGAGAGAGGGGGGATTGAGAGACACCAGTCAGTGTACAGATATCTCCCTGAGAGAGAGAGGGGACTGAGAGACACAAGTCAGTGTACAGATATCTCCCTGAGAGAGAGGACTGAGAGACACCAGTCAGTGTTCAGATATCTCCCTGAGAGAGGGGACTGAGGGACACCAGCCAGTATACAGATATCTCCCTGAGAGAGAGGGGGGACTGAGAGACACCAGTCAGTGTACAGATATCTCCCTAAGAGAGAGAGGGGACTGAGAGACACCAGTCAGTGTACAGATATCTCCCTGAGAGAGAGAGGGGACTGAGAGACACCAGCCAGTGTACAGATATCTCCCTGAGAGAGAGGGGGGACTGAAGGACACCAGTCAGTGCACAGATATCTCCCTGAGAGAGAGGGGACTGAGGGACAGCAGCCAGTGTACAGATATCTCCCTGAGAGAGAGGGGACTAAGAGACACCAGTCAGTGTACAGATATCTCCCTGAGAGAGAGGGGACTGAGAGACACCAGCCAGTGTACAGATATCTCCCTGAGAGAGAGAGGGGACTGAGAGACACCAGCCAGTGTACAAATATCTCTCTGAGAGAGTGAGGGGACTGAGAGACACCAGTCAGTGTACAGATATCTCCCTGAGAGAGGACTGAGAGACACCAGTCAGTGTACAAATATCTCTCTGAGAGAGTGAGGGGACTGAGAGACACCAGTCAGTGTACAGATATCTCCCTGAGAGAGGACTGAGAGACACCAGTCAGTGTACAGATATCTCCCTGAGAGAGAGAGGGGACTGAGGGACACCAGCCAGTATACAGATATCTCCCTGAGAGAGAGGGGACTGAGAGACACCAGTCAGTGTTCAGATATCTCCCTGAGAGAGAGGACTGAGAGACACCAGTCCGTGTACAGATATCTCCCTGAGAGAGAGAGGGGACTGAGAGACACCTGTCAGTGTACAGATATCTCCCTTAGAGAGCGGGGACTGAGACACCAGTCAGTGTACAGATATCTCCCTGAGAGAGAGAGGACTGAGAGACACCAGTCAGTGTACAGATATCTCCCTGAGAGAGAGAGGACTGAGAGACACCAGTCAGTGTACAGATATCTCCCTGAGAGAGAGAGGACTGAGAGACACCAGTCAGTGTACAGATATCTCCCTGAGAGAGAGAGAGATGACTGAGAGACACCAGTCAGTGCACAGATATCTCCCTGAGAGAGAGAGGGGACTGAGAGACACCAGTAAGTGTACAGATATCTCCCTGAGAGAGAGAGGGGACTGAGGGACACCAGCCAGTATACAGATATATCCCTGAGAGAGAGGGGGGACTGAGAGACACCAGTCAGTGTACAGATATGTCCCTAAGAGAGAGAGGGGACTCAGAGACACCAGTCAGTGTACAGATATCTCCCTGAGAGAGAGAGGACTGAGAGACACCAGTCATTGTACAGATATCTCCCTGAGAGAGAGGGGACTGAGAGACACCAGTCAGTGTACAGATATCTCCCTGAGAGCGAGGGGACGGAGAGACACCAGCCAGTGTACAGAATATCTCCCTGAGAGAGGGGACTGAGGGACACCAGCCAGTATACAGATATCTCCCTGAGAGAGAGGGGGGACTGAGAGACACCAGTCAGTGTTCAGATATCTCCCTGAGAGAGAGAGGACTGAGAGACACCAGTCATTGTACAGATATCTCCCCGAGAGAGAACGGACTGAGAGACACCAGTCAGTGTACAGATATCTCCCTGAGAGAGAGGGGACTAAGAGACACCAGTCAGTGTACAGATATCTCCCTGAGAGAGAGGGGACTGAGAGACACCAGCCAGTATACAGATATCTCCCTGAGAGAGAGGGGGGACTGAGAGACACCAGTCAGTGTACAGATATCTCCCTGAGAGAGAGGGGGGACTGAGAGACACCAGTCAGTGTACAGATATCTCCCTGAGTGAGGGGACTGAGGGACACCAGCCAGTATACAGACATCTCCCTGAGAGAGAGGGGGGACTGAGAGACACCAGTCAGTGTACAGATATTTCCCTGAGAGAAGGGACTGAGTGACACCAGCCAGTGTACAAATATCTCCCTGAGAGAGAGAGGGGACTGAGAGACACCAGTCAGTGTACAGATATCTCCCTGAGAGAGGACTGAGAGACACCAGTCAGTGTACAGATATCTCCCTGAGAGAGAGAGGGGACTGAGGGACACCAGCCAGTATACAGATATCTCCCTGAGAGAGAGGGGACTGAGAGACACCAGTCAGTGTACAGATATCTTCCTGAGAGAGAGAGGGGACTGAGGGACACCAGCCAGTATACAGATATCTCCCTGAGAGAGAGGGGGGACTGAGAGACACCAGTCAGTGTACAGATATTTCCCTGAGAGAAGGGACTGAGAGACACCAGCCAGTGTACAAATATCTCTCTGAGAGAGAGAGGGGACTGAGAGACACCAGTCAGTGTACAGATATCTCCCTGAGAGAGGACTGAGAGACACCAGTCAGTGTACAGATATCTCCCTGAGAGAGAGAGGGGACTGAGGGACACCAGCCAGTATACAGATATCTCCCTGAGAGAGAGGGGACTGAGAGACACCAGTCAGTGTACAGATATCTTCCTGAGAGAGAGAGGGGACTGAGGGACACCAGCCAGTATACAGATATCTCCCTGAGAGAGAGGGGGGACTGAGAGACACCAGCCAGTGTACAGATATCTCCCTAAGAGAGAGAGGGGACAGAGAGACACCAGTCAGTGTACAGATATCTCCCTGAGAGAGAGAGGGGACTGAGAGATACCAGTCATTGTACAGATATCACCCTGAGAGAGAGAGGGGACTGAGAGACACCAGCTAGTGTAGATATCTCCCTGAGAGAGAGAAGGGACTGAGAGACACCAGTCAGTGTACAGATATCTCCCTGAGCGGGAGAGGGGGGATTGAGGGACACCAGTCAGTGTTCAGAATATCTCCCTGAGAGAGGGGACTGAGGGACACCAGCCAGTATACAGATATCTCCCTGAGAGAGAGGGGGGACTGAGAGACACCAGTCAGTGTTCAGATATCTCCCTGAGAGAGAGAGGACTGAGAGACACCAGTCATTGTACAGATATCTCCCCGAGAGAGAACGGACTGAGAGACACCAGTCAGTGTACAGATATCTCCCTGAGAGAGAGGGGACTAAGAGACACCAGTCAGTGTACAGATATCTCCCTGAGAGAGAGGGGACTGAGAGACACCAGCCAGTATACAGATATCTCCCTGAGAGAGAGGGGGGACTGAGAGACACCAGTCAGTGTACAGATATCTCCCTGAGAGAGAGGGGGGACTGAGAGACACCAGTCAGTGTACAGATATCTCCCTGAGTGAGGGGACTGAGGGACACCAGCCAGTATACAGATATCTCCCTGAGAGAGAGGGGGGACTGAGAGACACCAGTCAGTGTACAGATATTTCCCTGAGAGAAGGGACTGAGTGACACCAGCCAGTGTACAAATATCTCCCTGAGAGAGAGAGGGGACTGAGAGACACCAGTCAGTGTACAGATATCTCCCTGAGAGAGGACTGAGAGACACCAGTCAGTGTACAGATATCTCCCTGAGAGAGAGAGGGGACTGAGGGACACCAGCCAGTATACAGATATCTCCCTGAGAGAGAGGGGACTGAGAGACACCAGTCAGTGTACAGATATCTTCCTGAGAGAGAGAGGGGACTGAGGGACACCAGCCAGTATACAGATATCTCCCTGAGAGAGAGGGGGGACTGAGAGACACCAGTCAGTGTACAGATATTTCCCTGAGAGAAGGGACTGAGAGACACCAGCCAGTGTACAAATATCTCTCTGAGAGAGAGAGGGGACTGAGAGACACCAGTCAGTGTACAGATATCTCCCTGAGAGAGGACTGAGAGACACCAGTCAGTGTACAGATATCTCCCTGAGAGAGAGAGGGGACTGAGGGACACCAGCCAGTATACAGATATCTCCCTGAGAGAGAGGGGACTGAGAGACACCAGTCAGTGTACAGATATCTTCCTGAGAGAGAGAGGGGACTGAGGGACACCAGCCAGTATACAGATATCTCCCTGAGAGAGAGGGGGGACTGAGAGACACCAGCCAGTGTACAGATATCTCCCTAAGAGAGAGAGGGGACAGAGAGACACCAGTCAGTGTACAGATATCTCCCTGAGAGAGAGAGGGGACTGAGAGATACCAGTCATTGTACAGATATCACCCTGAGAGAGAGAGGGGACTGAGAGACACCAGCTAGTGTAGATATCTCCCTGAGAGAGAGAAGGGACTGAGAGACACCAGTCAGTGTACAGATATCTCCCTGAGCGGGAGAGGGGGGATTGAGGGACACCAGTCAGTGTTCAGATATCTCCCCAGAGAGAGAGGACTGAGGTACACCAGTCAGTGTACAGATATCTCCCTGAGAGAGAGGAGATTGAGAGACACCAGTCAGTGTACAGATATCTCCCTGAGAGAGAGGGGACTGAGAGACACCAGTCAGTGTACAGATATCTCCCTCAGAGAGAGAGGGGACTGAGAGACACCAGACAGTGTACAGATATCTCCCTGAGAGAGAGGGGACTGAGAGACACCAGCCAGTGTACAGATATCTCCCTGAGAGAGAGAGGGGACTGAGGGACACCAGCCAGTATACAGATATCTCCCTGAGAGAGAGAGGGGACTGAGAGACACCAGTCAGTGTACAGATATCTACCGAAGAGAGAGAAGGGACTGAGAGACACCAGTCAGTGTACAGATATCTCCCTGAGAGAGAGAGGGGGCTGAGAGACACCGGTCAGTGTACAGATATCTCCCTGAGAGAGAGAGGGGACTGAGAGACACCAGTCACTGTACAGATATCTCCCTGAGAGAGAGAGGGGGCTGAGAGACACCGGTCAGTGTACAGATATCTCCCTGAGAGAGAGAGGGGACTGAGAGACACCAGTCAGTGTACAGATATCGCCCTGAGAGAGAGGGGACTGAGAGACACCAGTCAGTGTAGAGATATCTCCCTGAGAGAGAGAGGGGGCTGAGAGACACCGGTCAGTGTACAGATATCTCCCTGAGAGAGAGAGGGGACTGAGAGACACCAGTCAGTGTACAGATATCGCCCTGAGAGAGAGGGGACTGAGAGACACCAGTCACTGTACAGATATCTCTCTGAGAGAGAGAGGGGACTGAGTATGATGAACGGTTATTGTATTACTGTACCCTTATCATCATGTAAGGTGATGTCCCCTTTAAGGGCTTGGAAACCTGGGGGACTCCGCCTCCAGCTCCACCCACCTGGGAGTCGTATACAAGGGGCCGCCATGCAGGCGGCAAGCAGTAAGCACCCGTCTCGGCATCAGGCTAGTTCTTAGTTTATTAAAGCCTTCTTTACTGTTTTTCTCTCTAGCATCGTTATTGAGGGTATCACAATTTAATAAGCTAAACTACACCAGGATGGACGCAGGTCTAAAACCAGAGAAGCTCAATCTGGAAGCACGGACACCAGAGGCAAAGGAAATTTTGAAATACTGGCTGCGGTGCTTCGAGGCCTACCTGGACTCCTCAGAGACTCCCACCCTGGGGCCACGCAAGCTGCGCCTACTCCACACCCGGGTGAGTCGCAGAATCTCCGCCACGCTCGAAAAGGCGACTACCTACGAAGAGGCGGTCGAGATACTACGCAAGCGGTTTGTCAAACTCATCAACAAGGTACATGCCCGGCATCTGCTCTCTACCTGCCGGCAGCGCTCCGGGGAATCGCTAGACAAATTTGTAGAAAAACTCACCGCGCTCGCCAGGGACTGTGACCATCAGGATGTGACGGGGGAAATCCATATGAACCTGCACATCAGAGACGCTTTCGTGTCTGGCATCCACTCGACCTACATCCGGCAGCGACTACTCGGAAATGGGCCAAAAGATCTCCAGGACACGCTAACGCTCGCCACCTTGCTGGAAGTGGCCCGACATAATTTAGGCGAGTACCCCGCGGACCCTGAGAGCCCCCCCTCGGTCTTCCCCAGACTCGGCCACGTCACGAGCCTGCGCCGTGCGGCGACCCGCCCAGACCGGGGGCACACTGCACTATTTCTGTGGGCAGGGCCAGCACCCACGCCCACGCTGCCCAGCCCGCTCTGCCATCTGCAGCGACTGCGGGAAGAAGAGGCATTTTGTGAGGGTCTGCCTGGCCAGGCCCAAGGGCCAGAAACACAAAGAACAGCAGGCCCGAAAGTCAGGCTCACAGGCCCGCAGGCCTCGCAACGCAATTACGCATCGACCCGACACGCCCCCTTCTGACGCGCCATCTGCCTCGTGCGAATCATGGGGGCGGTCATCTTGGCGGCGGCCATCTTCTCGACCCGACACGGGCGGTCGACGGCGGCGGCCATTTAACGAATCTGACTCGGCTGAGGGCTCGGACTACCCGTAACTGGGAGCGATCATCCTCGGCCAAACGCGGCCAAAACACCTGCTGAACTCGATGATGCAGGTCCAAATCAACGGGCGCGACACTCTCTGCCTCTTCAACTCCGAGAGCATGGAGAGCTTTATTCATCCAGAAACAGTAAGGCGCTGCTCCCTGCGCACCCATCCCGTGTCCCAAACCATAGCCCTCGCATCCGGGTCCCACTCGGTCCAAATCACGGGGTACTGTATCGCGGATCTCTCGATCCAGGGCGGCGAATACACCCGTTCCAAACTGTATATCCTCCCTCACCTCTGTGCCCCCCTGCTGCTCGGACTGGATTTCCAGTGCAGCCACCGAAGCCTGACACTGAAGTTCGGCGGACTCTTGCCCCCCCTCACGGTATGCTGCCTTGCGACACTGAAAGTCGCACCCCCCTCTCTATTCGCGAACCGCACTCCCGACTGTAAGCCCGTCGCCACCAGGAGCCGGCGCTACAGTGCCCAAGATATGACTTTTATCAAGTCAGAGGTCCAGCGTTTACTGGGAGACGGGGTCATCGAGGCTAGCAACAGCCCTTGGAGAGCGCAAGTGGTGGTAGCCCGGACCGGGGAAAAGAAACGGATGGTCGTGGATTATAGCCAGACCATAAACCGCTTCACGCAGCTTGATGCGTACCCCCTTCCTCGCATAGCAGAAATGGTAAATCGGATCGCCCAATACCGGGTATTTTCCACGGTCGATCTCAAATCCGCCTACCACCAGCTCCCTATCCGACCGAAAGACCGCCCCTATACTGCCTTCGAAGCAGCCGGCCGGCTCTTCCACTTCCTCTGGGTCCCCTTCGGCGTCACAAATGGAGTCTCCGTCTTCCAGAGGGCAATGGACCAAATGTTGGACCAGTACGGTTTGCGGGCTACATACCCGTACTTGGACAACGTCACCATCTGCGGCCATAATCAGCAGGACCATGACGCGAACCTCGAAAAGTTCCTCCAGACCGCCCGAGCCCTCAACCTGACCTATAACAAGGAAAAATGTGTTTTCCACACAACCCGGCTGGCCATCCTCGGCTATGTCGTGGAGAACGGGGTCCCGACCGCATGCGCCCCCTTAAAGAACTCCCCCTCCCCCGCAGCCTCAAGGCCCTCAAACGGTGCTTAGGGCTTTTTTCCTATTACGCCCAGTGGGTCCCCAAATATGCGGACAAAGCCCACCCACTCAAAAGACCACGATATTTCCCCTGTCGGCTGAGGCCCGATCTGCCTTCAGCCGCATCAAGGCCGACATCATCAAGGCCGCTATGCAAGCGGTGGATGAAACTATCCATTTCCAGGTAGAGAGCGATGCGTCAGACATCGCCCTGGCTGCTACCCTCAATCAGGCAGGCAGACCAGTAGCGTTCTTCCCCCGGACCCTCACCGCCTCCGAGATTCAACACTCTGCAGTCGAGAAGGAGGCACAAGCCATTGTGGAGGCTGTGCGGTGCTGGAGACACTACCTAGCCGGTAGGAGGTTTACCCTCGTCACCGACCAACGGTCGGTCGCTTTTATGCTCGATAACGCACAACGGGGCAAAATAAAAACAATAACATTTTGAGGTGGAGGATCGAACTCTCCAACTACATGTACGATATCAAGTATCGTCCAGGGGAGCTCAACGAGCCCCCAGATGCCCTGTCCCGCGGCACATGCGCCAATGTGCAGGAGGACCGTCTGCAAGCCATCCACAATTACCTCTGCCACCCGGGGGTTACCCGGCTCGCCCACTTTATCAAGTCTTGCAACCTACCTTACTCAACCAAGGAGGTCAAGGCCATGGTCAGGGCCTGCCAGGTCTGTGCGGAGTGCAAACCGCACTTCTATCGGCCAGACAAGGTTCGGCTCGTGAAGGCCTCGGGCTCCTTTGAGCGACTAAGTGTGGACTTCAAGGGCCCCCTCCCGTCCACCAACCGCAATGCCTACTTCCTCACCTTCATTGACGAGTTCTCCCGCTTCCCATTCGCCGTCCCCTATCCCGACATGACCTTGGCCACCGTGATAAAGGCACTGCGCAGCATCTTCACCCTGTTCGGTTTCCCCGCTTATATCCACAGCAACCGGGGTACATCGTTCATGAGCGATGAACTGCGTCAGGATCTGCTCAGCAAAGGCATCGCCTCGAGCAGAACGACCAGCTATAACCCGCAGGGAAACGGGCAGGTGGAGAAGGAGAACGCGACAGTTTGGAAGGCTGTCCTTCTGGCCCTGCGATCGAGAAGTCTCCCAACTACCCGCTGGCAGGAGGTCCTACCCGATGCCCTACACTCCATTAGGTCGCTCCGCTGTACGGCCACGAATGAGACCCCTCACAACCGCTTGTTTGTCTTCCCCAGGAAGTCCATCTCCGGGGTCTCGCTTCCACCTTGGCTGACGACTCTGGGACCTGTTCTTCTCTGGAGGCACGCGAGGAGCCATAAAACGGAACCCCTGGTTGAGAATGTCAGATTATTACATGCAAATGCCCGATACGCCTACGTCGAGTACCCTGACGGCAGGCAAGATACGGTTTCCCTCCGGGATCTGGCACCCGCTGGTTCCCCCACTACAGATGCCCCCTCCCTCACGGCTCCCCTGCGGGATCCGGCACCCCCTACTCCCCCTCCCCCCGGTCCCACTGCCCGTCGGTGGACGCCGACTGCACGCGCCCCCCCTTCACACCCCCCACCGGCGCCGGCACCGCTACCCCCAGATCTAGCTATTTCCCCTGCGCCCCGATCCCCAACCCCGACCTGGACCAAGGCTCCGACCACCGTGCTCCCGGACGTACCCTTAACTAAGACGTCCCTGTCCTCCGCACCACCGCCCAAGCTGAGGAGGTCGTTGAGGACGATCAGGCCGCCGAAACAAATGGACTTGTGATTCCACTTCATCCCTGCCGGACTTCGTTTTTTTAAAACAGGGGGTGAATGTGATGAACGGTTATTGTATTACTGTACCCTTATCATCATGTAAGGTGATGTCCCCTTTAAGACCGGGCTTGGAACCCTGGGGGACTCCGCCCACCTGGGAGCCGTATATAAGGGGCCGCCTTGCGGGCGGCACCCAGTAAGCACCCGTCTCAGCACCAGGCTAGTTCTTAGCTTATTAAAACCTTCTTTACCGTTTTACTCTCGAGCATCGTTATTGAGGGTACTACACTGAGAGACACCAGTCAGTGTACAGATATCTCCCTGAGAGAGAGAGGGGACTGAGACACCAGTCAGTGTACAGATATCTCCCTGAGAGAGAGGGGGGACTGAGAGACACCAGTCAGTGTACAGATATCGCCCTGAGAGAGAGAGGGGACTGAGAGACACCAGTCAGTGTACAGATATCTCCCTGAGAGAGAGGGGACTGAGAGACACCAGTCAGTGTACAGATATCGCCCTGAGAGAGAGAGGGGACTGAGAGACACCAGTCAGTGTACAGATATCTCCCCGAGAGAGAGGGGACTGAGAGACACCAGTCAGTGTACAGATATCTCCCTGAGAGAGAGAGGGGACTGAGACACCAGTCAGTGTACAGATATCTCCCTGAGAGAGAGGGGACTGAGAGACACCAGTCAGTGTACAGATATCTCCCTGAGAGAGAGGGGGGACTGAGAGACACCAGGCAGTGTACAGATATCTCCCTGAGAGAGAGGGGACTGAGAGACACCAGTCAGTGCACAGATATCTCCCTGAGAGAGGGAAGGGACTGAGAGACACCAGTCAGTGTACAGATATCTCCCTGAGAGAGAGGGGACTGAGAGACACCAGTCAGTGTACAGATATCTCCCTAAGAGAGAGAGGGGACTGAGAGACACCAGTCAGTGTACAGATTTCTCCCTGAGAGAGAGGGGACTGAGTGTGGTAGTATGTATTAGTGGTCATGTGGGACTGGAAGCCCTAATGTCATTGGCTGACAGATCCCGGGTCCTGGTTGGCCGTTGACCTCTAGCTCCGCCCTGAAGGCGGAGTATAAGAAGCCGGAGTCCTCCCCCGCAGGCCATTCTACTATCGAGCTGCAGGGGAACAGACACGCTTAATAAAGCCTCATCGACTTCACTCTATTCGTCTCACGGAGTCTTTGTGCGCTACAATTAATTAAGCGTGCCTAAAAAGGACTATGGAGCTCAGGATCATCCCGGAATGCCTGAGGATCAGCCCCCACGCAGTGAACGCGGCAGCAGCCTTCAAGCACTGGCAGACTTGTTTCGAGGCCTACCTCAGAACGGCCACCGGCCGGGTCACAGAAGACCAAAAACTACAGGTCCTGCACTCGAGGTTAAGCACAGAGATTTTCTCCCTCATCGAAGACGCGGAGGATTTCCAGACGGCGTTCGCAGCACTGAAAAGTCTCTATGTCCGCCCAGTTAACCAAATTGACGCTCGCTACCAGCTCGCGACGAGACGGCAAGGTCCCGGAGAATCGATGGACGAATTCTACGCCGCGCTGCTGATTTTGGGACGAGCCTGAAGCTGCCCTTCGGTGAACGCAAATGAACACACGGACATGTTAATGCGCGATGCTTTTGTGGCAGGTATGAATTCCTCCCAAATCCGCCAAAGACTTCTAGAAAGAGAGTCGCTAGGACTCTGAGGCACGGGCCCTAGCAGCCTCCCTAGACGTGGCCACGCGTAATACCTGCGCCTACGGCCCCGACCGCGCGGCAGCCCATTGGGCTCCGTACGTACCCGTCGCGACAAACCCACCCCCCCCCGGACACCCCACAGGCTTGCGCGGTCCAAACGCCAAGCCGCACCGGGGGCGCCCGCTGCTATTTCTGCGGCCAGGCGAAACACCCCCGGCAGCGCTGCCCGGCCCGCGCAGCAATCTGCAAGAGCTGCGGGAAAAAGGGCCATTTCGCGGTTGTGTGCCGGTCCGGCGAGGTCGCAGCTGTCCCGGGAGAACAGGGAGCCCTGCAAGCCGTTTACGCTCCCCAACCCGCCCAGCGCCCCATGTACGACCCGCAGGCGCAGCCGCTCTGGGTCCCGACCACCGCGGTCCCGGGAGAACAGGGAGCCCTGCACGCCGCTTACGCTCCCCAACCCCCACCCCCCCCCCCCCCCCCCCCCCCCCGTCCCCACGTATGACTCGCCGTCGCTTCCAATTTGGGTCCCGACCACCGCTGTCCACAGAGATGAGGGAGCCCCGCGCGGTCCTAATGCTCCCCAACCCCCCCAGCGCCCCATGTGCGACCCGCAGACGCCGCCATTTTGGGTCCCGGCCACCACGAGGGGAGGAAGGGCGCCGCCATCTTGGACCACCCCAGACCTGTACGACGCGTGGGGGCGGCCATTTTGTCCACCCCCGCCGCCATCTTGCGACCCCCCAGCCATGTGTGATGTATGGGGGCAGCCATTTTGTTCATCCCCGACGCCATCTTGGACGGCAACAACGGACCCCAGTGTCGACGGCTCCACGGGGTTCGAGGAAGACGCTCCACTAATACAGACCACGACCTTCCCTCTGTCGACAGAGGCTTGCCAGGCCTTCAGCCGCATCAAAGCGGACATCGCAAAGGCCACGATGCGCGCCATCGACGAGTCCCTCCTCTTCCAGGTCGAGAGCGACGCCTCCGACGTAGCTCTAGCGGCCACCCTTAACCAAGCGGGCAGACCCGTGGCCTTTTTCTCTCGAACCCTCCACGCTTCAGAAATCCGCCACTCCTCAGTGGCAAAGGAAGCCCAAGCCATAGTGGAAGCTGTGCGACATTGGAGGCATTACCTGGCCGGCAGGAGATTCACTCTCCTCACGGACCAACGGTCGGTAGCCTTCATGTTCGATAATGCACAGCGGGGCAAAATCAAAAACGACAAGATCTTAAGGTGGAGGATCGAGCTCTCCACCTTCAACTACGAGATCTTGTATCGTCCTGGAAAGCTGAACGAGCCGTCCGATGCCCTATCCCGCGGCACATGTGCCAACGCACAAATTAACCGCCTCCAAACCCTCCACGAGGACCTCTGCCACCCGGGGGTTACTCGGTTTTTCCACTTTATCAAGTCCCGCAATCTCCCATACTCTTTAGAGGAGGTCCGTACAGTCACAAGGAACTGCCACATCTGCGCAGAATGCAAACCGCATTTTTTCAGGCCGGATGGTGCGCACCTGATTAAGGTTTCCCGCCCCTTTGAATGCCTTAGTCTGGATTTCAAAGGGCCCCTCCCCTCCACCGACCGCAACACATACTTCCTTAATGTGGTGGACGAGTACTCCCGCTTCCCATTCGCCATCCCCTGTTCTGACATGACAGCGGCCACAGTCATTAAAGCCCTGAACACCATATTCACACTGTTCGGTTGCCCCGCATACGTCCACAGCGACAGGGGGTCCTCTTTCATGAGTGACGAGCTGCGCCAGTTCCTGCTCAGCAAGGGTATAGCCTCAAGCAGGACGACCAGCTACAACCCCCGGGGGAACGGGCAAGTAGAGAGGGAGAACGGCACGGTCTGGAAGACCGTCCTACTGGCCCTACGGTCCAAGGACCTCCCAGTTTCACGGTGGCAGGAGGTCCTCCCGGACGCTCTCCACTCCATCCGGTCGCTACTGTGTACTAGCACTAACCAAACGCCTCATGAGCGTCTCCTTGTCTTCCCTAGGAGGTCCTCCTCTGGAACGTCGCTGCCGACCTGGCTGGCGGCCCCAGGACCCATCTTGCTCCGAAAGCATGTGCGGGCACACAAGGCGGACCCGTTGGTCGAAAGGGTTCACCTCCTCCACGCGAACCCGCAATACGCTTACGTGGAGTACCCCGACGGCCGACAGGACACGGTCTCCCTGCGGGATCTGGCGCCCGCCGGCAACACACACACCCCCCCGACACCATTCACCCAACGCCCCCCCCCTTCCTGCCACCGCCGCACCCCGCGACCGCCCCCCTTCCCAGGAGGATCGGTTCCCCTCCCCTCAGGCCCGACCAAGAATAAAGCCCAAGCTAAAACCGGAAGGCTCCCAGAGACGACAACACCGGTACAAGCACCACCACCACCACCGGGGCCGAGGCGATCGACACGGACGACCAGACCACCCGACCGACTCGTGGCGTCGATCTAAATCAATATATGGACTTTTCACAAGAACATTTTGCGTTTCTCCCGATACCTTCTGTAAGTAGTTGAAACAGGACAAAATTGTACATACTGTATTGCCATATGAATGTTTTCCTCCCAGGACGAGCCCTGTAAACCCTTACCACCATGCGAAGCATCACCCCGCCGGGTTCATTTTTGACAAGGGGTGAATGTGGTAGTATGTATTAGGGGTCATGTGGGACTGGAAGCCCTAATATCATTGGCTGACAGATCCCGGGTCCTGGTTGGCCGTTGACCTCTAGCTCCGCCCTGAAGGCGGAGTATAAGAAGCCGGAGTCCTCCCCCGCAGGCCATTCTACTATCGAGCTGCGGGGGAACAGACACGCTTAATAAAGCGTCATCGACTTCACTCTATTCGCCTCACGGAGTCTTTGTGCACCACACTGAGAGACACCAGTCAGTGTACAGATATCTCCCTGAGAGAGAGAGGTGACTGAGCGACACCAGTCAGTGTACAGATATCTCCCTGAAAGAGAGGGGACTGAGAGACACCAGTCAGTGTACAGATATCTCCCTGAGAGAGAGAGGGGACTGAGAGACACCAGTCAGTGTACAGATATCTCCCTGAGAGAGAGAGAGGGGACTGAGAGACACCAGTCAGTGTACAGATATCTCCCTGAGAGAGAGAGGTGACTGAGAGACACCAGTCAGTGTACAGATATCTCCCTGAGAGAGAGGGGACTGAGAGACACCAGTCAGTGTACAGATATCTCCCTGCGAGAGAGGGGACTGAGAGACACCAGTCAGTGTACAGATATCTCCCTGAGAGAGAGAGAGGGGACTGAGAGACACCAGTCAGTGTACAGATATCTCCCTGAGAGAGAGAGGTGACTGAGAGACACCAGTCAGTGTACAGATATCTCCCTGAGAGAGAGGGGACTGAGAGACACCAGTCAGTGTACAGATATCTCCCTGCGAGAGAGGGGACTGAGAGACACCAGTCAGTGTACAGACATCTCCCTGAGAGAGAGGGGACTGAGAGACACCAGTCAGTGTACAGATATCTCCCTGAGAGAGAGGGGACTGAGAGACACCAGTCAGTGTACAGATATCTCCCTGAGAGAGAGAGGGGACTGAGAGACACCAGTCAGTGTACAGATATCTCCCTGAGAGAGAGAGGGGACTGAGAGACACCAGTCAGTGTACAGATATCTCCCTGAGAGAGAGGGGACTGAGACACCAGTCAGTGTACAGATATCTCCCTGAGAGAGAGGGGACTGAGAGACACCAGTCAGTGTACAGATATCTCCCTGAGAGAGAGAGGGGACTGAGAGACACCAGTCAGTGTACAGATATCTCCCTGAGAGAGAGGGGACTGAGACACCAGTCAGTGTACAGATATCTCCCTGAGAGAGAGGGGACTGAGAGACACCAGTCAGTGTACAGATATCTCCCTGAGAGAGAGAGGGGACTGAGAGACACCAGTCAGTGTACTGATATCGCCCTGAGAGAGAGAGGGGACTGAGAGACACCAGTCAGTGTACAGATATCTCCCTGAGAGAGGGAGGGGACTGAGAGACACCAGTCAGTGTACAGATATCTCCCTGAGAGAGAGAGAGTGGACTGAGAGACACCAGTGAGTGTACAGATATCTCCCCGAGAGAGAGGGGACTGAGAGACACCAGTCAGTGTACAGATATCTCCCTGAGAAAGAGAGAGGGGACTGAGAGACACCAGTCAGTGTACAGATATCTCCCTGAGAGAGAGAGGTGACTGAGAGACACCAGTCAGTGTACAGATATCTCCCTGAGAGAGAGGGGACTGAGAGACACCAGTCAGTGTACAGATATCTCCCTGCGAGAGAGGGGACTGAGAGACACCAGTCAGTGTACAGATATCTCCCTGAGAGAGAGAGAGGGGACTGAGAGACACCAGTCAGTGTACAGATATCTCCCTGAGAGAGAGAGGTGACTGAGAGACACCAGTCAGTGTACAGATATCTCCCTGAGAGAGAGGGGACTGAGAGACACCAGTCAGTGTACAGATATCTCCCTGCGAGAGAGGGGACTGAGAGACACCAGTCAGTGTACAGATATCTCCCTGAGAGAGAGGGGACTGAGAGACACCAGTCAGTGTACAGATATCTCCCTGAGAGAGAGGGGACTGAGAGACACCAGTCAGTGTACAGATATCTCCCTGAGAGAGAGAGGGGACTGAGAGACACCAGTCAGTGTACAGATATCTCCCTGAGAGAGAGAGGGGACTGAGAGACACCAGTCAGTGTACAGATATCTCCCTGAGAGAGAGGGGACTGAGACACCAGTCAGTGTACAGATATCTCCCTGAGAGAGAGGGGACTGAGAGACACCAGTCAGTGTACAGATATCTCCCTGAGAGAGAGAGGGGACTGAGAGACACCAGTCAGTGTACAGATATCTCCCTGAGAGAGAGGGGACTGAGACACCAGTCAGTGTACAGATATCTCACTGAGAGAGAGAGGGGACTGAGAGACACCAGTCAGTGTACCGATATCTCCCTGAGAGAGGGAGGGGACTGAGAGACACCAGTCAGTGTACAGATATCTCGCTGAGAGAGGGAGGGGGACTGAGAGACACCAGTCAGTGTACAGATATCTCCCTGAGAGAGAGGGGACTGAGAGACACCAGTCAGTGTACAGATATCTCCCTGAGAGAGAGAGGGGACTGAGAGACACCAGTCGGTGTACAGATATCTCCCTGAGAGAGGGAGGGGACTGAGAGACACCAGTCAGTGTACAGATATCTCCCTGAGAGAGAGAGGAGACTGGGAGACACCCGTCAGTGTACTGATATCTCCCTGAGAGGAGCGTCAGTGCTGAGGGAGTGCTGCACTGTCAGAGGGTCAGTACTGGGGGAGTGCTGCACTGTCAGAGGGTCAGTACTGAGGGAGTGCTGCACTGTCAGAGGGTCAGTACTGAGGGAGTGCTGCACTGTCAGAGGATCAGTACTGAGGGAGTGCTGCACTGTCAGAGGGTCAGTCCTGAGGGAGTGCTGCACTGTCAGTGGGTCAGTACTGAGGGAGTGCTGCACTGTCAGTGGGTCAGTACTGAGGGAGTGCTGCACTGTCAGAGGGTCAGTACTGAGGGAGTGCCGCACTGTCAGAGGGTCAGTCCTGAGGGAGCCCCGCACTAGTCAGAGGGTCAGTATTGAGGGAGTGCTGCACTGTCAGAGGGCCAGTGCTGAGGGAGTGCCGTACTGTCAGAGGGTCAGTCCTGAGGGAGTGCTGCACTGTCAGTGGGTCAGTACTGAGGGAGTGCTGCACTGTCAGAGGGTCAGTACTGAGGGAGTGCCGCACTGTCAGAGGGTCAGTACTGAGGGAGTGCTGCACTGTCAGAGGGTCAGTCCTGAGGGAGTGCTGCACTGTCAGTGGGTCAGTACTGAGGGAGTGCTGCACTGTCAGTGGGTCAGTACTGAGGGAGTGCTGCACTGTCAGAGGGTCAGTACTGAGGGAGTGCCGCACTGTCAGAGGGTCAGTCCTGAGGGAGCCCCGCACTAGTCAGAGGGTCAGTATTGAGGGAGTGCTGCACTGTCAGAGGGCCAGTGCTGAGGGAGTGCCGCACTGTCAGAGGGTCAGTCCTGAGGGAGTGCTGCACTGTCAGTGGGTCAGTACTGAGGGAGTGCTGCACTGTCAGAGGGTCAGTACTGAGGGAGTGCCGCACTGTCAGAGGGTCAGTCCTGAGGGAGTGCTGCACTGTCAGAGGGTCAGTACTGAGGGAGTGCTGCACTGTCAGAGGATCAGTACTGAGGGAGTGCCGCACTGTCAGAGGGTCAGTACTGAGGGAGTGCCGCACTGTCAGAGGGTCAGTACTGAGCGAGTGCTGCACTACCAGAGGGTCAGTACTGAGGGAGTGCTGCACTGTCAGAGGGTCAGTACTGAGGGAGTGCCGCACTGTCAGAGGGTCAGTACTGAGGGAGTGCCGCACTGTCAGAGCGTCAGTACTGAGGGAGTGCTGCACTGTCAGTGGGTCAGTACTGAGGGAGTGCTGCACTGTCAGAGGGTCAGTCCTGAGAGAGTGCTGTACTGTCAAAGGGTCAGTACTGAGGGAGTGCTGCACTGTCAGAGGCTCAGTACTGAGGGAGCGCCGCACTGTCAGAGGATCAGTACTGAGGGAGTGCCGCACTGTCAGAGGGTCAGTACTGAGAAAGTGCTGCACTTTCAGAGGGTCAGTACTGAGGGAGTGCTGCACTGTCAGTGGGTCAGTACTGAGGGAGTGCTGCACTGTCAGAGGGTCAGTACTGAGGGAGTGCCGCACTGTCAGAGGGTCAGTCCTGAGGGAGCCCCGCACTAGTCAGAGGGTCAGTATTGAGGGAGTGCTGCACTGTCAGAGGGCCAGTGCTGAGGGAGTGCCGCACTGTCAGAGGGTCAGTCCTGAGGGAGTGCTGCACTGTCAGTGGGTCAGTACTGAGGGAGTGCTGCACTGTCAGAGGGTCAGTACTGAGGGAGTGCCGCACTGTCAGAGGGTCAGTCCTGAGGGAGTGCTGCACTGTCAGAGGGTCAGTACTGAGGGAGTGCTGCACTGTCAGAGGGTCAGTACTGAGGGAGTGCTGCACTGTCAGAGGATCAGTACTGAGGGAGTGCCGCACTGTCAGAGGGTCAGTACTGAGGGAGTGCTGCACTGTCAGAGGGTCAGTACTGAGGGAGTGCCGCACTGTCAGAGGGTCAGTACTGAGCGAGTGCTGCACTACCAGGGGGTCAGCATTGAGGGAGTGCTGCACTGTCAGAGGGTCAGTACTGAGGGAGTGCCGCACTGTCAGAGGGTCAGTACTGAGGGAGTGCCGCACTGTCAGAGGGTCAGTACTGAGGGAGTGCCGCACTGTCAGAGGGTCAGTACTGAGGGAGTGCCGCACTGTCTGAGGGTCAGGACTGAGGGAGTGCCGCACTGTCAGAGGGCCAGTGCTGAGGGAATGCTGCACTGTCAGAGGGTCAGTACTGAGGGAGTGCTGCACTGTCAGAGGGTCAGTACTGGGGGAGTGCCGCACTGTCAGAGGGTCAGTACTGGGGGAGTGCCGCACTGTCAGAGGGTCAGTACTGAGGGAGTGCCGCACTGTCAGAGGGTCAGTACTGAGGGAGTGCCGCACTGTCAGAGGGTCAGTACTGAGGGAGTGCTGCACTGTCAGAGGGTCAGTACTGAGGGAGTGCCGCACTGTCAGAGGGTCAGTACTGAGCGAGTGCTGCACTACCAGGGGGTCAGCACTGAGGGAGTGCTGCACTGTCAGAGGGTCAGTACTGAGAGAGTGCCGCACTGTCAGAGGGTCAGTACTGAGGGAGTGCCGCACTGTCAGAGTGTCAGTACTGAGGGAGTGCTGCACTGTCAGAGGGTCAGTACTGAGGGAGTGCTGCACTGTCAGAGGGCCAGTGCTGAGGGAATGCTGCACTGTCAGAGGGTCAGTACTGAGGGAGTGCTGCACTGTCAGAGGGTCAGTACTGGGGGAGTGCCGCACTGTCAGAGGGTCAGTACTGAGGGAGTGCCGCACTGTCAGAGGGTCAGTACTGAGGGAGTGCCGCACTGTCAGAGGGTCAGTACTGAGGGAGTGCCGCACTGTCTGAGGGTCAGGACTGAGGGAGTGCCGCACTGTCAGAGGGCCAGTGCTGAGGGAATGCTGCACTGTCAGAGGGTCAGTACTGAGGGAGTGCTGCACTGTCAGAGGGTCAGTACTGGGGGAGTGCCGCACTGTCAGAGGGTCAGTACTGGGGGAGTGCCGCACTGTCAGAGGGTCAGTACTGAGGGAGTGCCGCACTGTCAGAGGGTCAGTACTGAGGGAGTGCCGCACTGTCAGAGGGTCAGTACTGAGGGAGTGCTGCACTGTCAGAGGGTCAGTACTGAGGGAGTGCCGCACTGTCAGAGGGTCAGTACTGAGGGAGTGCTGGACCCCTCTATCGTGCCAGTTGGCTGTCACAGGTGGCAGGGCAGTATTTTGGGGAGGTCTCCTCTGCACTGACATCAATGTTTATCCCTCAGGCAATATCGTTGCATTTTGACCTTTGTGTTTTGGGATGTCTCTGTGCGCAGTGTTGCTGCTCTATCTACATGTCACGGCAGTGACTATACAGCTTGGCCGCAAACTGCTCGGAGTGTGCTGAGCGACAGAGAAAACTGCTCTGGAGTGTGCTGAGCGACAGAGCAAACTGCTCGGAGTGTGCTGAGCGACAGAGCAAACTGCTCGGAGTGTGCTGAGCGACAGAGCAAACTGCTCTGGAGTGTGCTGAGGGACAGAGCAAACTGCTCGGAGTGTGCTGAGCGACAGAGCAAACTGCTCTGGAGTGTGCTGAGAGACAGAGCAAACTGCTCGGAGTGTGCTGAGGGAAAGAGCAAACTGCTCGGAGTGTGCTGAGAGACAGAGCAAACTGCTTGGAGTGTGCTGAGGGACAGAGCAAACTGCTCGGAGTGTGCTGAGCGACAGAGCAAACTGCTCGGAGTGTGCTGAGCGACAGAGCAAACTGCTCGGAGTGTGCTGAGGGATTGAGCAAACTGCTCGGAGTGTGCTGAGGGATTGAGCAAACTGCTCGGAGTGTGCTGAGCGACAGAGCAAACTGCTCGGAGTGTGCTGAGAGACAGAGCAAACTGCTCGGAGTGTGCTGAGCGACAGAGCAAACTGCTCGGAGTGTGCTGAGCGACAGAGCAAACTGCTCTGGAGTGTGCTGAGCGACAGAGCAAACTGCTCTGGAGTGTGCTGAGCGACAGAGCAAACTGCTCGGAGTGTGCTGAGAGACAGAGCAAACTGCTCGGAGGGTGCTGAGAGACAGAGCAAGCTGCTCGGAGTGTGCTGAGCGACAGAGCAAACTGCTCGGAGTGTGCTGAGCGACAGAGCAAACTGCTCGGAGTGTGCTGAGCGACAGAGCAAACTGCTCTGGAGTGTGCTGAGCGACAGAGCAAACTGCTCTGGAGTGTGCTGAGCGACAGAGCAAACTGCTCGGAGTGTGCTGAGAGACAGAGCAAACTGCTCGGAGGGTGCTGAGAGACAGAGCAAGCTGCTCGGAGTGTGCTGAGCGACAGAGCAAACTGCTCGGAGTGTGCTGAGCGACAGAGCAAACTGCTCGGAGTGTGCTGAGCGACAGAGCAAACTGCTCGGAGTGTGCTGAGGGATTGAGCAAACTGCTCGGAGTGTGCTGAGCGACAGAGCAAACTGCTCGGAGTGTGCTGAGGGATTGAGCAAACTGCTCGGAGTGTGCTGAGCGACAGAGCAAACTGCTCTGGAGTGTGCTGAGGGACAGAGCAAACTGCTCGGAGTGTGCTGAGCGACAGAGCAAACTGCTCGGAGTGTGCTGAGCGACAGAGCAAACTGCTCGGAGTGTGCTGAGCGACAGAGCAAACTGCTCTGGAGTGTGCTGAGCGACAGAGCAAACTGCTCTGGAGTGTGCTGAGCGACAGAGCAAACTGCTCGGAGTGTGCTGAGCGACAGAGCAAACTGCTCGGAGTGTGCTGAGAGACAGAGCAAACTGCTCGGAGTGTGCTGAGCGACAGTGCAAACTGCTCGGAGTGTGCTGAGCGACAGTGCAAACTGCTCGGAGTGTGCTGAGGGACAGAGCAAACTGCTCGGAGTGTGCTGAGGGACAGAGCAAACTGCTCGGAGTGTGCTGAGCGACAGAGCAAACTGCTCGGAGTGTGCTGAGCGACAGAGCAAACTGCTCGGAGTGTGCTGAGCGACAGAGCAAACTGCTCGGAGTGTGCTGAGCGACAGAGCAAGCTGCTCGGAGTGTGCTGAGCGACAGAGCAAGCTGCTCGGAGTGTGCTGAGCGACAGAGCAAACTGCTCGGAGTGTGCTGAGCGACAGAGCAAGCTGCTCGGAGTGTGCTGAGCGACAGAGCAAGCTGCTCGGAGTGTGCTGAGCGACAGAGCAAACTGCTCGGAGTGTGCTGAGCGACAGAGCAAACTGCTCGGAGTGTGCTGAGCGACAGAGCAAGCTGCTCGGAGTGTGCTGAGCGACAGAGCAAACTGCTCGGAGTGTGCTGAGCGACAGGGCAAACTGCTCGGAGTGTGCTGAGCGACAGAGCAAACTGCTCTGGAGTGTGCTGAGGGACAGAGCAAACTGCTCGGAGTGTGCTGAGCGACAGAGCAAACTGCTCTGGAGTGTGCTGAGCGACAGAGCAAACTGCTCGGAGTGTGCTGAGGGATTGAGCAAACTGCTCGGAGTGTGCTGAGCGACAGAGCAAACTGCTCGGAGTGTGCTGAGAGACAGAGCAAACTGCTCGGAGTGTGCTGAGGGACAGAGCAAACTGCTCGGAGTGTGCTGAGCGACAGAGCAAACTGCTCGGAGTGTGCTGAGCGACAGAGCAAACTGCTCGGAGTGTGCTGAGCGACAGAGCAAGCTGCTCGGAGTGTGCTGAGCGACAGAGCAAACTGCTCGGAGTGTGCTGAGCGACAGAGCAAACTGCTCGGAGTGTGCTGAGCGACAGAGCAAACTGCTCGGAGTGTGCTGAGCGACAGAGCAAGCTGCTCGGAGTGTGCTGAGCGACAGAGCAAACTGCTCGGAGTGTGCTGAGCGACAGAGCAAACTGCTCGGAGTGTGCTGAGAGACAGAGCAATCTGCTCGGAGTGTGCTGAGAGACAGAGCAAACTGCTCGGAGTGTGCTGAGCGACAGAGCAAACTGCTCGGAGTGTGCTGAGAGACAGAGCAAACTGCTCTGGAGTGTGCTGAGAGACAGAGCAAACTGCTCGGAGTGTGCTGAGAGACAGAGCAAACTGCTCTGGAGTGTGCTGAGCGACAGAGCAAACTGCTCTGGAGTGTGCTGAGCGACAGAGCAAACTGCTCTGGAGTGTGCTGAGCGACAGAGCAAACTGCTCGGAGTGTGCTGAGCGACAGAGCAAACTGCTCGGAGTGTGCTGAGAGACAGAGCAAACTGCTCTGGAGTGTGCTGAGCGACAGAGCAAACTGCTCGGAGTGTGCTGAGCGACAGTGCAAACTGCTCGGAGTGTGCTGAGGGACAGAGCAAACTGCTCGGAGTGTGCTGAGCGACAGAGCAAACTGCTCGGAGTGTGCTGAGAGACAGAGCAAACTGCTCGGAGTGTGCTGAGCGACAGAGCAAACTGCTCTGGAGTGTGCTGAGCGACAGAGCAAACTGCTCGGAGTGTGCTGAGAGACAGAGCAAACTGCTCGGAGTGTGCTGAGAGACAGAGCAAACTGCTCGGAGTGTGCTGAGCGACAGAGCAAACTGCTCTGGAGTGTGCTGAGCGACAGAGCAAACTGCTCGGAGTGTGCTGAGCGACAGAGCAAACTGCTCTGGAGTGTGCTGAGAGACAGAGCAAACTGCTCGGAGTGTGCTGAGCGACAGAGCAAACTGCTCGGAGTGTGCTGAGAGACAGAGCAAACTGCTCGGAGTGTGCTGAGGGACAGAGCAAACTGCTCGGAGTGTGCTGAGAGACAGAGCAAACTGCTCGGAGTGTGCTGAGAGACAGAGCAAGCTGCTCGGAGTGTGCTGAGCGACAGAGCAAACTGCTCGGAGTGTGCTGAGGGACAGTGCAAACTGCTCTGGAGTGTGCTGAGCGACAGAGCAAACTGCTCGGAGTGTGCTGAAGGACAGTGCAAACTGCTCGGAGTGTGCTGAGCGACAGAGCAAACTGCTCGGAGTGTGCTGAGCGACAGAGCAAACTGCTCGGAGTGTGCTGAGTGACCGAGCAAACTGCTCGGAGTGTGCTGAGGGACAGAGCAAACTGCTCGGAGTGTGCTGAGGGACAGAGCAAACTGCTCGGAGTGTGCTGAGCGACAGAGCAAACTGCTCGGAGTGTGCTGAGAGACAGAGCAAACTGCTCGGAGTGTGCTGAGAGACAGAGCAAACTGCTCGGAGTGTGCTGAGTGACCGAGCAAACTGCTCGGAGTGTGCTGAGGGACAGAGCAAACTGCTCGGAGTGTGCTGAGGGACAGAGCAAACTGCTCGGAGTGTGCTGAGCTACAGAGCAAACTGCTCGGAGTGTGCTGAGCTACAGAGCAAACTGCTCGGAGTGTGCTGAGCGACAGAGCAAACTGCTCGGAGTGTGCTGAGCGACAGAGCAAACTGCTCGGAGTGTGCTGAGCGACAGAGCAAACTGCTCGGAGTGTGCTGAGGGACAGAGCAAACTGCTCGGAGTGTGCTGAGTGACAGAGCAAACTGCTCGGAGTGTGCTGAGCGACAGAGCAAACTGCTCGGAGTGTGCTGAGCGACAGAGCAAACTGCTCGGAGTGTGCTGAGCGACAGAGCAAACTGCTCGGAGTGTGCTGAGTGACCGAGCAAACTGCTCGGAGTGTGCTGAGCGACAGAGCAAACTGCTCGGAGTGTGCTGAGTGACCGAGCAAACTGCTCGGAGTGTGCAGAGGGACAGAGCAAACTGCTCGGAGTGTGCTGAGCGACAGAGCAAACTGCTCGGAGTGTGCTGAGCGACAGAGCAAACTGCTCGGAGTGTGCTGAGCGACAGAGCAAACTGCTCGGAGTGTGCTGAGTGACCGAGCAAACTGCTCGGAGTGTGCAGAGGGACAGAGCAAACTGCTCGGAGTGTGCTGAGCGACAGAGCAAACTGCTCGGAGTGTGCTGAGCGACAGAGCAAACTGCTCGGAGTGTGCTGAGGGACAGAGCAAACTGCTCGGAGTGTGCTGAGGGACAGAGCAAACTGCTCGGAGTGTGCTGAGCGACAGAGCAAACTGCTCGGAGTGTGCTGAGCGACAGAGCAAACTGCTCGGAGTGTGCTGAGCGACAGAGCAAACTGCTCGGAGTGTGCTGAGTGACCGAGCAAACTGCTCGGAGTGTGCTGAGCGACAGAGCAAACTGCTCGGAGTGTGCTGAGCGACAGAGCAAACTGCTCGGAGTGTGCTGAGTGACCGAGCAAACTGCTCGGAGTGTGCAGAGGGACAGAGCAAACTGCTCGGAGTGTGCTGAGCGACAGAGCAAACTGCTCGGAGTGTGCTGAGAGACAGAGCAAACTGCTCGGAGTGTGCTGAGCGACAGAGCAAACTGCTCGGAGTGTGCTGAGCGACAGAGCAAACTGCTCGGAGTGTGCTGAGTGACCGAGCAAACTGCTCGGAGTGTGCTGAGGGACAGAGCAAACTGCTCGGAGTGTGCTGAGAGACAGAGCAAACTGCTCGGAGTGTGCTGAGCGACAGAGCAAACTGCTCGGAGTGTGCTGAGCGACAGAGCAAACTGCTCTGGAGTGTGCTGAGTGACCGAGCAAACTGCTCGGAGTGTGCTGAGGGACAGAGCAAACTGCTCTGGAGTGTGCTGAGTGACCGAGCAAACTGCTCGGAGTGTGCTGAGAGACAGAGCAAACTGCTCTGGAGTGTGCTGAGTGACCGAGCAAACTGCTCGGAGTGTGCTGAGCGACAGAGCAAACTGCTCGGAGTGTGCTGAGCGACAGAGCAAACTGCTCGGAGTGTGCTGAGCGACAGAGCAAACTGCTCGGAGTGTGCTGAGCGACAGAGCAAACTGCTCGGAGTGTGCTGAGCGACAGAGCAAACTGCTCGGAGTGTGCTGAGAGACAGAGCAAACTGCTCGGAGTGTGCTGAGAGACAGAGCAATCTGCTCGGAGTGTGCTGAGAGACAGAGCAAACTGCTCGGAGTGTGCTGAGCGACAGAGCAAACTGCTCGGAGTGTGCTGAGAGACAGAGCAAACTGCTCGGAGTGTGCTGAGGGACAGAGCAAACTGCTCGGAGTGTGCTGAGAGACAGAGCAAACTGCTCGGAGTGTGCTGAGCGACAGGGCAAACTGCTCGGAGTGTGCTGAGAGACAGAGCAAACTGCTCTGGAGTGTGCTGAGCGACAGAGCAAACTGCTCTGGAGTGTGCTGAGAGACAGAGCAAACTGCTCGGAGTGTGCTGAGCGACAGTGCAAACTGCTCTGGAGTGTGCTGAGCGACAGAGCAAACTGCTCGGAGTGTGCTGAGCGACAGAGCAAACTGCTCGGAGTGTGCTGAGCGACAGAGCAAACTGCTCTGGAGTGTGCTGAGCGACAGAGCAAACTGCTCGGAGTGTGCTGAGAGACAGAGCAAACTGCTCGGAGTGTGCTGAGCGACAGTGCAAACTGCTCGGAGTGTGCTGAGTGACCGAGCAAACTGCTCGGAGTGTGCCGAGCGACAGTGCAAACTGCTCGGAGTGTGCTGAGAGACAGAGCAAACTGCTCTGGAGTGTGCTGAGAGACAGAGCAAACTGCTCTGGAGTGTGCTGAGAGACAGAGCAAACTGCTCGGAGTGTGCTGAGCGACAGAGCAAACTGCTCGGAGTGTGCTGAGAGACAGAGCAAACTGCTCTGGAGTGTGCTGAGAGACAGAGCAAACTGCTCTGGAGTGTGCTGAGAGACAGAGCAAACTGCTCGGAGTGTGCTGAGCGACAGAGCAAACTGCTCGGAGTGTGCTGAGAGACAGAGCAAACTGCTCGGAGTGTGCTGAGAGACAGAGCAAACTGCTCTGGAGTGTGCTGAGCGACAGAGCAAACTGCTCTGGAGTGTGCTGAGCGACAGAGCAAACTGCTCTGGAGTGTGCTGAGCGACAGAGCAAACTGCTCGGAGTGTGCTGAGCGACAGAGCAAACTGCTCGGAGTGTGCTGAGAGACAGAGCAAACTGCTCTGGAGTGTGCTGAGGGACAGAGCAAACTGCTCGGAGTGTGCTGAGGGAAAGAGCAAACTGCTCGGAGTGTGCTGAGAGACAGAGCAAACTGCTCTGGAGTGTGCTGAGGGACAGAGCAAACTGCTCGGAGTGTGCTGAGCGACAGAGCAAACTGCTCGGAGTGTGCTGAGCGACAGTGCAAACTGCTCGGAGTGTGCTGAGAGACAGAGCAAACTGCTCGGAGTGTGCTGAGAGACAGAGCAAACTGCTCGGAGTGTGCTGAGCGACAGAGCAAACTGCTCGGAGTGTGCTGAGCGACAGTGCAAACTGCTCGGAGTGTGCTGAGAGACAGAGCAAACTGCTCGGAGTGTGCTGAGGGACAGAGCAAACTGCTCGGAGTGTGCTGAGCGACAGAGCAAACTGCTCGGAGTGTGCTGAGCGACAGAGCAAGCTGCTCGGAGTGTGCTGAGCGACAGAGCAAACTGCTCGGAGTGTGCTGAGCGACAGGGCAAACTGCTCGGAGTGTGCTGAGCGACAGAGCAAACTGCTCTGGAGTGTGCTGAGGGACAGAGCAAACTGCTCGGAGTGTGCTGAGCGACAGAGCAAACTGCTCTGGAGTGTGCTGAGCGACAGAGCAAACTGCTCGGAGTGTGCTGAGGGATTGAGCAAACTGCTCGGAGTGTGCTGAGCGACAGAGCAAACTGCTCGGAGTGTGCTGAGAGACAGAGCAAACTGCTCGGAGTGTGCTGAGGGACAGAGCAAACTGCTCGGAGTGTGCTGAGCGACAGAGCAAACTGCTCGGAGTGTGCTGAGCGACAGAGCAAACTGCTCGGAGTGTGCTGAGCGACAGAGCAAGCTGCTCGGAGTGTGCTGAGCGACAGAGCAAACTGCTCGGAGTGTGCTGAGCGACAGAGCAAACTGCTCGGAGTGTGCTGAGCGACAGAGCAAACTGCTCGGAGTGTGCTGAGCGACAGAGCAAGCTGCTCGGAGTGTGCTGAGCGACAGAGCAAACTGCTCGGAGTGTGCTGAGCGACAGAGCAAACTGCTCGGAGTGTGCTGAGAGACAGAGCAATCTGCTCGGAGTGTGCTGAGAGACAGAGCAAACTGCTCGGAGTGTGCTGAGCGACAGAGCAAACTGCTCGGAGTGTGCTGAGAGACAGAGCAAACTGCTCTGGAGTGTGCTGAGAGACAGAGCAAACTGCTCGGAGTGTGCTGAGAGACAGAGCAAACTGCTCTGGAGTGTGCTGAGCGACAGAGCAAACTGCTCTGGAGTGTGCTGAGCGACAGAGCAAACTGCTCTGGAGTGTGCTGAGCGACAGAGCAAACTGCTCGGAGTGTGCTGAGCGACAGAGCAAACTGCTCGGAGTGTGCTGAGAGACAGAGCAAACTGCTCTGGAGTGTGCTGAGCGACAGAGCAAACTGCTCGGAGTGTGCTGAGCGACAGTGCAAACTGCTCGGAGTGTGCTGAGGGACAGAGCAAACTGCTCGGAGTGTGCTGAGCGACAGAGCAAACTGCTCGGAGTGTGCTGAGAGACAGAGCAAACTGCTCGGAGTGTGCTGAGCGACAGAGCAAACTGCTCTGGAGTGTGCTGAGCGACAGAGCAAACTGCTCGGAGTGTGCTGAGAGACAGAGCAAACTGCTCGGAGTGTGCTGAGAGACAGAGCAAACTGCTCGGAGTGTGCTGAGCGACAGAGCAAACTGCTCTGGAGTGTGCTGAGCGACAGAGCAAACTGCTCGGAGTGTGCTGAGCGACAGAGCAAACTGCTCTGGAGTGTGCTGAGAGACAGAGCAAACTGCTCGGAGTGTGCTGAGCGACAGAGCAAACTGCTCGGAGTGTGCTGAGAGACAGAGCAAACTGCTCGGAGTGTGCTGAGGGACAGAGCAAACTGCTCGGAGTGTGCTGAGAGACAGAGCAAACTGCTCGGAGTGTGCTGAGAGACAGAGCAAGCTGCTCGGAGTGTGCTGAGCGACAGAGCAAACTGCTCGGAGGGTGCTGAGAGACAGAGCAAACTGCTCGGAGTGTGCTGAGCGACAGAGCAAACTGCTCGGAGTGTGCTGAGCGACAGAGCAAACTGCTCTGGAGTGTGCTGAGAGACAGAGCAAACTGCTCGGAGTGTGCTGAGGGACAGAGCAAACTGCTCGGAGTGTGCTGAGCGACAGAGCAAACTGCTCGGAGTGTGCTGAGCGACAGAGCAAACTGCTCGGAGTGTGCTGAGCGACAGAGCAAACTGCTCGGAGTGTGCTGAGAGACAGAGCAAACTGCTCGGAGTGTGCTGAGAACAGAGCAAACTGCTCGGAGTGTGCTGAGCGACAGAGCAAACTGCTCTGGAGTGTGCTGAGCGACAGAGCAAACTGCTCGGAGTGTGCTGAGAGACAGAGCAAACTGCTCGGAGTGTGCTGAGTGACCGAGCAAACTGCTCGGAGTGTGCTGAGGGACAGAGCAAACTGCTCGGAGTGTGCTGAGGGACAGAGCAAACTGCTCGGAGTGTGCTGAGCTACAGAGCAAACTGCTCGGAGTGTGCTGAGCGACAGAGCAAACTGCTCGGAGTGTGCTGAGCGACAGAGCAAACTGCTCGGAGTGTGCTGAGTGACCGAGCAAACTGCTCGGAGTGTGCTGAGCGACAGAGCAAACTGCTCGGAGTGTGCTGAGCGACAGAGCAAACTGCTCGGAGTGTGCTGAGTGACCGAGCAAACTGCTCGGAGTGTGCAGAGGGACAGAGCAAACTGCTCGGAGTGTGCTGAGCGACAGAGCAAACTGCTCGGAGTGTGCTGAGAGACAGAGCAAACTGCTCGGAGTGTGCTGAGCGACAGAGCAAACTGCTCGGAGTGTGCTGAGCGACAGAGCAAACTGCTCGGAGTGTGCTGAGTGACCGAGCAAACTGCTCGGAGTGTGCTGAGCGACAGAGCAAACTGCTCGGAGTGTGCTGAGAGACAGAGCAAACTGCTCGGAGTGTGCTGAGAGACAGAGCAAACTGCTCGGAGTGTGCTGAGGGACAGAGCAAACTGCTCGGAGTGTGCTGAGGGACAGAGCAAACTGCTCGGAGTGTGCTGAGAGACAGAGCAAACTGCTCGGAGTGTGCTGAGCGACAGAGCAAACTGCTCGGAGTGTGCTGAGCGACAGAGCAAACTGCTCTGGAGTGTGCTGAGTGACCGAGCAAACTGCTCGGAGTGTGCTGAGGGACAGAGCAAACTGCTCTGGAGTGTGCTGAGTGACCGAGCAAACTGCTCGGAGTGTGCTGAGCGACAGAGCAAACTGCTCGGAGTGTGCTGAGCGACAGAGCAAACTGCTCGGAGTGTGCTGAGCGACAGAGCAAACTGCTCGGAGTGTGCTGAGCGACAGAGCAAACTGCTCGGAGTGTGCTGAGAGACAGAGCAAGCTGCTCGGAGTGTGCTGAGCGACAGAGCAAGCTGCTCGGAGTGTGCTGAGAGACAGAGCAAACTGCTCGGAGTGTGCTGAGAGACAGAGCAATCTGCTCGGAGTGTGCTGAGAGACAGAGCAAACTGCTCGGAGTGTGCTGAGCGACAGAGCAAACTGCTCGGAGTGTGCTGAGAGACAGAGCAAACTGCTCGGAGTGTGCTGAGGGACAGAGCAAACTGCTCGGAGTGTGCTGAGAGACAGAGCAAACTGCTCGGAGTGTGCTGAGCGACAGGGCAAACTGCTCGGAGTGTGCTGAGAGACAGAGCAAACTGCTCTGGAGTGTGCTGAGCGACAGAGCAAACTGCTCTGGAGTGTGCTGAGAGACAGAGCAAACTGCTCGGAGTGTGCTGAGCGACAGTGCAAACTGCTCTGGAGTGTGCTGAGCGACAGAGCAAACTGCTCGGAGTGTGCTGAGCGACAGAGCAAACTGCTCGGAGTGTGCTGAGCGACAGAGCAAACTGCTCTGGAGTGTGCTGAGCGACAGAGCAAACTGCTCGGAGTGTGCTGAGAGACAGAGCAAACTGCTCGGAGTGTGCTGAGCGACAGTGCAAACTGCTCGGAGTGTGCTGAGTGACCGAGCAAACTGCTCGGAGTGTGCCGAGCGACAGTGCAAACTGCTCGGAGTGTGCTGAGAGACAGAGCAAACTGCTCTGGAGTGTGCTGAGAGACAGAGCAAACTGCTCTGGAGTGTGCTGAGAGACAGAGCAAACTGCTCGGAGTGTGCTGAGCGACAGAGCAAACTGCTCGGAGTGTGCTGAGAGACAGAGCAAACTGCTCTGGAGTGTGCTGAGAGACAGAGCAAACTGCTCTGGAGTGTGCTGAGAGACAGAGCAAACTGCTCGGAGTGTGCTGAGCGACAGAGCAAACTGCTCGGAGTGTGCTGAGAGACAGAGCAAACTGCTCGGAGTGTGCTGAGAGACAGAGCAAACTGCTCTGGAGTGTGCTGAGCGACAGAGCAAACTGCTCTGGAGTGTGCTGAGCGACAGAGCAAACTGCTCTGGAGTGTGCTGAGCGACAGAGCAAACTGCTCGGAGTGTGCTGAGCGACAGAGCAAACTGCTCGGAGTGTGCTGAGAGACAGAGCAAACTGCTCTGGAGTGTGCTGAGGGACAGAGCAAACTGCTCGGAGTGTGCTGAGGGAAAGAGCAAACTGCTCGGAGTGTGCTGAGAGACAGAGCAAACTGCTCTGGAGTGTGCTGAGGGACAGAGCAAACTGCTCGGAGTGTGCTGAGCGACAGAGCAAACTGCTCGGAGTGTGCTGAGCGACAGTGCAAACTGCTCGGAGTGTGCTGAGAGACAGAGCAAACTGCTCGGAGTGTGCTGAGAGACAGAGCAAACTGCTCGGAGTGTGCTGAGCGACAGAGCAAACTGCTCGGAGTGTGCTGAGCGACAGTGCAAACTGCTCGGAGTGTGCTGAGAGACAGAGCAAACTGCTCGGAGTGTGCTGAGGGACAGAGCAAACTGCTCGGAGTGTGCTGAGCGACAGAGCAAACTGCTCGGAGTGTGCTGAGAGACAGAGCAAACTGCTCTGGAGTGTGCTGAGCGACAGTGCAAACTGCTCGGAGTGTGCTGAGAGACAGAGCAAACTGCTCGGAGTGTGCTGAGGGACAGAGCAAACTGCTCGGAGTGTCCTGAGGGACAGAGCAAACTGCTCTGGAGTGTGCTGAGCGACAGAGCAAACTGCTCTGGAGTGTGCTGAGCGACAGAGCAAGCTGCTCGGAGTGTGCTGAGAGACAGAGCAAACTGCTCGGAGTGTGCTGAGAGACAGAGCAAACTGCTCGGAGTGTGCTGAGCGACAGAGCAAACTGCTCTGGAGTGTGCTGAGCGACAGAGCAAACTGCTTGGAGTGTGCTGAGCGACAGAGCAAACTGCTCGGAGTGTGCTGAGCGACAGAGCAAACTGCTCGGAGTGTGCTGAGAGACAGAGCAAACTGCTCGGAGTGTGCTGAGGGACAGAGCAAACTGCTCTGGAGTGTGCTGAGCGACAGAGCAAACTGCTCGGAGTGTGCTGAGAGACAGAGCAAACTGCTCTGGAGTGTGCTGAGGGACAGAGCAAACTGCTCGTAGTGTGCTGAGGGACAGAGCAAACTGCTCGGAGTGTGCTGAGCGACAGAGCAAACTGCTCGGAGTGTGCTGAGAGACAGAGCAAACTGCTCGGAGTGTGCTGAGCGACAGAGCAAACTGCTCGGAGTGTGCTGAGCGACAGAGCAAACTGCTCGGAGTGTGCTGAGCGACAGAGCAAACTGCTCGGAGTGTGCTGAGCGACAGAGCAAACTGCTCGGAGTGTGCTGAGAGACAGAGCAAACTGCTCGGAGTGTGCTGAGGGACAGAGCAAACTGCTCTGGAGTGTGCTGAGCGACAGAGCAAACTGCTCGGAGTGTGCTGAGAGACAGAGCAAACTGCTCTGGAGTGTGCTGAGGGACAGAGCAAACTGCTCGTAGTGTGCTGAGGGACAGAGCAAACTGCTCGGAGTGTGCTGAGCGACAGAGCAAACTGCTCGGAGTGTGCTGAGAGACAGAGCAAACTGCTCGGAGTGTGCTGAGCGACAGAGCAAACTGCTCGGAGTGTGCTGAGCGACAGAGCAAACTGCTCGGAGTGTGCTGAGCGACAGAGCAAACTGCTCGGAGTGTGCTGAGCGACAGAGCAAACTGCTCGGAGTGTGCTGAGTGACCGAGCAAACTGCTCGGAGTGTGCTGAGAGACAGAGCAAACTGCTCGTAGTGTGCTGAGAGACAGAGCAAACTGCTCGGAGTGTGCTGAGCGACAGAGCAAACTGCTCAGAGTGTGCTGAGCGACAGAGCAAACTGCTCGGAGTGTGCTGAGCGACAGAGCAAACTGCTCGGAGTGTGCTGAGCGACAGAGCAAACTGCTCGGAGTGTGCTGAGTGACCGAGCAAACTGCTCGGAGTGTGCTGAGCGACAGAGCAAACTGCTCGGAGTGTGCTGAGAGACAGAGCAAACTGCTCGGAGTGTGCTGAGAGACAGAGCAAACTGCTCGGAGTGTGCTGAGGGACAATGTAAGTCACTAACTGGAAATACAAAATGCTTTCCGACTCTGCAGAGAACCTTCTTCTGTCTCTCACACTCTGTCTTTTCAATCAAACAAAAGCAGGCTGTTTTCGGGGTTTGGTTTCCTGTGAAGTCGACTCCCTGGCAGAGACAGAAAGGAAAGGGTTTGATTCGGAGAAAAGCTCCCTCTGATTTCCCACTTGACCCAGAGGCGACTGAAATGTTAACACCAGGCCCCCCTCTGCTGCCGGTGGCTGGAATTACAAGTGGTTTGGATCTGAGGCCTGGTACACGGACCTGGATTCAGTGGCTTTTCTTCAGCAAGTTGCTCCATTCAGGGACCACCCTTCCCCCACCCCCCCTCACTGTCCCACCCACCCAGAAAAAAACTGTTCAGGCTGCGCTCCAATTGGGAGTTTCTAGATTTGAATGATAGAATCCCTACAGCGCAGAAAGAGGCACTTGGTCCATCGGGTCTGCACCGACCCTCTGAAAGAGCACCCACTACATTAGTCCAATCCCCTACCCCATCCCTGCCACCCCACTGTCATGATATGCACTCATGCACATAATTAGATACAGACAGTGACAGACACACAGTACAGCCAATCAACACACAGGACAGAACACAACCAATCACCAGACAGAACACTAGAGGAGGGTTAATACTATAAAACACACGAGGCATCAGCACTCCGCCTCTTTCCACTGGTGACAACTGTAGTGACAGTCAGGGTGTATATATCAGTTAGCACCTTCTACACGTGGCTCAGAGCTAGTCTAGTCTAGTTAGTTATAGTTAGCACACTTAGATTAGTAGAGTGTCAACCCACAGCAAGTTGTGTGCACTGTTACAGAGGTTCAATAAATCGTACTGAACCAACGTCTAAGTTTGGAGTCTACTTTCCAGTACAACTGCATCCAGTTGCAGTCCGTGTTACCCCGGAGTGAATAACACGACGCCCACCTCGGGCCAATCTACCTAACCTGCAGGTCTTTGGACTGTGGGAGGAAACCGGAGGAAACCCACGTAGACACGGGGAGAGCGTGCAGACTCCACACCGACAGTGACCCAGCGGGGAATCCCCAGTCCGGGATTAACGGGAACTCCCAGCCCGGGACTAACGGGAACTCCTAGTCCGGGATTAACGGGAATCCCCAGTCTGGGACTAACGGGAACTCCCAGCCTGGGACTAACAGGAACTCCCAGCCCGGGACTAACGGGAACTCCCAGTCCGGGATTAACGGGAAATCCCAGTCCGGGACTAACAGGAACTCCCAGCCCGGGACTAACGGGAAATCCCAGTCCGGGACTAACGGGAATCCCCAGTCTGGGACTAACGGGAACTCCCAGTCCGGGACTAACGGGAACTCCCAGCCCGGGACTAACAGGAACTCCCAGCCCGGGACTAACGGGAAATCCCAGTCCGGGACTAACGGGAACTCCCAGTCCGGGACTAACAGGAAATCCCAGTCCGGGACTAACAGGAACTCCCAGTCCGGGACTAACGGGAACTCCCAGCCCGGGACTAACAGGAAATCCCAGTCCGGGACTAACGGGAAATCCCAGTCCGGGACTAACGGGAACTCCCAGCCCGGGACTAACAGGAAATCCCAGTCCGGGACTAACGGGAACTCCCAGTCCGGGACTAACGGGAACTCCCAGCCCGGGACTAACGGGAACTCCCAGTCCGGGACTAACGGGAACTCCCAGTCCGGGACTAACGGGAACTCCCAGTCCGGGATTAACGGGAACTCCCAGTCCGGGACTAACGGGAACTCCCAGCCCGGGACTAACGGGAACTCCCAGTCCGGGACTAACGGGAACTCCCAGTCGGGGACTAACGGGAACTCCCAGTCTGGGACTAACGGGAAATCCCAGTCCGGGACTAACAGGAACTCCCAGGCCGGGACTAACGGGAACTCCCAGCTCGGGACTAACAGGAAATCCCAGCCCGGGACTAACAGGAAATCCCAGTCCGGGACTAACAGGAAATCCCAGTCCGGGACTAACAGGAACTCCCAGTCCGGGACTAACGGGAACTCCCAGTCCGGGACTAACGGGAACTCCCAGCCCGGGACTAACAGGAAATCCCAGTCCGG
This sequence comes from Scyliorhinus torazame, assembly GCF_047496885.1. Lineage (NCBI taxonomy): Eukaryota > Metazoa > Chordata > Chondrichthyes > Carcharhiniformes > Scyliorhinidae > Scyliorhinus > Scyliorhinus torazame. The sequence goes on from NC_092736.1 coordinate 3,026,312, forward strand.
GACTAACGGGAACTCCCAGCCCGGGACTAACGGGAACTCCCAGCCCGGGACTAACGGGAACTCCCAGCCCGGGACTAACGGGAACTCCCAGTCCGGGACTAACGGGAACTCCCAGCCCGGGACTAACGGGAACTCCCAGTCCGGGACTAACGGGAACTCCCAGCCCGGGACTAACGGGAACTCCCAGTCCGGGACTGATGGGAACTCCCAGCCCGGGACTAACGGGAACTCCCAGTCGGGGACTAACAGGAACTCCCAGTCCGGGACTAACAGGAACTCCCAGTCCGGGACTAACGGGAACTCCCAGCCCGGGACTAACGGGAACTCCCAGCCCGGAACTAACGGGAACTCCCAGCCCGGGACTAACGGGAACTCCCAGCCCGGGACTAACGGGAACTCCCAGCCCGGAACTAATGGGAACTCCCAGCCCGGGACTAACAGGAACCCCCAGTCCGGGACTAACGGGAACTCCCAGCCCGGGACTAACGGGAACTCCCAGCCCGGGACTAACGGGAACTCCCAGTCCGGGACTAACGGGAACTCCCTGTCCGGGACTAACGGGAACTCCCAGCCCGGGACTAACGGGAACTCCCAGTCCGGGACTAACAGGAACTCCCAGTCGGGGACTGACGGGAACTCCCAGTCCGGGACTAACAGGAACTCCCAGCCCGGGACTAACGGGAACTCCCAGCCCGGGACTAACGGGAACTCCCAGTCGGGGACTAACAGGAACTCCCAGTCCGGGACTAACCGGAACAGCCAGCCCGGGACTAACAGGAACTCCCAGTCGGGGACTAACGGGAACTCCCAGTCCGGGACTAACAGGAACTCCCAGCCCGGGACTAACGGGAACTCCCAGCCCGGGACTAACAGGAACTCCCAGTCGGGGACTAATGGGAACTCCCAGTCTGGGACTAACAGGAACTCCCAGCCCGGGACTAACGGGAACTCCTAGTCCGAGACTAACGGGAAATCCCAGTCCGGGACTAACGGGAACTCCCAGTCCGGGACTAACGGGAACTCCCAGTCCGGGACTAACCGGAACAGCCAGCCCGGGACTAACGGGAACTCCCAGTCCGGGACTAACCGGAACAGCCAGCCCGGGACTAACGGGAACTCCCAGCCCGGGACTAACGGGAACTCCCAGCCCGGGACTAACGGGAACTCCAAGCCCGGGACTAACGGGAACTCCCAGCCCGGGACTAACGGGAACTCCCAGTCCGGGACTAACGGGAACTCCCAGTCCGGGACTAACGGGAACTCCCAGCCCGGGACTAACGGGAACTCCCAGCCCGGGACTAACGGGAACTCCCAGTCCGGGACTAACAGGAACTCCCAGCCCGGGACTAACGGGAACTCCCAGTCCGGGACTAACGGGAACTCCCAGTCCGGGACTAACGGGAACTCCCAGTCCGGGACTAACAGGAACTCCCAGCCCGGGGCTAACGGGAACTCCCAGTCCGGGACTAACAGGAACTCCCAGCCCGGGACTAACGGGAACTCCCAGTCCGGGTCTGGGATGGTATTTAAAGGGCTCGATAATGGATCCCAGTTGGACAGGCCTTCACCTGTTACCTTGGCAACCCATACTGCACGAGCCCCACAGCGAGGTCATTGAGTGATTCCTCACCATCGTCATGAGGATGATCACAGTAGATTTACAAGAATGTCTTCAAGGAGGAGAGATAGAAAGGCACAGAGGAGGAGGGGTTTTGGGAGGGAATTCCAGAGCTTAGGACCCAGGTAACTGAAGACACGGCCGGATTTATGAAATGCATGCTGGGTCGGATTCCGGATCTGGAGGTAGGAAGCTTGATAATGAGGGGCGGGGGGGGGGGGGGGGGGGGGGGACGACTTCAACACGGTGCTGGACCCAGCACTGGACCGTTCTAGGTCCAGGACGGGTAAGAGGCCGGCTGCGGCCAAGGTGCTCAGGGGGTTTATGGACCAGATGGACCAGCACCTTCACCAACAACTTAGCGTCAACATTGAGGAGCGAGATCGGTCTATACGACCCACATTGCAATGGATCCTTGTCCCGCTTAAAGATCAAATAAATCAGTACCCTGGACATTGTCTGGGGCAAGGGGCCCCCTTGGCAACCCATACTCCTTCGCCTTATTAAACCCATACTCCTTCGCCTTATTAAAAGTCCTCACTAGCAACGGGCCCAGCAGGTCCACGTATTTCCCGTAGAATTCAACCGGGAACCCATCCGGCCCCGGGGCCTTCCCCGCCTGCATGCTCCCCAATCCTTTAACCAGCTCCTCCAGCCCAATCGGCACCCCCAAACCAGCCACCTCCCCCTCCTCCACCCTCGGGAACCTCAGCTGATCTAGGAATCATCGCATCCCCTCCTCCCCCGCTGAGGGCTTAGACCTGTACAGATCCCCATAGAAGTCCCTAAATACCTCGTTTATTCTCACCGCACTCCGCACCGTATTCCCCCCTCTATCCTTAACTCCACCAATCTCCCTCGCTGCCTCCCTCTTACGAAGCTGATGTGCCAGCATCTGACTCGCCTTTTTCCCATACTCATACATCGCCCCATGCGCTTTCCTCCACTGTGCCTCTGCTTTCCCCGTGGTCAACAGGTCGAATTCCGTCTGGAGGTTCCGTCGCTCCCTGAGTAGCCCCTCCTCGGGGGCCTCTGCATAGCTCCTGTCCACCCTTAAAATCTCCCCCACCAACCTCTCTCTCTCCCTCCCCTCTCTCTTCTCCCTGTGGGCCCTAATGGAGATTAGCTCTCCCCTGACCACCGCCTTCAACGCCTCCCAGACTACCCCCACCTCCACCTCCCCATTGTCGTTGGCCTCCAAATATCTTTCAAAACACACCCGTACCCGCCCGCACACCCCCTCATCCACCAACAGTCCCACATCGAGGCGCCACAGCGGGCGCTGGTCCCTCTCCTCCCCCAACTCCAGCTCCACCCAATGAGGGGTATGGTCCGAGATGGCTATGGCCGAATATTCCCTACACTTTCGGGATTAGCACCCTACTCAAAATGAAAAAATCTATCCGGGGGTAGGCTCTATGGACGTGGGAAAATAAGGAAAATTCCCTGGCCAGCGGCCTGGCAAACCTCCATGGATGCACTCCCCCCATCTGGTCCATAAACCCCCTGAGCACCTTGGCCGCAGCCGGCCTCTTACCCGTCCTGGACCTAGAACGGTCCAGTGCTGGGTCCAGCACCGTGTTGAAGTCCCCCCCCCTCCCCCCCCCCCCCCTCATTATCAAGCTTCCTACCTCCAGATCCGGAATCCAACCCAGCATGCGTTTCATAAATCCGGCCGTGTCTTCAGTTACCTGGGTCCTAAGCTCTAGAATTCCCTCCCAAAACCCCTCCTCCTCTGTGTCTTTCTATCTCTCCTCCTTGAAGACATTCTTGTAAATCTACTGTGATCATCCTCATGACGATGGTGAGGAATCACTCAATGACCTCGCTGTGGGGCTCGCGGAGTATGGGTTGCCAAGGTAACAGGTGAAGGCCTGTCCAGCTGGGATCCATTATCGAGCCCTTTAAATACCAGACCCGGACTGGGAGTTTCCGTTAGTCCCGGACACTCTCTTCACCCCGGGGTCTTATTCGCCCACACAAATCCCATGATGCTCCTGCTTACCCGTTTGAAAAAGGCTTTGGGGATCAAAATGGGAAGGCACTGGAACACAAAGAGAAACATCGGTTCGTCCCGGGAAGGATGGATGGGGGATTTCGGGGCTGGCATCGGGCAGGGATTAGAAGAATGGGGGACCTGTTCATCAATGGGACGTTTGCGAGCCTCGAGGCGCTGGAGGAGAAGTTTGGGCTACCCCCGGGAAACGCTTTCAGGTACATGCAAGTGAGGGCATTTATGAGGCGGCAGGTGAGGGAATTCCCGCTGCTTCCGGCACGTGGGATTCAGGACAGGGTGATTTTGGGTGTATGGGTTGGAAAAGGCAAGGTTTCGGCGATTTACCAGGAGCTGAAGGAAGAGGAGGAGGCCTCGGTGGAGGAGTTAAAGGGCAAGTGGGAGGAGGAACTGGGGGAGGAGATAGATGAGGGTCTGTGGGCTGATGCCCTGAGTAGGGTTAATTCTTCCTCCTCTTGCACCAGGCTCAGCCTGATCAAAGTTACTCACATAGCGCATATGGCAGGGGCGAGGTTGAGTAGGTTCTTTGGGGTGGAGGACAGATGTGGGAGGTGCTCGGGGAGCCCGGCAAATCATGTCCACATGTTCTGGTCGTGCCCGACGCTGGATGGGTTTTGGAGGGGTTTTGCGAGGACTATGTCCAAGGTGGTGAATGCCCGGGTCAAGCCGAGCTGGGGATTGGCATTATTTGGGGTATCGGACGAACCGGGAATGCAGGAGGCGAAAGAGGCCGGTATTCTGGCCTTTGCGTCCCTGGTAGCCCGGCGGAGGATTTTGCTACTATGGAAAGATGCGAAGCCCCCTGGTGTGGAAGCTTGGATCAATGACATGGCAGGGTTCATCAAGCTGGGGAGGATAAAGTTTGCCTTGCGAGGGTCTGTGCAGAGGTTCCTCAGGCAGTGGCAACCGTTCCTAGATTTTCTCACGGAGCGTTAGGAGGAGGTCAGCAGCAGCAGCAGCCCAGGGGAGGGGGAGGAGAGGAAGGGGGTTTCTTTTGGGGTGGCATTTGGGTGAAGGGGGTGTCATGATATTCAAACACACACATCATGATGGACACACTAACAGGCAAATCAGAGTACACAACACCACAACCAATCACAGACAAGAACACCAACCACATAAAAAGCACGAGCACGACACCTGGAGGTCAGTAGGTCTGGGGAGAAGGGAACAGAAAGAGCTGATGAAACACCACAAGCAGGGAGCCCCCCACGTGCAGAGTGCAAAGACCAAGTTGTAAATAGTGAGTTTAAATAAAGAAGCGTTGTACCATATGCAACTGTGTTGGCTCTTCTGTGTGTCAGAACACCCAACACCACATGGTACAGGAGTGGATCGATACCTGCCTACTAACCTGCCATTCTGGACATGGACCACACCGGCAAACCGCAGCCGATGCAAGTCACGGGGAACCTAGGCACCAACTGGAAGCTCTACAGGCAGCGATTTGACCTGTACATCCGTGCCACCGAAAAACAGAATGCCTCGGATGATTCGAAGATTGCAATGCTCCTCTTCTACGCAGGCCCCCACCCGAACGATGTCTTTAATTCACTGGTGTTCGAAGAAGGCGAAAACCAGGCCAAATATGACACGGTCATCCTCAAACTGGACCAGCACTTTCAAACTGAAGTAAACGAAACTTTTGAAAGATACATCTTTCAGCAACGCCTGCAAGGTAAGGAGGAGCTTTTTCAACCCTTTTTGACGCACCTCCGGATTCTAGCGCAGTCCTGCGGTTACGGCACCACCACAGAGTCCATGATCAGGGACCAGATTGTTTTTGGCGTTGCCTCTAGTGGCCTACGCCAGCAGCTTCTTAAAATAAAGAGCCTCACCTTAGCGTCTGCTGTGGAAGCCTGTGTCCTCCATGAAAATGCTACCTGCCGTTTTGCCCGATTTCAGGCGTCCGAGTTGGCACGGAGGGGGTCCCCAGCCGTCGAATCGGCAAGCCAGGCCGCCCACGACGTTGAACGCATCCAGGCCGTCGATTTCTTCCCGCCCCACGGCCCGGACGACAGCGGCCGCTTCCCGCGCTTTTCGCGGTCTCCCGCGCAGGTGCGCGCCAAAAATAACGGCCACAACGAGGGACGCACTGCGCAGGCGCGCCCACCGCAAGATCGCACTGCGCATGCGCAGTGGCGCAACGAACGCCGTGACGTCATGACGTGCAGAAATTGTGGAGGTCTACACTTAAAAGGGCAATGTCCTGCAAAATACCGACAGTGCAACAGATGTGCCATGATAGGCCACTACGCAGCCCGCTGTCGTGCGGCTCAACCCATGGATCCGGCGCATCCTCGACAACCTCGCACACGAGTCAGGACCGTCCAGCCCACGCATCAAGACTTCCAATTAAGTGATGCAGATGACCAGGATGACTTCCGAGTTGCCGTCATTGATGTCAACAAGGTCAATGCCATCAATCCAGACGATGAGTGGTGTGCCACCCTGACGGTCAACCGATCGCGCGTCGCCTTCCGTCTGGACACCGGCGCATCCGCCAACCTGATTGCTTACTCTGCAGTCCAGGCCATGAAGGTCAAACCACCCATCACACCATCCCGGCTTAAGATGGTTGACTATAACGGGAACGTTATCCCGTCCATAGGATCTTGCCAGCTACAGGTGACTCACAAGAGGTACACGGCCACACTCCCCTTCGAAGTTGTGGGCTCATCAAAGGACTCGTTACTGGGCGCACAAGCGTGTAAGGTCCTTCACCTGGTACAGCGCATCATGTCTCTCTCTCCAGATGAGATATCCGACTTCCCGGATGCTGAGTTCCACGCGAATCTCCATTCCCTCCTCGCTCACAACCAGGAGGTTTTTGAAGGCATGGGGACATTGCCACACACGTACAAGATTCGACTCAGACCGGACGCCATCCCTGTCGTTCACGCACCTCGCAGGGTTCCTGCGCCTCTCAAAGACCGCCTCAAGGCACAACTGCAGATTCTTCAGGACCAAGGGGTCCTATCCAAGGTCACGGAGCCCACGCCATGGGTCAGCTCCATGGTCTGTGTAAAGAAGCCCTCTGGCGAGCTCCGTATATGTATAGATCCAAAAGATCTGAACAACAACATCATGCGGGAACACTATCCCATCCCGAAACGAGAAGACCTCACCAGCGAGATGGCGCGAGCCAACATATTCACTAAATTGGATGCGTCCAAAGGATTCTGGCAGATCAAACTGGACCCGGCCAGCCGAAGACTATGCACATTCAACACCCCTTTTGGCAGATTCTGCTACAACCGGATGCCATTCGGCATCATTTCGGCATCTGAAGTATTCCACCGCATTATGGAACAGATGATGGAAGGCATCGAAGGGGTACGTGTATATGTGGACGATATCATCATTTGGTCCACCACTCCGCAGGAACACATGCATCGTCTACGACGTGTCTTCACCCGCATACGGCAAAATGGCCTGCGTCTCAACCGTGCGAAGTGTGCTTTCGGCCAGACGGAGCTGAAATTCCTCGGGGACCACATCTCAAGGTCCGGGGTCCGTCCCGATGCAGACAAGGTTAGCGCCATCACAGCCATGCCACGACCGGCTGACAAGAAGGCTGTCTTAAGATTCCTCGGCATGGTCAACTTCCTTGGGAAGTTCATTCCCAACCTGGCTTCTCATACAACAAACATGCGCCATCTCGTAAAAAAATCGACGGAATTCAACTGGCACCAGTCGCATCAGCGGGAATGGGAGGAGCTCAAGCACAAACTGGTCACGGCACCAGTGCTGGCCTTCTTTGACACGACTCGCCCTACAAAGATCTCAACAGACGCCAGCCAATCTGGTATTGGAGCGGTACTCCTCCAAAAAGACAGCACGTCATCATGGGCCCCGGTTGCGTATGCCTCACGAGCCATGACCCCTACCGAACAGCGCTACGCGCAAATCGAAAAAGAATGCCTGGGCTTGTTAACTGGACTGGACAAGTTCCACGACTATGTGTATGGCCTGCCACGATTCACGGTCGAAACTGACCACCGCCCCCTGGTCAACATCATTAACAAAGACCTGAACGACATGACTCCTCGCCTCCAGCGCATCTTACTCAAACTCAGGAGGTACGATTTTGAACTGATCTACACTCCGGGGAAGGAACTCATCGTGGCGGACACTCTTTCCCGAGCAGTGAGCACACCACCAGATGCAGAGGGGTTCGTGCGTCAAATTGAGGCACACGTGACTCTGACAGCAGCAAATATGCCAGCTGATGATCCTAGTCTGGCCCACATACGCGCAGAGACGGCGACTGACCCTCTGCTGCAGCGAGTGATGCGCCACATGACGGAAGGGTGGCTAAAAGGGCAGTGCCCCCAGTTTTATAATGTGCGAGATGATCTCACCAATATAGACGGGGTCCTTATGAAATCGCATAGGATCGTCATTCCACACAGTGTGCGCCAGATGATTCTTCGTCAACTACACGAAGGCCACTTGGGCGTCGAAAAATGCAGACGAAGGTCCCGGGAGGCGGTATATTGGCCGGGTATTAATGAAGACATAGCCAACATGGTGCTCAACTGCACAACCTGTCAGAGGTTTCAGCCAGCGCAACCTCCGGAAACACTTCTACCACACGAGATGGTGACGTCCCCCTGGGCGAAGGTGGGTGTGGACCTATTTCACGCGCTCGGCAGAGATTACATTGTTATTATAGACTACTTCTCAAACTACCCGGAAGTCATGCCTCTCCATGATCTGACGTCGTCCGCAGTCATTGGGGCCTGCAAGGAAACGTTTGCTCGCCATGGCATTCCAAGGACTGTCATGTCAGACAATGGACCTTGTTTTGCCAGCCGTGAATGGTCGTCCTTTGCCGCAGCATATGGTTTCACTCATGTGACATCCAGCCCTCTGCATCCACAATCGAACGGGAAGGCTGAAAAGGGTGTCCACATCGCAAAGCGGCTCCTGTGCAAGGCGGCTGATGCCGGATCGGACTTTAACCTTGCCTTGCTGGCCTATCGATCGGCCCCGTTATCCACGGGCCTCTCGCCAGCGCAGCTACTAATGGGTCGCTCCCTCAGGACGACGGTACCTTCCGTCCTGGCACCGACAACAGACCATGAGGCGGTTCTTCGGAACATGCAACTGCAGCGTGATCGCCAGAAAGGTCGGTACGACACACGAGCGACGGACCTGCCCCCCCTGTCCTCCGGAGACAAAGTACGCGTCCATCAACCGTATGGTGGCTGGTCAGCACCGGCCGAAGTCCTCCGACAAGTGGCTCCCCGCTCGTTCCTGGTTCGCATGCCGGATGGTTCCGTGCGTCGCCGCAATCGGCGCGCCCTTCGCCGACTTCCACGCTCACAGCCACACAACACGCCAGATCCTCAACAGGCTTCCGAGGATGACTTTGTGGAGCTGCCGCACATCACGCCCTTTCCATCGCCACCCATGGCCATGCCTGCACAGCAGCCGGTGGTTCTTGATCCACCCTTAAGGCGGTCAACCCGGATTCGTCGCAAACCCATTAGAATGGACTTATAATACAGTTCATATGTTTAATAAGTTGGACAATTTTACATGATAACCTGTTGTTGTTTATCGTTCCAGATGTCGTCTGACTGGACAACTGATCAAATTTTTTTTTCTTCTTCTCTCGTTCGCATTTCTGTTATGTTATGGTACAACTGGATTCATGTGACGCACTCGACATCGCCCCATGTACATAGTTCCGTCATAGACACATGCTGCACACGACACACACACACTCTTAGATGCACTCACGTCACGATCATATTTATTACCACGTAGGCACATATCTTTGTAAAAAGGGGGGATGTCATGATATTCAAACACACACATCATGATGGACACACTAACAGGCAAATCAGAGTACACAACACCACAACCAATCACAGACAAGAACACCAACCACATAAAAAGCACGAGCACGACACCTGGAGGTCAGTAGGTCTGGGGAGAAGGGAACAGAAAGAGCTGATGAAACACCACAAGCAGGGAGCCCCCCACGTGCAGAGTGCAAAGACCAAGTTGTAAATAGTGAGTTTAAATAAAGAAGTGTTGTACCATATGCAACTGTGTTGGCTCTTCTGTGTGTCAGAACACCCAACACCACAGGGGGGGGTTTCCCTATTTGTGTTTTTAAATGTTATATGGGGGGTTGGTGTATATGGGGGAAATCCAATGTATAATTTCTGCTTGTTGTGCTCTTGTTTCTTTCTCCTTGTTGGGGGGGGGAGGTTTGTTGAAAATTTGTTGAAAAATTTGAATAAATATATTTTTTAAAAAAAATCCGCCTCATCTTTTGACTCATTCGCGTCTTTGAACTGGGGAGAAATCCTGGTCCTGCTGACATGGTCATCTCGTCTCAGGACACAAGCTCGGTCACACCAATCAGAGACCCTTCAAGTGGCCTGGCTGTGACGTTAGTTTAAAAGTGATCTGATGGAACACTGACTCATTCACTCTGGGGAGAGGCTGTTCACCTGCTCCATGTGTGGGGAGGGACTCACTCGGTCATCCGACCTGCTGACACAGCGCCGAGTTCACGAGTGACTGCACGAGTTCAATACTGCAGCCGGAGCGGGTCGGTTAGCTCAGTTTGATCGATGGTTAGTGTGAGATGCAGAATGATGGTAATGGTGTGGATTCAGTCTCCCGTACTGCTGGGATTGTCCATACAGGCCACATTCCTCACTCTGCCCCGTGTGCACGGTGCCCTTTCAGCTAATTGTCTCTCTCTAAGAGAGAGTTACGTCTATGATTCCTCATGGACCTCAACTAACTGTTTTTCTGTATTCACTGTCTGGCAATTAAAAAACAATCATTCATAGGCATCCCTGCCTTGGCCTGTAGTTGTTACACTTCTCTAATTGCCCCTTGAGGAGGCGGTGGTGAGCTGCCTTCTTGAACCGCTGTAGACCGTGAGGTGTAGGTACACCCACAGTGCTGTTAGGGAAGGAGTTCCAGGATTTTGACCCAGCGACAGTGAAGGAACGGCCGATATATTTCCAAGTCAGGGTGGTGAGTGGTTGGCTGCCCTTGTCCTTCTAGGTGGTTGAGGCCGTGGGTTTGGAAGCTGCCGTCAAAAAATATTACAGAAAATCTTTCAAATATTCAATCTGCCTTCGATATTCTCTGGACGGTCAATAGCAGCCTGACCATCAGATGTTCAGGCGTGTGGTGGTACCAAAATCCAATAACACAACGTGGGTATGAAGACAATCCTATCATGTACACTCTGCCCAAAGACAGAGTTCATTCTCCACCGAGGCTTCACACAGTTGTTTCCGTGACCGTTTTGGTCAGTTCTGGTTTTCCATTACCTTCCGCTCTGCGGGGCAGAGCAAGGAGCAGGTCCCAGGTCAACCTGAGCTGTGGAACTGAACCCACCCTCTGTTATTCTCAATCACACACACGTGGTGCCTATGCTAACAAGAGCTCTCTAAAGAGAGTGTCACTGGAACATTGTATCGAATACATGTCTCCGCACAAGCTGATTCCTCAGACTATCTCCATTGATTGAAAACACTTTACTGAGATATTTAAGGGCAAATTATTAAACTGTTTTACAAACACAAAGTGAAGGAACAGATGACACTAATTACCTTCAGAGCCTGTCTTACTGAACTAAGAAAATGACATAATCGCCAGCACAGAGCTGGTTAATGGTAATGACACTAATCACCGGCACTGACCTGGTTAATGATATTGACAATAATCACCATTGCTGATCTGGTTAATGATATTGTCAATAATCACCGGCACTGACCTGGTTAATGATATTGACAATAATCACCATTGCTGATCTGGTTAATGATATTGACAATAATCACCAGCACTGACCTGGTTAATGATATTGTCAATAATCACCGACACTGACCTGGTTAACGATATTGACAATAATCACCGGCACTGAACTGGTTAATGATATTGACAATAATCACCATTGCTGACCTGGTTAATGATATTGACAATAATCACCACTGCTGACCTGGTTAATGATATTGACAATAATCACCATTGCTGAACTGGTTAATGATATTGACGATAATCACCGGGACTGACCTGGTTAATGATATTGACAATAATCACCAGCACTGACCTCATTAATGATATTGACAATAATCACCGGGACTGACCTGGTTAATGATATTGACAGTAATCACCTTTGCTGAACTGGTTAATGATATTGACGATAATCATCGGCACTGACCTGGTTAATGATATTGACAATAATCACCGGCACTGACCTGGTTAATGATATTGACAATAATCACCGGCACTGACGTAGTCATTGATATTGACAATAATCACTGGCACTGACCGGGTTAATGATATTGACAATAATCACCATTGCTGACCTGGTTAATGATATTGTCAATAATCACCAACACTGACCTGGTTAATGTTATTGACAATAATCACCGACACTGACCTGGTTAATGATATTGACAATAATCACCGGCACTGACCTGGTTAATGATATTGACAATAATCACCGGCACTGACCTGGTTAATGATATTGACAATAATCACCATTGCTGACCTGGTTAATGATATTGACAATAATCACCATTGCAGATCTCGTTAATAATTTTGACAATAATCACCATTGCTGACCTGGTTAATGATATTGTCAATAATCACCGGCACTGACCTGGTTAATGATATTGACAATAATCACCGGCACTGACCTGGTTAATGATATTGACAATAATCACCATTGCTGATCTGGTTAATGACATTGACAATAATCACCATTGCTGACCTGGTTAATGATATTGTCAATAATCACCGGCACTGACCTGGTTAATGATATTGACAATAATCACCGGCACTGACCTGGTTAATGATATTGACAATAATCACCGGCACTGACCTGGTTAATGATATTGACAATAATCACCATTGCTGCTCTGGTTAATGATATTGACAATAATCACCATTGCTGATCTGGTTAATGATATTGACAATAATCACCATTGCTGACCTCGTTAATGATATTGAAAATAATCACCGACACTGACCTGGTTAATGATATTGTCAATAATCACCGACACTGACCTGCTTAATGATATTGACAATAATCACCGGCAGTGACCTGGTTAATGATATTGTCAATAATCACCGGCACTGACCTGTTTAATGATATTGACAATAATCACCATTGCTGACCTGGTTAATGATATTGACAATAATCACCATTGCAGACCTGGTTAATGATATTGACAATAGTCACCGGCACTGACCTGGTTAATGATATTGACAATAATCACCGGCACTGACCTGGTTAATGATATTGACAATAATCACCATTGCTGACCTGGTTAATGATATTGACAATAATTACCGGCACTGACCTGGTTAATGATATTGACAATAATCACCATTGCTGACCTAGTTAATGATAATGACAATAATCACCGGCACTGACCTTGTTAACGATATTGTCAATAATCACCATTGCTGACCTGTTAATGATATTGACAATAATCACCGGCACTGGCCTGGTTAATGATATTGACAATAATCACCGGCACTGACCTTGTTAATGATATTGACAATAATCACCATTGCTGACCTGGTTAATGATATTGACAATAATCACCGACACTGACATGGTTAATGATATTGTCAATAAACACCGGCACTGACCTGGTTAATGATATTGTCAATAATCACCATTGCTGACCTCGTTAATGATATTGACAATAATCACCATTGCTGACCTCGTTAATGATATTGACAATAATCACCGGGACTGACCTCATTAATGATATTGACAATAATCACCGGCACTGACCTGCTTAATGATATTGACAATAATCACCATTGCTGACCTGGTTAATGATATTGACAATAATCACCAGCACTGACCAGGTTAATGATATTGACAATAATCACAATTGCTGACCTGGTTAATGATATTTACAATAATCACCGGCACTGAACTGGTTAATGATATTGACAATAATCACCATTGCTGACCTGGTTAATGATATTGACAATAATCACCATTGCTGAACTGGTTACTGATATTGACAATAATCACCATTGCTGACCTGGTTAACGATATTTACAATAATCACCGGCACTGAACTGGTTAATGATATTGACAATAATCACCATTGCTGACCTGGTTAATGATATTGACAATAATCACCATTGCTGAACTGGTTAATGATATTGACGATAATCACCGGGACTGACCTGGTTAATGATATTGACAATAATCACCAGCACTGACCTCATTAATGATATTGACAATAATCACCGGGACTGACCTGGTTAATGATATTGACAGTAATCACCTTTGCTGAACTGGTTAATGATATTGACGATAATCATCGGCACTGACCTGGTTAATGATATTGGCAATAATCACCGGCACTGACCTGGTTAATGATATTGACAATAATCACCGGCACTGACCTGGTTAATGATATTGACAATAATCACCGGCACTGACCTAGTCATTGATATTGACAATAATCACTGGCACTGACCGGGTTAATGATATTGACAATAATCACCATTGCTGACCTCGTTAATGATATTGTCAATAATCACCAACACTGACCTGGTTAATGTTATTGACAATAATCACCATTGCTGATCTGGTTAATGACATTGACAATAATCACCATTGCTGATCTGGTTAATGATATTGACAATAATCACCATTGCTGACCTCGTTAATGATATTGTCAATAATCACCGGCATTGACCTGGTTAATGATGTTGACAATAATCACCATTGCTGACCTGTTTAATGATATTGACAATAATCACCATTGCTGACCTCGTTAATGATATTGACAATAATCACCGACACTGACCTGGTTAATGATATTGGCAATAATCACCGGCACTGACCTAGTCATTGATATTGACAATAATCACTGGCACTGACCGGGTTAATGATATTGACAATAATCACCATTGCAGACCTCGTTAATGATATTGTCAATAATCACCAACACTGACCTGGTTAATGATATTGACAATAATCACCATTGCTGATCTGGTTAATGACATTGACAATAAACACCATTGCTGATCTGGTTAATGATATTGACAATAATCACCGACACTGACCTGGTTAATGATATTGAGAATAATCAACGGCGCTGACCTGGTTAATGATATCGACAATAATCAGCATTGCTGATCTGGTTAATGATATTGACAATTAGCACCATTGCTGACCTGGTTAATGATTTTGACAATAATCACCATTGCTGACCTCGTTAATCATATTGACAATAATCACCGGCACTGACCTGGTTAATGATATTGACAATAATGACCATTGCTGATCTGGTTAATGATATTGACAATAATCACTATTGCTGATCTGGTTAATGATATTGACAATAATTACCATTGCTGACCTTGTTAATGATATTGACAATAATCACCGACACTGACCTGGTTAATGATATTGACAATAATCAACGGCACTGACCTGGTTAATGATATTGACAATAATCACCATTGCTGACCTGATCAAT
Source organism: Scyliorhinus torazame (assembly GCF_047496885.1). NCBI lineage: Eukaryota > Metazoa > Chordata > Chondrichthyes > Carcharhiniformes > Scyliorhinidae > Scyliorhinus > Scyliorhinus torazame. The sequence continues at coordinate 3,041,448 of NC_092736.1, forward strand.
GATATTGACAATGATCACCATTGCTGACCTGGTTAATGATATTGTCAATAATCACCGACACTGACCTGCTTAATGATATTGACAATAATCACCGGCACTGACCTGGTTAATGATATTGTCAATAATCACCGGCACTGACCTGGTTAATGATATTGACAATAATCACCATTGCTGACCTCGTTCATGAAAGTGACAATAATCACCATTGCTGACCTGGTTAATGATATTGACAATGATCACCATTGCTGACCTGGTTTATGATATTGACAATAATTACCGGCACTGACCTGGTTAATGATATTGACAATAATTACAATTGCTGACCTGGTTAATGATATTTACAATAATCACCATTGCTGACCTGGTCAATGATATTGACAATGATCACCATTGCTGACATGGTTAATGATATTGTCAATAATCACTGACACGGACCTGGTTAATGATATTGACAATATTCACCAGCACTGACCTTGTTAATGATATTGACAATAATCACCATTGCTGACCTCGTTAATGATATTGACAATAATCACCATCGCTGACCTCGTTAATGATATTGACAATAATCACCATTGCTGACCTCGTTAATGATATAGACAATAATCACCATAGCTGACCTCGTTAATGATATTGACAATAATCACCGGGACTGACCTCGTTAATGATATTGACAATAATCACCGGCACTGACCTGGTTAATGATATTGACAATAATCAACATTGCTGACCTGGTTAATGATATTGACAATAATCACCGGCAATGACCTGGTTAATGATATTGACAATAATCACAATTGCTAACCTGGTTAATGATATTGACAATAATCACCGGCACTGACCTCATTAATGATATTGACAATAATCACCGACACTGACCTGGTTAATGATATTGACAATAATCACCGGCACTGACCTCATTAATGATGTTGACAATAATCACCATTGCTGACCTGGTTAATGATATTGACAATAATCACCATTGCTGATCTCGTTAAACATATTGATAAATAATCACTGGCACTGACCTGGTTAATGATATTGACAATAATCACCGGCACTGACCTGGTTAATGATATTGACAATAATCACCATTGCTGACCTGGTTAATGATATTGACAATAATCACCATTGCTGACCTGGTTAATGATATTGACAATAATCACCGGCACTGACCTGGTTAATGATATTGTCAATAATCACCGGCACTGACCTGGTTAATGATATTGACAATAATCACCATTGCTGACCTGGTTAATGATATCGACAATAATCAGCATTGCTGATCTGGTTAATGATATTGACAATTAGCACCATTGCTGACCTGGTTAATGATATTGACAATAATCACCATTGCTGACCTCGTTAATCATATTGACAATAATCACCGGCACTGACCTGGTTAATGATATTGACAATAATGACCATTGCTGATCTGGTTAATGATATTGACAATAATCACTATTGCTGAGCTGGTTAATGATATCGACAATAATTACCATTGCTGACCTTGTTAATGATATTGACAATAATCACCGACACTGACCTGGTTAATGATATTGACAATAATCAACGGCACTGACCTGGTTAATGATATTGACAATAATCACCATTGCTGACCTGGTCAATGATATTGACAATGATCACCATTGCTGACCTGGTTAATGATATTGTCAATAATCACCGACACTGACCTGCTTAATGATATTGACAATAATCACCGGCACTGACCTGGTTAATGATATTGTCAATAATCACCGGCACTGACCTGGTTAATGATATTGACAATAATCACCATTGCTGACCTCGTTAATGATAGTGACAATAATCACCATTGCTGACCTGGTTAATGATATTGACAATGATCACCATTGCTGACCTGGTTTATGATATTGACAATAATTACCGGCACTGACCTGGTTAATGATATTGACAATAATTACAATTGCTGACCTGGTTAATGATATTTACAATTATCACCATTGCTGACCTGGTCAATGATATTGACAATGATCACCATTGCTGACATGGTTAATGATATTGTCAATAATCACTGACACGGACCTGGTTAATGATATTGACAATATTCACCAGCACTGACCTTGTTAATGATATTGACAATAATCACCATTGCTGACCTCGTTAATGATATTGACAATAATCACCATCGCTGACCTCGTCAATGATATTGACAATAATCACCATTGCTGACCTCGTTAATGATATAGACAATAATCACCATAGCTGACCTCGTTAATGATATTGACAATAATCACCGGGACTGACCTCGTTAATGATATTGACAATAATCACCGGCACTGACCTGGTTAATGATATTGACAATAATCAACATTGCTGACCTGGTTAATGATATTGACAATAATCACCGGCAATGACCTGGTTAATGATATTGACAATAATCACAATTGCTAACCTGGTTAATGATATTGACAATAATCACCGGCACTGACCTCATTAATGATATTGACAATAATCACCGACACTGACCTGGTTAATGATATTGACAATAATCACCGGCACTGACCTCATTAATGATGTTGACAATAATCACCATTGCTGACCTGGTTAATGATATTGACAATAATCACCATTGCTGATCTCGTTAAACATATTGATAAATAATCACTGGCACTGACCTGGTTAATGATATTGACAATAATCACCGGCACTGACCTGGTTAATGATATTGACAATAATCACCATTGCTGACCTGGTTAATGATATTGACAATAATCACCATTGCTGACCTGGTTAATGATATTGACAATAATCACCGGCACTGACCTGGTTAATGATATTGTCAATAATCACCTGCACTGACCTGGTTAATGATATTGACAATAATCACCATTGCTGACCTGGTTAATGATATCGACAATAATCAGCATTGCTGATCTGGTTAATGATATTGACAATTAGCACCATTGCTGACCTGGTTAATGATTTTGACAATAATCACCATTGCTGACCTCGTTAATCATATTGACAATAATCACCGGCACTGACCTGGTTAATGATATTGACAATAATGACCATTGCTGATCTGGTTAATGATATTGACAATAATCACTATTGCTGATCTGGTTAATGATATTGACAATAAATACCATTGCTGACCTTGTTAATGATATTGACAATAATCACCGACACTGACCTGGTTAATGATATTGACAATAATCAACGGCGCTGACCTGGTTAATGATATCGACAATAATCAGCATTGCTGATCTGGTTAATGATATTGACAATTAGCACCATTGCTGACCTGGTTAATGATTTTGACAATAATCACCATTGCTGACCTCGTTAATCATATTGACAATAATCACCGGCACTGACCTGGTTAATGATATTGACAATAATGACCATTGCTGATCTGGTTAATGATATTGACAATAATCACTATTGCTGATCTGGTTAATGATATTGACAATAATTACCATTGCTGACCTTGTTAATGATATTGACAATAATCACCGACACTGACCTGGTTAATGATATTGACAATAATCAACGGCACTGACCTGGTTAATGATATTGACAATAATCACCATTGCTGACCTGATCAATGATATTGACAATGATCACCATTGCTGACCTGGTTAATGATATTGTCAATAATCACCGACACTGACCTGCTTAATGATATTGACAATAATCACCGGCACTGACCTGGTTAATGATATTGTCAATAATCACCGGCACTGACCTGGTTAATGATATTGACAATAATCACCATTGCTGACCTCGTTAATGATAGTGACAATAATCACCATTGCTGACCTGGTTAATGATATTGACAATGATCACCATTGCTGACCTGGTTTATGATATTGACAATAATTACCCGCACTGACCTGGTTAATGATATTGACAATAATTACAATTGCTGACCTGGTTAATGATATTTACAATTATCACCATTGCTGACCTGGTCAATGATATTGACAATGATCACCATTGCTGACATGGTTAATGATATTGTCAATAATCACTGACACGGACCTGGTTAATGATATTGACAATATTCACCAGCACTGACCTTGTTAATGATATTGACAATAATCACCATTGCTGACCTCGTTAATGATATTGACAATAATCACCATCGCTGACCTCGTCAATGATATTGACAATAATCACCATTGCTGACCTCGTTAATGATATAGACAATAATCACCATAGCTGACCTCGTTAATGATATTGACAATAATCACCGGGACTGACCTCGTTAATGATATTGACAATAATCACCGGCACTGACCTGGTTAATGATATTGACAATAATCAACATTGCTGACCTGGTTAATGATATTGACAATAATCACCGGCAATGACCTGGTTAATGATATTGACAATAATCACAATTGCTAACCTGGTTAATGATATTGACAATAATCACCGGCACTGACCTCATTAATGATATTGACAATAATCACCGACACTGACCTGGTTAATGATATTGACAATAATCACCGGCACTGACCTCATTAATGATGTTGACAGTAATCACCATTGCTGACCTGGTTAATGATATTGACAATAATCACCATTGCTGATCTCGTTAAACATATTGATAAATAATCACTGGCACTGACCTGGTTAATGATATTGACAATAATCACCGGCACTGACCTGGTTAATGATATTGACAATAATCACCATTGCTGACCTGGTTAATGATATTGACAATAATCACCATTGCTGACCTGGTTAATGATATTGACAATAATCACCGGCACTGACCTGGTTAATGATATTGTCAATAATCACCGGCACTGACCTGGTTAATGATATTGACAATAATCACCATTGCTGACCTGGTTAATGATATCGACAATAATCAGCATTGCTGATCTGGTTAATGATATTGACAATTAGCACCATTGCTGACCTGGTTAATGATATTGACAATAATCACCATTGCTGACCTCGTTAATCATATTGACAATAATCACCGGCACTGACCTGGTTAATGATATTGACAATAATGACCATTGCTGATCTGGTTAATGATATTGACAATAATCACTATTGCTGATCTGGTTAATGATATCGACAATAATTACCATTGCTGACCTGGTTAATGATATTGACAATAATCACCGGCACTGACCTAGTCATTGATATTGACAATAATCACTGGCACTGACCGGGTTAATGATATTGACAATAATCACCATTGCAGACCTCGTTAATGATATTGTCAATAATCACCAACACTGACCTGGTTAATGATATTGACAATAATCACCATTGCTGATCTGGTTAATGACATTGACAATAATCACCATTGCTGATCTGGTTAATGATATTGACAATAATCACCATTGCTGACCTCGTTAATGATATTGACAATAATCACCGACACTGACCTGGTTAATGATATTGACAATAATCAACGGCACTGACCTGGTTAATGATATCGACAATAATCAGCATTGCTGATCTGGTTAATGATATTGACAATTAGCACCATTGCTGACCTGGTTAATGATATTGACAATAATCACCATTGCTGACCTCGTTAATCATATTGTCAATAATCACCGGCACTGACCTGGTTAATGATATTGACAATAATGACCATTGCTGATCTGGTTAATGATATTGACAATAATCACTATTGCTGATCTGGTTAATGATATTGACAATAATTACCATTGCTGACCTTGTTAATGATATTGACAATAATCACCGACACTGACCTGGTTAATGATATTGACAATAATCAACGGCACTGACCTGGTTAATGATATTGACAATAATCACCATTGCTGACCTGGTCAATGATATTGACAATGATCACCATTGCTGACCTGGTTAATGATATTGTCAATAATCACCGACACTGACCTGCTTAATGATATTGACAATAATCACCGGCACTGACCTGGTTAATGATATTGTCAATAATCACCGGCACTGACCTGGTTAATGATATTGACAATAATCACCATTGCTGACCTCGTTAATGATAGTGACAATAATCACCATTGCTGACCTGGTTAATGATATTGACAATAGTCACCATAGCTGAGCTCGTTAATGATATTGACAATAATCACCGGGACTGACCTCGTTAATGATATTGACAATAATCACCGGCACTGACCTGGTTAATGATATTGACAATAATCAACATTGCTGACCTGGTTAATGATATTGACAATAATCACCGGCAATGACCTGGTTAATGATATTGACAATAATCACAATTGCTAACCTGGTTAATGATATTAACAATAATCACCGACACTGACCTGGTTAATGATATTGACAATAATCACCGACACTGACCTCGTTAATGATGTTGACAATAATCACCATTGCTGACCTGGTTAATGATATTGACAATAATCACCATTGCTGATCTCGTTAAACATATTGATAAATAATCACTGGCACTGACCTGGTTAATGATATTGACAATAATCACCGGCACTGACCTGGTTAATGATATTGACAATAATCACCTTTGCTGACCTGGTTAATGATATTGACAATAATCACCGGCACTGACCTGGTTAATGATATTGACAATAATCACCGGACTGACCAAGTTAATGATACTGACAATAATCACCATTGCTGACCTCGTTAATGACATTGACAATAATCACCGGGACTGACCTGGTTAATGATATTGACAATAATCACCGGCACTGACCTGGTTAATGATATTGACAATAATCACCATTGCTGACCTGGTTAATGATAATGACAATAATGACCGGCACTGAACTGGTTAATGATATTGACAATAATCACCGGGACTGACCTGGTTAATGATATTGACAATAATCACCATTGCTGACCTGGTTAATGATAATGACAAGAATCACCATTGCTGACCTGGTTAATGATATTGACAATAATCACCGGGACTGACCTGGTTAATGATATTGACACTAATCACCGGGACTGACCTGGTTAATGATATTGACAATAAGCACCATTGCTGACCTCGTTAATGATATTGACAAAAATCACCATTGCTGACCTCGTTTACGATATGGACAATATGTCCCAGCACAAACTTCTTAATCAGCTGTGAATTATTTGTGAGTTTGAGTTGAGCAGGATTTCACTCCAGTGTCTGTTCCTGATCTGACTGCGCTCCAGTGTCCTTTCCCAGTTAACCCTTTCCCCACCTCCCCTGAGGATATACTAAGTGCTGGTGGGTCATTTTTCGTGATGTTGATTGAAGAAAAAATATTGACCAGCACCCTGGGGAGAACGCCCCTGCTGTCTGTCGAAATAGTGTGGTGAGAGTTTGTACATCAAAGAGGGCACCCTGTCCCTCGGTTTAAGACCAAGCCTGGAAGATGCACAGGCTCTCACAATGTTCAGGAGCACAGAGGGTAATTGTAAATGGCAGTTCATTCAAAGCCCAGCACTCATCGCCGAATCTGGGATCTGTTGTGTTATCACTTTAAGAAAATATGCAATGAGCAAGTCGCCAGGATGTGGAGCAGCCTGTGACCAGCGGCCAGTGTGTGTGTTGAGTTGCAACTGAACTCTCGTGAGTAACAATTGCTGAATTCACCAAATAGATCTGTCTCCTAAGCCATCCTGTATTGTACCTTCAAAGAAACCAAACCTCTGTGGTGTTTACCAGTCCTGTGTGTGAGATTTTAAGTTTGTGCAAAGCAAACACAGAAACACAACATGGTGGCAGTGACGTGAATATGAAGACCACAGGACAAGCCGCGGAAGAGACACGCCGTGTGTACATCGCGAGCCCGTGACCTCCCCAGGACTGGTCTATGGATGATCTGGTTCAGTGGCCAATGGGAGCAGGATCTGGTCCAGAGTTGGGTTGCGCTGTCAGTTTAGAATGGGGGCAGGGTAAGCTGCAGGAACACTGCGACGTCCGTGGGTGCCATGCCCGCGCAGGAGACAAAAGAAAAATCTAGAATGGCAGCTACCGAAAGAGCGGGAAGCAAAGAAGATCTCGGAGCTGTTTTGGTGAATCCCTCCAGAGTAGAGGGGTGACAAATCCCCCAGACTTAGTAATAATAATAATAATAGTAACCTTTATTGTCACAAGCAGGCTTACATTAACACTGCAATGAAGTTACTGTGAAAATCCCCTAGTCCCCGCACTCCGGCGCTGTTCGGGTACACAGGGGGAGAATTCAGAATGTCCAATTCACCTAACAGCGTGTCTTTGGACTGTGGGAGGAAACCGGAGCACCCGGAGGAAACCCACGCAGACACGGGGAGGATGTGCAGACTCCGCACAGACAGTGAACCAAGCCGGGAATTGAACCTGGGACCCCGGAGTTGTGATGCCACAGTGTTAACCACTGTGCTGCCCTGCCGCCCTAGAGATCGCTCGATTCCCCAGTGTGAATTTAGGCTTTTCAAACAAAGGACGTTTTGTGAGGGCCACGAAGAATCCAGCACAAGTTTGCGGAGTCAAACAGGAAGTAACTTTATTTACAATAGGAACACAGAGCCAGTAGTTCACTACAGGTTCCCTCTCTGGCTGGTACCACGCCGGCCAGCTCTGTTTCTACAGCCGTGCTGCTAATGACTGCCCCCCCCCCCCCATTGTGGGAGCTCATATCCCCCAAGGAACATGGGGTAAGCAACTGACCCCAGCCAATAGGATCCGCGCAGGTTATAACAGGATCGAACAGGTTATAGCAGGTTATAACAGAATAGAAAGTTAGAGGAATGGCAGGGAAGGGAGTGCAATGTTCCTCCTGCAGGATGTTTGAGGTGAGGGATGCAGTTAGTGTCCCTGCTGATTTTACCTGCAGGAAGTGCTGCCATCTCCAGCTCCTCCAAGACCGAGTTAGGGAACTGGAGCTGGAGTTGGAAGAACTTCGGATCATTCGGGAGGCAGAAGGGGTCATAGATAGCAGCTTCAGGGAATTAGTTACACCAAAGATTGGAGATAGGTGGGTAACTGTAAGAGGGACTGGGAAAAAACAGTCAGTGCAGGGATCCCCTGCGGTCGTACCCCTGAGAAACAAGTATACCGCTTTGGATACTTGTGGGGGGGACGACTTACCAGGGGTAAGCCATGGGGTACGGGCCTCTGGCACGGAGTCTGTCCCTGTTGCTCAGAAGGGAAGGGGGGAGAGGAGCAGAGCATTAGTAATTGGGGACTCTATAGTCAGGGGCACAGATAGGAGATTTTGTGGGAGCGTGAGAGACTCACGTTTGGTATGTTGCCTCCCAGGTGCAAGGGTACGTGATGTCTCGGATCGTGTTTTCCGGGTCCTTAGGGGGAGGGGGAGCAGCCCCAAGTCGTGGTCCACATTGGCACCAACGACATAGGTAGGAAAGGGGACAAGGATGTCAGGCAGGCTTTCAGGGAGCTAGGATGGAAGCTCAGAACTAGAACAAACAGAGTTGTTATCTCTGGGTTGTTGCCCGTGCCACGTGATAGTGAGATGAGGAATAAGGAGAGAGAGCATTTAAACACGTGGCTACAGGGATGGTGCAGGTGGGAGGGATTCAGATTTTTGGATAACTGGGGCTCTTTCTGGGGAAGGTGGGACCTCTACAGACAGGATGGTCTACATCTGAACCTGAGGGGCACAAATATCCTGGGGGGGAGATTTGTTAGTGCTGTTTGGGGGGGTTTAAACTAATGCAGCAGGGGCATGGGAACCTGGATTGTAGTTTTAGGGTAAGGGAGAATGAGAGTATAGAGGTCAGGAGCACAGATTTGACATCGCAGGAGGGGGCCAGTGTTCAGGTAGGTGGTTTGAAGTGTGTCTACTTCAATGCCAGGAGTATACGAAATAAGGTAGGGGAACTGGCAGCGTGGGTTGGTACCTGGGACTTCGATGTTGTGGCCATTTCGGAGACATGGATAGAGCAGGGACAGGAATGGATGTTGCAGGTTCCGGGGTTTAGGTGTTTTAGTAAGCTCAGAGAAGGAGGCAAAAGAGGGGGAGGTGTGGCGCTGCTAGTCAAGAGCAGTATTACGGTGGCGGAGAGGATGCTAGATGGGGACTCTTCTGCCGAGGTAGTATGGGCTGAAGTTAGAAACAGGAAAGGAGAGGTCACCCTGTTGGGAGATTTTATAGGCCTCCTAATAGTTCTAGGGATGTAGAGGAAAGGATGGCGAAGATGATTCTGGATATGAGCGAAAGTAACAGGGTAGTTATTATGGGAGATTTTAACTTTCCAAATATTGACTGGAAAAGATATAGTTCGAGTACAATAGATGGGTCGTTTTTTGTACAGTGTGTGCAGGAGGGTTTCCTGAAACAATATGTTGACAGGCCAACAAGAGGCGAGGCCACGTTGGATTTGGTTTTGGGTAATGAACCAGGCCAGGTGTTGGATTTGGAGGTAGGAGAGCACTTTGGGGACAGTGACCACAATTCGGTGACGTTTACGTTAATGATGGAAAGGGATAAGTATACACCGCAGGGCAAGAGTTATAGCTGGGGGAAGGGCAATTATGATGCCATTAGACGTGACTTGGGGGGGATAAGGTGGAGAAGTAGGCTGCAAGTGTTGGGCACACTGGATAAGTGGGGCTTGTTCAAGGATCAGCTACTGCGTGTTCTTGATAAGTATGTACCGGTCAGACAGGGAGGAAGGCGTCGAGCGAGGGAACCGTGGTTTACCAAGGAAGTGGAATCTCTTGTTAAGAGGAAGAAGGAGGCCTATGTGAAGATGAAGTGTGAAGTTTCGGTTGGGGCGATGGATAGTTACAAGGTAGCGAGGAAGGATCTAAAGAGAGAGCTAAGACGAGCAAGGAGGGGACATGAGAAGTATTTGGCAGGAAGGATCAAGGAAAACCCAAAAGCTTTCTATAGGTATGTCAGGAATAAGCGAATGACTAGGGAAAGAGTAGGACCAGTGAAGGACAGGGATGGGAAATTGTGTGTGGAGTCTGAAGAGATAGGCGAGATACTAAATGAATATTTTTCGTCAGTATTCACTCAGGAAAAAGATAATGTTGTGGAGGAGAATGCTGAGCCCCAGGCTAATAGAATAGATGGCATTGAGGTACGTAGGGAAGAGGTGTTGGCAATTCTGGACAGGCTGAAAATAGATAAGTCCCCGGGACCTGATGGGATTTATCCTAGGATTCTATGGGAGGCCAGGGAAGAGATTGCTGGACCTTTGGCTTTGATTTTTATGTCATCATTGGCTACAGGAATAGTGCCAGAGGACTGGAGGACAGCAAATGTGGTCCCTTTGTTCAAAAAGGGGAGCAGAGACAACCCCGGCAACTATAGGCCGGTGAGCCTCACGTCTGTAGTGGGTAAAGTCTTGGAGGGGATTATAAGAGACAAGATTTATAATCATCTAGATAGGAATAATATGATCAGGGATAGTCAGCATGGCTTTGTGAAGGGTAGGTCATGCCTCACAAACCTTATTGAGTTCTTTGAGAAGGTGACTGAACAGGTAGACGAGGGTAGAGCAGTTGATGTGGTGTATATGGATTTCAGCAAAGCGTTTGATAAGGTTCCCCATGGTAGGCTATTGCAAAAAATACGGAGGCTGGGGATTGAGGGTGATTTAGAGATGTGGATCAGAAATTGGCTAGCTGAAAGAAGACAGAGGGTGGTGGTTGATGGGAAATGTTCAGAATGGAGTACAGTCACAAGTGGAGTACCACAAGGATCTGTTCTGGGGCCGTTGCTGTTTGTCATTTTTATCAATGACCTAGAGGAAGGCGCAGAAGGGTGGGTGAGTAAATTTGCAGACGATACTAAAGTCGGTGGTGTTGTCGATAGTGTGGAAGGATGTAGCAGATTACAGAGGGATATAGATAAGCTGCAGAGCTGGGCCGAGAGGTGGCAAATGGAGTTTAATGTAGAGAAGTGTGAGGTGATTCACTTTGGTAGGAATAACAGGAATGCGGAATATTTGGCTAATGGTAAAGTTCTTGAAAGTGTGGATGAGCAGAGGGGTCTAGGTGTCCATGTACATAGATCCCTGAAAGTTGCCACCCAGGTTGATAGGGTTGTGAAGAAGGCCTATGGAGTGTTGGCCTTTATTGGTAGAGGGATTGAGTTCCGGAGTCGGGAGGTCATGTTGCAGCTGTACAGAACTCTGGTACGGCCGCATTTGGAGTATTGCGTACAGTTCTGGTCACCGCATTATAGGAAGGACGTGGAGGCTTTGGAGCGGGTGCAGAGGAGATTTACCAGGATGTTGCCTGGTATGGAGGGAAAATCTTATGAGGAAAGGCTGATGGACTTGAGGTTGTTTTCGTTGGAGAGAAGAAGGTTAAGAGGAGACTTAATAGAGGCATACAAAATGATCAGGGGGTTGGATAGGGTGGACAGTGAGAGCCTTCTCCCGCGGATGGATATGGCTGGCACGAGGGGACATAACTTTAAACTGAGGGGTAATAGATATAGGACAGAGGTCAGAGGTAGGTTTTTTACGCAAAGAGTAGTGAGGCCGTGGAATGCCCTACCTGCTACAGTAGTGAACTCGCCAACATTGAGGGCATTTAAAAGTTTATTGGATAAACATATGGATGATAATGGCATAGTGTAGGTTAGATGGCTTTTGTTTCGGTGCAACATCGTGGGCCGAAGGGCCTGTACTGCGCTGTATTGTTCTATGTTCTATGTACTATGAACTCTGCTTTTTGAATTTATCCCTCACAGATTTGGATCAACACGGGCTGAAAATAAAGACAGCCTTTGGAAATGAGGGGTTCCATTCAGTCAGCACATTGGGCCTGTGTGATGAACCAGGGAAGATGCTGTAGAATCTGCTCAGCGAGCTTCAGGAGACGCCCCGCAGGCAGCAAGCGCAGGAATCAATGGATAGGTTCATCAGCAGGAGTCCTGATCAGGACAGGGATTGTGAATTTTCAGCACTGATGTCTGAACAGATAATGGAGCTGGTTATAGCTTCAACGTCGATCGAAGCTTCCTCAAAAGACCTTTTGGAGAAACAGAAAGGTCACAATATTGACTCGATGCTCGGAGATGGCAGAGAATATGAAGCCATCATTGGTGAATAGCAACATATGCAAAGTATTGGGTGCAGCAACCAGTGCCCAGAACACAAACTAAACAAACCAGTTCACCCACTGCGAAGCTGACCCGCGTTCCAAGGTCCTGGCGAGGTATACGGTTAAATGGAGTCTCACCTGTATAGAAATTGTGGTTCCAGAGGACAGGTCACAATAAGATCGAACCAAAGACAGTGTACACGCTGCTTGTAGCCACAACAGAGAGTGTGCGAGGGACACAAACACAGTCACAACGTTAGTGGCCAGATGGAGCAGGGTGAGGATTCAGTGTGGAAAAGCCTTTGGCTGGATAGTGAACCGGTTTCCGCATTGTGTGTGTGACACATTATGTGGATGAAGTCCGGCAATTAGTGGCTTCTGCTACTCCAGAAGCACCAACCCAAAGAAAGGTGCCAAAGACATGATCACGTTCAAAGCCCACACCCGATCGAGAATGAATGACTTACCAGTCGGAATTGTGAAGGATGTGTATCTGGACAATGACAGCCAAACTGTCTGTGCACAATGTGTCACCCGTTGACTGCACAGGTACATTGACACCGGACTGCAGCTGACAGCAAGTCTCCATGGAAACCACACGTGTTCTACCAGGCGGACACGCATTGCTGGCGTGGACGGAACTCAACATTGTGAACGCACACCGGATCACCTGATCACCAAGAAACCAATCGTGGCAGAAAAGACCAAGAATAATCACACGGAGTCAGACCATCACCTACAACAGTTAGACCCGGACAGATTCAACCCCACAGGAAGCTTCCGGAGCTGATGCTGTGCTACCCCCAGGAGAAAGCACATTCCCTTCGCATTGAGCACAAAGAGGAGGAGCTGAAGAACGAGTTGAATGACATCGAGCGAGAAAGCGGCCTGGCCTAGTGCATCAGTCTATTGGCCAAGGCATCCAGACAGATATCGAGAAGGTGGTGAGGATGTGCAAAGTGTGACAGAGTCGCCAACCCACACCGACCTTACCAAGAACCTCCCCACCCTCTGGACATTCCATCCTATCCTTGGTCTAAAATCACAACAGAGTTATTCACTGTCTGTGGCAATGACTTTCTCCTCGTCATTGGTCACTTTTCCAAATTTCCAATTATCAGGCATCTGAAGGATTCCTCCAAGGAGACACAATGAGTTCAATATTCAGTTTGTTTAGATCTGGATTTATTGTCACGCGTACCGAAGTTCAGTGAAAAGTATTGTTCTCCGTTCAGTCCAAACAGATCATTCCACACATGAAAAAACATAGAACATACAATAGATACACAATGTAAACACATAGACACAGACAGCGGGCGAAGCACACGGAGTGTAGTACTGCTCAGTAGAGAAGATGTGTGAAGAGATCAGATCAGTCCATAAGAGGGTCATTTAGGAGTCTGGTGACAGTGGGGAAGAAGCTGTTTTTGAGTCTGTTCGTGCGTGTTCTCAGACTTCTGTATCTCCTGCCCGATGGAAGAAGTTGGAAGAGTGAGTAAGCCGGGTGGGAGGGGTCTTTGATTATACTGCCTGCTTTCCCCAGGCAGCGGGAGGTGTAGATGGAGTCAATGGATGGGAGGCAGGTTCGTGTGATGGACTGGGCGGTGTTCACGACTCTCTGAAGTTTCTTGCGGTCCTGGGCCGAGCAGTTGCCATACCAGGCTGTGATGCAGCCCGATAGGATGCTTTCTATGGTGCATCTGTAAAAGTTGGTAAAGTCAATGTGGACATGCCGAATTTCCTTAGGTTCCTGAGGAAGTATAGGCGCTGTTGTGCTTTCTTGGTGGTAGCGTCGACGTGGGTGGACCAGGACAGATTTTTGGAGATGTGCACCCCTAGGAATTTGAAGCTGTCGACCATCTCCACCTCGGCCCCGTTGATGCTGACAGGGGTGTGTACAGTACTTTGCTTCCTGAAGTCAATGACCAGCTCCTTAGTTTTGCTGACATTGAGGGAGAGATTGTTGTGGTTACACCACTCCACTAGGTTCTCTATCTCCCTCCTGTATTCGGACTCATCGTTATTCGGGATCCGGCCCACTGCGGTCGTATCGTCAGCAAACTTGTAGATTGTGTTGGAGCCAAATTTTGCCTCACAGTCGTGTGTGTATAGGGAATATAGCCGGGGGATAAGTACGCAGCCTTGCAGGACCCCAGTGTTCGCTACACCTGAAGATCATATTAGACAACAAGCCATAATACATCGGCAAACCTTTCAGGAACATGTGTGCTTAATGGAGCAGATACCTGGGGCGAAATTCTCCCGAAACGGTGCGATGTCCGCCGACTGGCGCCCAAAACGGCGCCAATCAGACGGGCATCGCGCCGCCCCAAAGGTGCGGAATGCTCCGCATCTTTGGTGGCCGAGCCCCAACATTGAGGGGCTAGGCCGACGCCGGAGGGATTTCCGCCCCGCCAGCTGGCGGAAACGGTCTTTGGTGCCCCGCCAGCTGGCGCGGAAATGACATCTCCGGGCGGCGCATGCGCGGGAGCGTCAGCGGCCGCTGACAGTTTCCCACGCATGCGCAGTGGGGAGAGTCTCTTCCGCCTCCACCATGGTGGAGACCGTGGCGGAGGCGGAAGGGAAAGAGTGTCCCCACGGCACAGGCCCGCCCGCGGAGCGGTGGGCCCCGATCGCGGGCCAGGCCACCGTGGGGGCACCCCCCGGGGCCAGATCGCCCCGCGCCCCCCCCCAGGACCCCGGAGCCCGCCCACGCCGCCTTGTCCCGCCGTTCAAAAGGTGGTTTAATCCACGCCGGTGGGACAGGCAATTTATCGGCGGGACTTCGGCCCATCCGGAGTGGGAAATTCCTCCTCATCTCCAACTTCAATGGGAGTGTCTTTATTTTGAATCGGTGCCCCCAGTTCTCGAGTCCCGCGCAACACCAGGAGCCACGAGGGAGAGTCGATGAGGAATCAAACGTCTTTGGCTACGGAGCACTTCACTTCTGGGGCGAGATTCTCCGACCCCCCGCCGGGTCGGAGAATCGGCGGGGGCTGGCGTGAATCCCGCCCCCGCCGGTTGCCGAATTCTCTGGCACCGGAGATTCGGCGGGGACGGGAATCGCGCCGCGCCGGTTGGCGGGCCCCCCCCGCGATTGTCTGGCCCGGATGGGCCGAAGTCCTGCTGCTAGAATGCCTGTCCCGCCGGCGTGGATTAAACCATCTCTCTTACCGGCGGGACAAGGCGGTGCGGGCGGGCACCGGGGACCTGGGGGGGGCGTGGGATGATCTGGCCCCGGGGGGTGCCCCCACAGTGGCCTGGCTCGCGATCGGGGCCCACCGATCCACGGGCGGGCCTATGCCGTGGGGGCACTCTTTTCCTTCCGCCTTCGCCACGGTCTCCACCAGCGGTGCGCAGGGGCCTTCTTGGAGGTGAGTAGTGAGTTTAAAAGCTCTTACCTTTACAGGAGCAGCCCTTTGGATTTCGGCGGCAGCGGTGCGCAGGGGCCTTCTTGGAGGTGAGTAGTGAGTTTAAAAACCTTACCTTTACAGGAGCAGCCCTTTGGATTTCGGCGGCAGCGGTGCGCAGGGGCCTTCTTGGAGGTGAGTAGTGAGTTTAAAAGCTCTTACCTTTACAGGAGCAGCCCTTTGGATTTCGGCGGCAGCGGTGCGCAGGGGCCTTCTGGGAGGTGAGTAGTGAGTTTAAAAGCTCTTACCTTTACAGGAGCAGCCCTTTGGATTTCGGCGGCAGCGGTGCGCAGGGGCCTTCTTGGAGGTGAGTAGTGAGTTTAAAAACCTTACCTTTACAGGAGCAGCCCTTTGGATTTCGGCGGCAGCGGTGCGCAGGGGCCTTCTGGGAGGTGAGTAGTGAGTTTAAAAGCTCTTACCTTTACAGGAACAGCCCATTGGATTTCGGCGGCAGCGGTGCGCAGGGGCCTTCTTGGAGGTGAGTAGTGAGTTTAAAAACCTTACCTTTACAGGAGCAGCCCTTTGGATTTCGGCGGCAGCGGTGCGCAGGGGCCTTCTGGGAGGTGAGTAGTGAGTTTAAAAGCTCTTACCTTTACAGGAGCAGCCCTTTGGATTTCGGCGGCAGCGGTGCGCAGGGGCCTTCTTGGAGGTGAGTAGTGAGTTTAAAAACCTTACCTTTACAGGAGCAGCCCTTTGGATTTCGGCGGCAGCGGTGCGCAGGGGCCTTCTGGGAGGTGAGTAGTGAGTTTAAAAGCTCTTACCTTTACAGGAACAGCCCATTGGATTTCGGCGGCAGCGGTGCGCAGGGGCCTTCTTGGAGGTGAGTAGTGAGTTTAAAAACCTTACCTTTACAGGAGCAGCCCTTTGGATTTCGGCGGCAGCGGTGCGCAGGGGCCTTCTTGGAGGTGAGTAGTGAGTTTAAAAGCTCTTACCTTTACAGGAACAGCCCATTGGATTTCGGCGGCAGCGGTGCGCAGGGGCCTTCTGGGAGGTGAGTAGTGAGTTTAAAAGCTCTTACCTTTACAGGAGCAGCCCTTTGGATTTCGGCGGCAGCGGTGCGCAGGGGCCTTCTGGGAGGTGAGTAGTGAGTTTAAAAGCTCTTACCTTTACAGGAGCAGCCCTTTGGATTTCGGCGGCAGCGGTGCGCAGGGGCCTTCTGGGAGGTGAGTAGTGAGTTTAAAAGCTCTTACCTTTACAGGAGCAGCCCTTTGGATTTCGGCGGCAGCGGTGCGCAGGGGCCTTCTTGGAGGTGAGTAGTGAGTTTAAAAACCTTACCTTTACAGGAGCAGCCCTTTGGATTTCGGCGGCAGCGGTGCGCAGGGGCCTTCTGGGAGGTGAGTAGTGAGTTTAAAAGCTCTTACCTTTACAGGAGCAGCCCTTTGGATTTCGGCGGCAGCGGTGCGCAGGGGCCTTCTTGGAGGTGAGTAGTGAGTTTAAAAGCTCTTACCTTTACAGGAGCAGCCCTTTGGATTTCGGCGGCAGCGGTGCGCAGGGGCCTTCTTGGAGGTGAGTAGTGAGTTTAAAAACCTTACCTTTACAGGAGCAGCCCTTTGGATTTCGGCGGCAGCGGTGCGCAGGGGCCTTCTGGGAGGTGAGTAGTGAGTTTAAAAGCTCTTACCTTTACAGGAACAGCCCATTGGATTTCGGCGGCAGCGGTGCGCAGGGGCCTTCTGGGAGGTGAGTAGTGAGTTTAAAAGCTCTTACCTTTACAGGAGCAGCCCTTTGGATTTCGGCGGCAGCGGTGCGCAGGGGCCTTCTTGGAGGTGAGTAGTTAGTTTAAAAGCTCTTACCTTTACAGGAGCAGCCCTTTGGATTTCGGCGGCAGCGGTGCGCAGGGGCCTTCTGGGAGGTGAGTAGTGAGTTTAAAAGCTCTTACCTTTACAGGAGCAGCCCTTTGGATTTCGGCGGCAGCGGTGCGCAGGGGCCTTCTTGGAGGTGAGTAGTGAGTTTAAAAGCACTTACCTTTACAGGAACAGCCCATTGGATTTCGGCGGCAGCGGTGCGCAGGGGCCTTCTTGGAGGTGAGTAGTGAGTTTAAAAACCTTACCTTTACAGGAGCAGCCCTTTGGATTTCGGCGGCAGCGGTGCGCAGGGGCCTTCTTGGAGGTGAGTAGTTAGTTTAAAAGCACTTACCTTTACAGGAGCAGCCCATTGGATTTCGGCGGCAGCGGTGCGCAGGGGCCTTCTTGGAGGTGAGTAGTGAGTTTAAGAACCTTACCTTTACAGGAACAGCCCTTTGGATTTCGGCGGCAGCGGTGCGCAGGGGCCTTCTTGGAGGTGAGTAGTTAGTTTAAAAGCACTTACCTTTACAGGAGCAGCCCATTGGATTTCGGCGGCAGCGGTGCGCAGGGGCCTTCTTGGAGGTGAGTAGTGAGTTTAAGAACCTTACCTTTACAGGAGCAGCCCTTTGGATTTCGGCGGCAGCGGTGCGCAGGGGCCTTCTTGGAGGTGAGTAGTTAGTTTAAAAGCTCTTACCTTTACAGGAGCAGCCCTTTGGATTTCGGCGGCAGCGGTGCGCAGGGGCCTTCTGGGAGGTGAGTAGTGAGTTTAAAAGCTCTTACCTTTACAGGAGCAGCCCTTTGGATTTCGGCGGCAGCGGTGCGCAGGGGCCTTCTTGGAGGTGAGTAGTGAGTTTAAAAGCACTTACCTTTACAGGAACAGCCCATTGGATTTCGGCGGCAGCGGTGCGCAGGGGCCTTCTTGGAGGTGAGTAGTGAGTTTAAAAACCTTACCTTTACAGGAGCAGCCCTTTGGATTTCGGCGGCAGCGGTGCGCAGGGGCCTTCTGGGAGGTGAGTAGTGAGTTTAAAAGCTCTTACCTTTACAGGAGCAGCCCTTTGGATTTCGGCGGCAGCGGTGCGCAGGGGCCTTCTTGGAGGTGAGTAGTGAGTTTAAAAACCTTACCTTTATAGGAGCAGCCCTTTGGATTTCGGCGGCAGCGGTGCGCAGGGGCCTTCTGGGAGGTGAGTAGTGAGTTTAAAAGCTCTTACCTTTACAGGAGCAGCCCTTTGGATTTCGGCGGCAGCGGTGCGCAGGGGCCTTCTTGGAGGTGAGTAGTTAGTTTAAAAGCTCTTACCTTTACAGGAGCAGCCCTTTGGATTTCGGCGGCAGCGGTGCGCAGGGGCCTTCTTGGAGGTGAGTAGTGAGTTTAAAAACCTTACCTTTACAGGAGCAGCCCTTTGGATTTCGGCGGCAGCGGTGCGCAGGGGCCTTCTTGGAGGTGAGTAGTGAGTTTAAAAGCTCTTACCTTTACAGGAGCAGCCCTTTGGATTTCGGCGGCAGCGGTGCGCAGGGGCCTTCTTGGAGGTGAGTAGTGAGTTTAAAAACCTTACCTTTACAGGAGCAGCCCTTTGGATTTCGGCGGCAGCGGTGCGCAGGGGCCTTCTGGGAGGTGAGTAGTGAGTTTAAAAGCTCTTACCTTTACAGGAGCAGCCCTTTGGATTTCGGCGGCAGCGGTGCGCAGGGGCCTTCTGGGAGGTGAGTAGTGAGTTTAAAAGCTCTTACCTTTACAGGAGCAGCCCTTTGGATTTCGGCGGCAGCGGTGCGCAGGGGCCTTCTTGGAGGTGAGTAGTTAGTTTAAAAGCTCTTACCTTTACAGGAGCAGCCCTTTGGATTTCGGCGGCAGCGGTGCGCAGGGGCCTTCTTGGAGGTGGGCTGTGACCAGTGGTGTTCCACAGGGATCAGTGCTGGGACCTTTGCTCTTTGTAGTATATATAAATGATTTGGAGGAAAATGTAACTGGTCTGATTAGTAAGTTTGCAGACGACACAAAGGTTGGTGGAATTGCGGATAGCGATGAGGACTGTCTGAGGATACAGCAGGATTTAGTTTGTCTGGAGACTTGGGCGGAGAGATGGCAGATGGAGTTTAACCTGGACAAATGTGAGGTAATGCATTTTGGAAGGGCTAATGCAGGTAGGGAATATACAGTGAATGGTAGAACCCTCAAGAGTATTGAAAGTCAAAGAGATCTAGGAGTACAGGTCCACAGATCACTGAAAGGGGCTACACAGGTGGAGAAGGTAGTCAAGAAGGCATACGGCATGCTTGCCTTCATTGGCCGGGGCATTGAGTATAAGAATTGGCAAGTCATGTTGCAGCTATATAGAACCTTAGTTAGGCCACACTTGGAGTATAGTGTTCAATTCTGGTCGCCACACTACCAGAAGGATGTGGAGGCTTTAGAGAGGGTGCAGAAGAGATTTACCAGAATGTTGCCTGGTATGGAGGGCATAAGCTATGAGGAGCGATTGAATAAACTCGGTTTGTTCTCACTGGAACGAAGGAGGTTGAGGGGAGACCTGATAGAGGTATACAAAATTATGAGGGGCATAGACAGAGTGGATAGTCAGAGGCTTTTCCCCAGGGTAGAGGGGTCAATTACTAGGGGGCATAGGTTTAAGGTGAGAGGGGCAAAGTTTAGAGTAGATGTACGAGGCAAGTTTTTTACGCAGAGGGTAGTGGGTGCCTGGAACTCACTACCGGAGGAGGTAGTGGAGGCAGGGACGATAGGGACATTTAAGGGGCATCTTGACAAATATATGAATAGGATGGGAATAGAAGGATACGGACCCAGGAAGTGTAGAAGATTGTAGTTTAGTCGGGCAGTATGGTCGGCACGGGCTTGGAGGGCCGAAGGGCCTGTTCCTGTGCTGTACATTTCTTTGTTCTTTGTTCTTTGTTCTTTGCTCCTTCCTCAGGTGAATGAAGAGGTATGCTCCAGAAACATATATATAGACAAATTCAAAGATGCCAGACAATGCTTGGAATGCGAGCATTAGCAGGTGATTAAATCTTTACAGATCCAGAGATGGGGTAACCCCAGGTTAAAGAGGTGTGAATTGTCTCAAGCCAGGACAGTTGGTAGGATTTCGCAGGCCAGATGGTGGGGGATGAATGTAATGCGACATGAATCCCAGGTCCCGGTTGAAGCCGCACTCATGTGTGCAGAACTTGGCTATAAGTTTCTGCTCGGCGATTCTGCGTTGCCGTGCGTCCTGAAGGCCGCCTTGGAGAACGCTTACCCGGAGATCAGAGGCTGAATGCCCTTGACGGCTGAAGTGTTCCCCGACTGGAAGGGAACATTCCTGCCTGGTGATTGTCGCGCGATGTCCGTTCATTCGTTGTCGCAGCGTCTGCATGGTCTCGCCAATGTACCACGCTTCGGGACATCCTTTCCTGCAGCGTATGAGGTAGACAACGTTGGCCGAGTCGCACGAGTATGTACCGCGTACCTGGTGGGTGGTGTTCTCACGTGTAATGGTGATACCCATGTCGATGATCTGGCACGTCTTGAAGAGGTTGCCATGGCAGGGTTGTGTGGTGTCGTGGTCGCTGTTCTGAAGGCTGGGTAGTTTGCTGCAAACAATGGTTCGTTTGAGGTTGCGCGGTTGTTTGAAGGCAAGTAGTGGGGGGGTGGGGATGACCTTGGCAAGATGTTCATCTTCATCGATGACGTGTTGAAGGCTGCGAAGAAGATCGACTCATCGATCGACAGTTCCAACGCGCCACAGCAAAAAACCGCACCGACCTCCTCAGAAGACAAACATGGGACACAACCGACAGAATACCCTTCGTCGTCCAGTACTTCCCCGGAGCGGAGAAACTACGACATCTTCTTCACAGCCTCCCCCCCTCCTCCCCCCAACCCCTGCATAATTTTCCTTTTCAACTGAATAATCAAATTCCCTTTCGTGAGCCTCAGTTGGCGCAGCCTGGGAAACACTCCATTCCAGGGTGAAGGAGAAGATTTCTCATCTCAAACCTCTGGAACTCCCTTGCTCACAGCACTCTGGGTGTTCCCACAGCTGTTCAAGGAGGTGACCCACCACCCCCTTCGCAAGGGCGGTCTAGGCTGGACAATAAATGCTGGCGTGGCCACCGACGCACATCTCGCCAAGTATGAATTCGAAAAACAATATAAGACTTGTTCATGAGTTGTACAAAGAACAAAGAAATGTTCAGCACAGGAACAGGCCCTTCGGCCCTCCCAGCCTGTGCCGACCATGCTGCCCGACTAAACTAAAATCTTCTACACTTCCTGGGTCCATATCCCTCTATTCCCATCTAAGGGCAGCACGGTAGCATAGTGGTTAGCGCAATTGCTTCACAGCTCCAGGGTCCCAGGTTCGATTCCCGACTGGGTCACTGTCTGTGCGGAGTCTGCATGTTCTCCCCGTGTGTGCGTGGGTTTCCTCCGGGTGCTCCGGTTTCCTCCCACAGTCCAAAGATGTGCGGGTTAGGTGGATTGGCCTTGATAAATTGCCCTTAGTGTCCAAAAAGGTTAAGTGAGGATTGCTGGGTTATGGGGATAGGGTAGCTACGTGGGCTTGAGTGGGTTGCTCTTTGTAAGGGCCGGTGCAGACTCGATGGGCTGAATGGCCTCCTTCTGCACTGTACATTCTGTGATTCTATTCATGTATTTGTCAAGATGCCCCTTAAATGTCACTATCGTCCCTGCTTCCACCACCTCCTCCGGTAGCGAGTTCCAGGCACCCACTACCCTCTGCGTAAAAAACTTGCCTCGTACATCTACTCTAAACCTTGCTCCTCTCACCTTAAACCTATGCCCCCTAGTAATTGACCCCTCTACCCTGGGGAAAAGCCTCTGACTATCCACTCTGTCTATGCCCCTCATAATTTTGTATACCTCTATCAGGTCTCCCCTCAACCTCCTTCGTTCCAGTGAGAACAAACCGAGTTTATTCAACCGCTCCTCATAGCTAATGCCCTCCATACCAGGCAACATTCTGGTAAATCTCTTCTGCACCCTCTCTAAAGCCTCCACATCCTTCTGGTAGTGTGGCGACCAGAATTGAACACCGTGGGCGGGATTCTGCCGTAATCGGCGGGGCGGGCAGCTCCGGCAGGAAAGAGTGGCGTTAACCACTCCAGCGTTGGGCCGCCCTGCGGGGAAGGGGCTTGGCGCCACGCCAACCGGCGCCAAAGAGCCTCCGCCGGCCGGCATGAGTTAGCGCATGCGTGGGAGTGCCAGCGTGTGCTGGCGTCATCCCAGCACCTGCACAGGGGGCTTCGTCTCCGCACCGGCAATGGCGGACCGCTACAGCCGCCGGTGCTGAAGAATAGAGTGCCCCCACGGCACAGGCCCGCCTGCGGTAGGCCCCGATCGCGGGCCAGGCCACCGTGGGGGCAACTCCCGGGGCCAGATCCCCCCGTGCCCCCCAAGAGAGAACCCCAGAGGCCGCCCGCGCCGCCAGGTCCCGCCGGTAAGGACCTACTCTAATTTATGCCGGCGGGACCGGCAAAAAAAAAAAACGGACGGCCACTCGGCCCATTGCAGGCTGGAGAATCGCCGGGGCGGCTGCCACCAGAGGCCGCTGACCGGCGCGGCGCGATTCCCGTCCCCACCAAATCTCCGGCGCCGGAGAATTCGGCAGCCAGCAGGGGCGGGATTCACGCCGCCCCCCCCCGGCGATTCTCCGGCCCGGGGGGGGGGGGAATCCCGCCCCTTATTTGAAGAATGGCCTAAGTGAGGTTCTATACAGCTGCAGAAGGACTTGCCAATTTTTATACTCAATGCCCCGGCCAGTGAAGGATAGCATGCCACATGCCTTCAAGGCAACCTTCCCCACCTGCGTTGCCACTTTCAGTGACCAGCACTGATCCCTGCGGAACACCACTAGTCACAGCCCTCCAGTCAGAAATGCACCCATCCACTGGCTTTATTTTGCCGCATTTGGAATAAAAATATATTTTTAAAAAACCCCAAAGTACCAGTAATTGAAGCCTCGATATTTTATGTCAGGTGGCAATTTGCTCAAATCACGTTTAGATAATTCAAGTGGTCCATATTGACTGATCCTTTTATTAAGGGAATCTCTCAATTATTGTCAACATCAGCCAACCAACCACAAGAAAAAAAGGTTGAAAATGGATCCATCAATATTCCAGTGCCTCACTAAATGTGAAGCATCAGCAGTGGGGTTATGCATGGCAACGTTGATTAGATAAACATCCTTTCTCAGCCCTTGGCGTTTTCCACGGAACCCTCCGGGGACCTCGGCTGTCGGCAGCAAAGAGTAACTCAAACCGCAGAAAAATGATGTTCCCATTGATCTCCTGTGAGAAAGATGCTGGGTAACTTCACACTAATGCACTGAATTAGTGTTACAGAGGCATCAATACTCTGCTTAATATGCAGAGGGAGAGATGCAGCAAAATCGCTCTCTCAGCTCAACTGCACAGAATCACAGAATAATACAGTGTGGGAGAAGTCGGCCCATCGAGTCGGCACCGACACAGGAGAAACACCTGAGCTGCCCACCTAACCCCATTGGCCAGCACGTGGCCCATAGCCTCGAATGTTAAGACGTGCCAAGTGCTCATCCAGGTACTTTTTAAAGGATGTGAGGTAACCCGCCTCTCCCACCCTCCCAGGCAGTGCGTTCCAGACCCGCCTCTCCCACCCTCCCAGGCAGTGTGTTCCAGACCCGCCTCTCCCACCCTCCCAGGCAGTGTGTTCCAGACCCGCCTCTCCCACCCTCCCAGGCAGTGCGTTCCAGACCCGCCTCTCCCACCCTCCCAGACAGTGTGTTCCAGACCCGCCTCTCCCACCCTCCCAGGCAGTGTGTTCCAGACCTGCCTCTCCCACCCTCCCAGGCAGTGCGTTCCAGACCCGCCTCTCCCACCCTCCCAGACAGTGTGTTCCAGACCCGCCTCTCCCACCCTCCCAGGCAGTGTGTTCCAGACCTGCCTCTCCCACCCTCCCAGGCAGTGTGTTCCAGACCCGCCTCTCCCACCCTCCCAGGCAGTGTGTTCCAGACCCGCCTCTCCCACCCTCCCAGGCAGTGCGTTCCAGACCCGCCTCTCCCACCCTCCCAGGCAGTGTGTTCCAGACCCGCCTCTCCCACCCTCCCAGGCAGTGCGTTCCAGACCCGCCTCTCCCACCCTCCCAGGCAGTGTGTTCCAGACCCGCCTCTCCCACCCTCCCAGGCAGTGCGTTCCAGACCCGCCTCTCCCACCCTCCCAGGCAGTGTGTTCCAGACCCGCCTCTCCCACCCTCCCAGGCAGTGTGTTCCAGACCCGCCTCTCCCACCCTCCCAGGCAGTGCGTTCCAGACCCGCCTCTCCCACCCTCCCAGGCAGTGTGTTCCAGACCCGCCTCTCCCACCCTCCCAGGCAGTGCGTTCCAGACCCGCCTCTCCCACCCTCCCAGGCAGTGCGTTCCAGACCCGCCTCTCCCACCCTCCCAGGCAGTGTGTTCCAGACCCGCCTCTCCCACCCTCCCAGGCAGTGTGTTCCAGACCCGCCTCTCCCACCCTCCCAGGCAGTGTGTTCCAGACCCGCCTCTCCCACCCTCCCAGGCAGTGCGTTCCAGACCCGCCTCTCCCACCCTCCCAGGCAGTGTGTTCCAGACCCGCACCATCCACTGGGCAAAAACGTTTCTCCTCAAATCCCCCCTAAACCTCCCGCCCCTCACCTTGAACTTGTGTCCCCCTCGTAACCGACCCTTCAACTAAGGGGAACAGCTGCTCCTTCTCCACCCTGTCCGTGCCCCTCAGGATCTTGTCCACCTCGATCTGGTCGCCCCTCAGTCCTCTCTGCTCCAGCGAAAACAACCCCAGCCTATCCAACCTCTCTTCATAACTGAAATGTTCCAGGCAACATCCTGGTGAATCTCCTCTGCACCCCCTCCAGTGCAATCACATCCTTCCTATAATGTGGTGACCAGAACTGCACAGAGTGCTCCAGCTGTGGCCTCACCAAAGTTCTGTACAACTCCAACATGACCTCCCTGCTTTTGTAATCAATGCCTCTATTGATGAATATGCCTTTTTCACCACCCTATTAACCTGCCCTTCTGCCTTCAGAGATCTTTGGACAAACACTCCAAGGTCCCTTTGTTCTTCGGAACTTCCCAGCGTCAGGCCTTTCATTGAATATTTCCTTGTCACATTACTCCTTCCAAAGTGTATCACCTCACACTTTTCAGGGTTAAATTCCATCTGCCACTTATGTGCCCATTTGACCATCCCGTCTATATCTTCCTGTAACCCGGGACACTCAGCCTCACTGTTAACCACCCGGTTAATCTTTGTGTCATCCGCAAACTTACTGATCCACCCCCCACATAGTCATTTATGTCGTTTATATAAATGACAAACAATAGAGGACCCAGCACTGATCTCTGTGGTACCTCACTGGTTTCCAGTCACCAAAGCAGCCCTCTGTCATCACCCTCTGTCTCCTACAGCTGAGCCAATTGTGAATCCACCTTATCAAGTTCCCCTGTGTCCCATGTACATTTACCGTCCTTATAAGTTTCCCATGTGGGACCTTGTCAAAGGCTTTGCTGAAATCTATGTAAACTACATCAACTGCACTTCCATCGTTTTAATATCAGCGAAGAATGTTTCCCACATCTCACCGAAAGATTGGGATTAATAGATACTTGGTGCATTGTCATACCACAGCCAATCGACCAGTGTGTCTGCATGTGTGTATGTCTCTGTGTGCGTGTGTGTGTGTGCATGTTTGTGTGTGTGTGCGTATTTGTGCGTCCGCATGTGCATGCTTGTGTGTGTGCGTGTGCATGTGTATGTGCATGTGTTAGTGCGTTCATGTGTGTATGTGCGATTGAACTGTGAAAGCAGCACGGTAGCATAGTGGTTAGCACAATTGCTTCACAGCTCCAGGGTCCCGGGTTCGATTCCCGGCTTGGGTCACTGTCTGCGGAGTCTGCACTTTGTCCCCGTGTCTGCGTGGGTTTCCTCCGGGTGCTCCGGTTTCCTCCCACAGTCCAAAGATGTGCAGGTTAGGTGGATTGGCCACGATAAATTGCCCTTAGTGTCCAAAATTGCCCTTCGTGTTGGGTGGAGGTGTGGACCTTGGGTAGGGTGCTCTTTCCAAGAGCCGGTGCAGACTCGATGGGCCGAATGGCCTCCTTCTGCACTGTAAATTCTATGATCTATGAAAGCCCTCACATCAGAGTCACTTCTATTCCTCATCTGAAATAAATATGTTTATATTTTCCGGCAAGAATCATGGAAAAATTATTAGACACAAAAATCAAAGCCAATTGTTTTTCCCTAGCCAGGATTTAGGACCTCGAAGCACCAATTGTGTCGCCTGCATTACTACCCCTGTTACTGTCCCCATTACTGTCTCAGAACCGCTGAGGGACAACACATGGGATCTCGCTGTGCGGTTCTGAATCAGCGACAGGGAGAGATGTTCACGCCACTGACCAATGGTTTATGAACCAAATCAATATATGCTTGAGAAGTTTCATATGTTCATACCTGGGAACCTGCACTCTGCAGCCAAAAGGAACATGTCCAGGCCTTGAGCCTTTTTTGAATTAAACAAAAGCCTGGGGAGCAATAGTTCCCTGGTGCTTTCTCCGTGGCAGCACATTGACCAATGAGAGCCAACCTGCCAACTCAATCACCGCCCTTTCCTCACATCGTATAAATTGGCGCTCCCTTTGAAATTTGGTTTTCTTGTGTTTGTCCTGCACAATGAAAAGGTTCACCAGCATGTCCCTCTTTTCAGCAAGGTCCGGGTTTATAAATCTGTGCTCCCGATATCAGGAAATTGCAGTGAAATGCCCAGAATAAACATCAAAACCGACTGGATGAAGGATAGTCGGCACACCGTGTGATTTCCCCGTGTACTGGGTGGCGTGTGGAGGATGGTCAGCACCGTGTGATTTCCCCGTGTACTGGGTGGCGTGTGGAGGATGGTCAGCACCGTGTGATTTCCCCGTGTACTGGGTGGCGTGTGGAGGATGGTCAGCACCGTGTGATTTCCCCGTGTACTGGGTGGCGTGTGGAGGATGGTCAGCACCATGTGATTTCCCCGTGTACTGGGTGGCGTGTGGAGGATGGTCAGCACCGTGTGATTTCCCCGTGTACTGGGTGGCGTGTGGAGGATGGTCAGCACCGTGTGATTTCCCCGTGTACTGGGTGGCGTGTGGGGGATGGTCAGCACCGTGTGATTTCCCCGTGTACTGGGTGGCGTGTGGAGGATGGTCAGCACCATGTGATTTCCCCGTGTACTGGGTGGCGTGTGGAGGATGGTCAGCACCGTGTGATTTCCCCGTGTACTGGGTGGCGTGTGGAGGATGGTCAGCACCGTGTGATTTCCCCGTGTACTGGGCGGCGTGTGGGGGATGGTCAGTACCGTGTGATTTCCCCCTGTACTGGGTGGCGTGTGGAGGATGGTCAGCACCGTGTGATTTCCCCGTGTACTGGGTGGCGTGTGGAGGATGGTCAACACCGTGTGATTTCCCCGTGTACTGGGTGGCGTGTGGAGGATGGTCAGCACCGTGTGATTTCCCCGTGTACTGGGTGGCGTGTGGAGGATGGCCAGCACCGTGTGATTTCCCCGTGTACTGGGTGGCGTGTGGTGGATGGTCAGCACCGTGTGATTTCCCCGTGTACTGGGTGGCGTGTGGAGGATGGTCAGCACCGTGTGATTTCCCCGTGTACTGGGTGGCGTGTGGAGGATGGTCAGCACCGTGTGATTTCCCCGTGTACTGGGTGCGTGTGGAGGATGGTCAGCACCGTGTGATTTCCCCGTGTACTGGGTGGCGTGTGGAGGATGGTCAGCACCATGTGATTTCCCCGTGTACTGGGTGGCGTGTGGAGGATGGTCAGCACCATGTGATTTCCCCGTGTACTGGGTGGCGTGTGGAGGATGGTCAGCACCATGTGATTTCCCCGTGTACTGGGTGGCGTGTGGAGGATGGTCAGCACCATGTGATTTCCCCGTGTACTGGGTGGCGTGTGGAGGATGGTCAGCACCGTGTGATTTCCCCGTGTACTGGGTGGCGTGTGGAGGATGGTCAGCACCGTGTGATTTCCCCGTGTACTGGGTGGCGTGTGGAGGATGGTCAGCACCGTGTGATTTCCCCGTGTACTGGGCTCCTCATTGGTGAACGGGCTGTTCAGTGAATATCACAAAATGACATGGACAGCATTTCCTGTGGCTCAGTGGATGAACACTCACCTCCTGAGAGAGAGAGCGAGGGGGTGTTCCAGAGATTTATATACACAACAGGCTGACCAGTACCATACTGAGGGAGCGCTGCACTGCCTGTCATGCCAGCTTTCAGGTGAGACATTACACCAAGGTCCCATCTGGCCTCTCGAGTGGGTGTCAATGCCCCCACGGCACTCATAGAACATAGAACATTACAGCGCAGTACATGCCCTTCGGCCCTCAATGTTGCGCCGACCTGTGAAACCACTCTAAAGCCCATCTACACTATTCCCTTATCGTCCATATGTCTATTCAATGACCATTCGAATGTCCTTAGTGTTGGCGAGTCCACTACTGTTGCAGGCAGGGCATTCCACGCCCTTACTACTCTCTGAGTAAAGAACCTACCTCTGACATCTGTCCTATATCTATCTCCCCTCAATTTAAAGGAATGTGCCCTCGTGCTAGACATCACCATCCGAGGAAAAAGGCTCTCACTGTCCACTCTATCCAATCCTCTGATCATCTTGTATGCCTCAATTAAGTCACCTCTTAACCTTCTTCTCTCTAACGAAAACTGCCTCAAGTCCCTCAGCCTTTCCTCATAAGATCTTCCCTCCATACCAGGCAACATTCTGGTAAGTCTCCTCTGCATCCTTTCCAATGCTTCCACATCCTTCCTATAATGCGGCGACCAGAATTGCACGCAATACTCCAAATGCAGCCGCACCAGAGTTTTGTACAGCTGCAACATGACCTCATGGCTCCGAAACTCAATCCCTCTACCAATAAAAGCTAACACACCGTACGCCTTCTTAACAACCCTCTCAACCTGGGTGGCAACTTTCAGGGATCTATGTACATGGACACCGAGATCTCTCTGCTCATCCACACTGCCAAGAATCTTACCATTAGCCCAGTACTCTGTCTTCCTGTTATTCCTTCCAAAATGAATCACCTCACATTTTTCTGCATTAAACTCCATTTGCCACCTCTCAGCCCAGCGCTGCAGCTCATCTATGTCCCCCTGTAACTGGTAACATCCGTCCGCACTGTCCACAACTCCACCGACTATAGTGTCATCTGGAAAATATTTACTCACCCATTCTTCTACGCCCTCCTCCAGGTCATTTATAAAAATGTCAAACAGCAGTGGCCCCAAAACAGATCCTTGTGGTACACCACTAGTAACTGGACTCCAGTCTGAACATTTCACATCAACCACCACCCTTTGTCTTGTTCCAGCTAGCCAATGTCTGATCCAAACTGCTAAATCACCCTGAATCCCATGCCTCCGTACTTGCTACCGTGGGGAACCTTATCAAACGATTTACTGAAATCCATATACACCACATCAACTGCTTTA
The DNA here is from genome assembly GCF_047496885.1 of Scyliorhinus torazame. Taxonomy (NCBI): domain Eukaryota; kingdom Metazoa; phylum Chordata; class Chondrichthyes; order Carcharhiniformes; family Scyliorhinidae; genus Scyliorhinus; species Scyliorhinus torazame. Next base: position 3,072,149 of record NC_092736.1, read on the forward strand.
CCCTCATCCACCTGTTTGGTCACCTTCTCAAAGAACTCAATAAGGTTTGTGAGGCACGACCTACCCTTCACAAAACCGTGTTGACTATCTCTAATCAAATTATTCCTTTCCAGATGATTATACATCCTATCTCTTATAAACCTTTCCAAATTTTGCCCACAACAGAAGTAAGGCTCACTGGTCTATAGTTACCGGGGTTGTCTCTACTCCCCTTCTTGAACAAGGGGACAACATTTGCTATCCTCCAATCTTCTGGCACTATTCCTGTAGACAAAGATGACTTAAAGATCAAAGCCAAAGGCTCAGTAATCTCCTCCCTAGCTTCCCAGAGAATCCTAGGATGAATCCCATCCGGCCCAGGGGTCTTAACTATTTTCACACTTTCCAGAATTGCTAACATCTCCTTCTTATGAACCTCAAGCCCTTCTAGTCTAGTATTCTCCTCAACAACATTGTCTTTTTCCTGTGCGAATACTGACGAAAAATATTCATTTAGCACCTCTCCTGTATCCTCGGACTCAACGCACAACTTCCTACTACTGTCCTTGACTAGACCTACTCTGACCCTAGTCATTCTTTTATTCCTGACATATCTATAGAAAGCTTTAGGGTTATCCTTGATCCTACCTGCCAAAGACTTCTCATGTCCCCTCCTGGCTCTTCTTAGCTCTCTCTTTAGGTCCTTCCTAGCTAATTTGTAACTCTTGAGTGCCCTAACTGAACCTTCATGTCTCATCTTTACATAAGCCTCCTTCTTCCTCTTGACAAGTGTTTCGACTGCTTTAGTAAACCACGGTTCCCTTGCTCGACCACTTCCTCCCTGCCTGACAGGTACATACTTATCAAGGACACGCAGTAGCTGTTCCTTGAACAAGCTCCACATTTCCATTGTGCCCATCCCCTGCAGTTTTCCACTCCATCCGATGCATCCTAAGTCTTGCCTCATCACATCATAATTGCCTTTCCCCCAGATATAACTCTTGCCCTGCGGTATATACCTATCCCTTTCCATCACGAAAGTAAATGTAATCGAATTGTGGTCACTATCACCAAAGTGCTCACCTACCTCCAAATCTAACACCTGTCCTGGTTCATTACCCAGTACCAAATCCAATATGGCCTCGCCTCTCGTTGGCCTATCTACATACTGTGTCAGGAAACCCTCCTGCACACATTGGACAAAAACGGACCCTTCTAAAGGTGTCGAACTATAGCGTTTCCAGTCAATATTTGGAAAGTTAAAGTCCCCCATAACAACTACCCTGTTGCTTTCACTCCTATCCAGAATCATTTTTGCAATCCTTTCCTCGACATCGCTGGAACTTTTTGGAGGCCTATAGAAAACCCCCAACAGGGTGACCTCTCCTTTCCTGTTTCTAACCTCAGCCCATACTACCTCAGTAGACGAGTCCTCATCAAACGTCCTTTCTGCCACCGTAATACTGTCCTTGACTAACAATGCTATCCCTCCCCCTCTTTTACCACCTTCCCTGAGCTTACTGAAATATCTAAACCCCGGCACCTGCAACAACCATTCCTGTCTCTGCTCTATCCATGTCTCCAAAATGGCCACAACATCGAAGTCCCAGGTACCAACCCATGCCGCAAGTTCACCTACCTTATTCCGGATGCTCCTGGCATTGAAGAAGACACACTTTAAACCACCTTCCTGCCTGCCAGTACACTCCTGCAACTTTGAACCCCTACTCATGACCTCACTACTCTCAACCTCCTGTATACTGGAGCTACAATTCAGGTTCCCAAGCACCGCTTTCAAAGAAGAGGTGTCCTGGGGCCAATATTTATCATAGCACAGAATCCCCGACAGTACAGAAGGAGGCCATATGACCCATCGAGTCTGCACCGACCCTGTGAAAGAGCTCCCTACCCAGGTCTACGCCCCCATCCTATCCAGTGCAACCCCACTTAACCTGCACATCCCCTGACACTAAGCATGGCCTATCCACCTAACCTGCACATCTTTGGACTGTGGGAGGAAACCGGAGCACCCGCAGGAAACCCACGCACACCACGGGGAGAACGTGCAGACTCCGCACAGACAGTGATCCAAGCCGGGAAACGAACCTGGGACCCTGGCGCAGTGGGACAGCAGTGTTAACCACTGTGCCATCGACCGTCAATCAACATCACAAAACAGGCGAATTGGTCATTATTATGTGATTGCTCGCGGGATATTGCTCAATATGGTGGTCTAGTTACCTACACAACAATGTCAGACTACAGTTCAAAACGGCTTCACTGCCTGTGAAGTGCTATGGGGTGTCTAAATTCAGGATGGTTGGCGTAATGTTCACAAAGGCCACAAAATAGCTGGATCTTAGACAAACCTATAAGTTTATTACCACTACTAATTTGGATTCGACACATACTCCTAAAGAATACACAGTTGATTATTAACATTTAAACTACACTTAACTACAGCTAACCTTTATACTCATATAAACTATGATCTGCTCTCACTCACACTATTTTATCGGACTCTCTCTCTCTCTCTCTCGAGCTAACTCTTGCCCACACTGTCCCACAAGGCGTAGCATCACTGCGTTACTTACATGAACATCACTTACTTGAGAAAGGACGTACTGGCACTGGAGGGTGTGCAGAGGAGATTCACTAGGTTAATCCCAGAGCTGAAGGGGTTGGATTACGAGGAGAGGTTGAGTGGACTGGGACTGTACTCGGAATTTAGAAGGATGAGGGGGGATCTTATAGAAACCTATAAAATTATGAAGGGAATAGATAGGATAGATGCGGGCAGGTTGTTTCCACTGGCGGGTGAAAGCAGAACTAGGGGGCATAGCCTCAAAATAAGGGGAAGTAAATTTAGGACTGAGTTTAGGAGGAACCTCTTCACCCAAAGGGTTGTGAATCTATGGAATTCCTTGCCCAGTGAAGCAGTAGAGGCTCCTTCATTAAATGTTTTTAAGATAAAGATAGATAGTTTTTTGAAGAATAAAGGGATTAAGGGTTATGGTGTTCGGGCCGGAAAGTGGAGCTGAGTCCACAAAAGATCAGCCATGATCTCATTGAATGGTGGAGCAGGCTCGAGGGGCCAGATGGCCCACTCCTGCTCCTAGTTCTTATGTTCTTATGTTATATACTTGCAACTGTAGCTCCCTCTAGTGGCTACTCTACATGCTTCATTAACCCTTGCAGTTCTTGCAGTTCTGATACTACCACAGGGGTGAATGTGCACAAATCACTGGAGGTGGCCCAGGAGGTCCTGAAAGCAGCTGATAAAATATTCAGTATTCTGGGTTTATCAATAGAGGCATTGGCAATAAGTACAAAAGGACGGCGTTAGGTTAAACTGTACCAAACAGTTTGGCCTCGGTTACAGTATTGCGTCCTGTTCTGGGCAGCGTACCTACGGAAGGATATGAAGGCGTTGAAGAGAGTGTGGAAAGGATTCCAGGGATTAGGTGATTCTGGTACGTGGAGAGATTACAGACACTGGGGCTGTTCTCCTTGGAGAGATTTGAAGGGAGATTTGGTCGAGATGTTTAAAGTCATTAAAGGGTCTGGACAGAGAATCTCTTGCCATTGGCCGAAGGTTTGAGAACCCGAGGGGCACTTGTGAAAGGTGGTTGCCAGGGGAGCCTGAGGCAGCACGAGGAAAATGCTTTGCGCAGCGAGTGGTGAGGATCTGTCTCTGAGAGTGTGGTGGGGGCAGATTCAATCATCGCTTTCATTGGGGAACTGGAGGAGCACCCAAAGGGGGAGAAACTGCAGCGGAAAGAAGAGGGAATGGGACTAGGTGAGTCACCTTTTACAATACTGTCATGGAACTGTCCTTCTGGAATGGCCTCCTTGTGTTCGGTAACCATTCTATCAATCATTTCAATCACATTGTCTCCCCTCCCCTCCCCCCCACCCCACTTGGGACATCTGTTCCTAGTTGCCCTTTGACACACGACTCACCTTTGTTCTGCCATCCACACATTCTAATATCTTTATTTGCCAGGATCAGCCCCTTCTTAGCCTCAATCAGCCCCATTTACATTCCCTTTTGTCTTTCTGTCCACAACATCTTTGTCAATCTCCACCTATCACTGGCTCTATCCAGCCCCAACGCTCCACAACCCCCCCAACAACAGGATAAATGTGACCCGATTGCCAGCTCTCTCCAGCTTTGACACAGAGCCATCCAGACTCGAAACTCCACCTCCCTTCACTCTCCACAGATACTGTCAGGCCAGCTGAGATTGGCCAGCATTTTCTCTTTTCGTCTATGATTCAGTCAGCTAATCTCAAACAGGTTGGATTTGAGAGAGAAGCACTCAGCTCACACGCACTCTCCTGTGTAGATGCTGGGTGAATTGCCCCCGCACCACCCCTCTCCCACCCCCTCCACCCCCATGATTGAAGACCCTGTGTAACCTCAAACATGGCAGCACTGTCGCACAAAACCAGCTGGAGCTCATCGTCCAGTGAGGAGTCTGCAAGCTCACCACAGGACAATGTAGTCCAGTTCACAACACAGAAATCAGAAAGAATGCGTAAACCCCCAGGGAAAATCTGACAGGAGCTTCGTTCGCACGCGACTGCGTGAGAATCAGTGAGTGGGCTTTGTTTGATAAAGGTAGATTTTGCGCTTGTCTGCATTGCTTACATGTGATGTTAAAATTTATTGACATGTTTCTCGCTGTTTAATGGCGAGCAGTGTCAGGGAGTCTTGAACTCAATTGACCGAGTGTAGTTTGACATTTCGTGTCAACAAGTGCATGTATGTTCGGTTGGGGCAGTGAATTTCAGAATGAATTTAGACGCCAGAACTTTGTAAATAAGCCAGGAACAGTTCCCTGCCCTCTATCGGAGAATGTCTCCAGCGTCTTTGCAGGCCTGGCAGGATGTGGCAAGCGGACAGAGTCCTGGTTAAAAGCACAGGAGGCAGCGACGGGCACAGAGAAAGGAGGATAACAGGTTTAACTCCCAGTCCCTCAGCTCACACCCTCTGCCTCCTCTTCTTCACCTCCTCGCTCACAGGTAAACTCCTCACTGCTTCAGTCTCCCATTCCTCCCACAACCGACAGGTTTCAGAAAACAAGCAGAATAACTGCTCATTGATTTATCTCCTCTGCTCTCCGATTCTTTTCGATGTTGCGAAGGTCTCTGTCATACAGGACAGTCCATTGCAACCACCCTGAACTCCAATCATTTAAAAAATATATATATTTATTAAAGTTTTTTAACACAATTTTTCTCCCTTACAAACAATAACCCTAACCCCTCGTAACAAAAAAAAAACCCAAGAAATCGCGCAGACCAAGATATATACACGGCAAAATGATATATTTACACAGCTTTGTACACTGGCTCTCACCCGTACGTGCCAGTTTGCCACAACCTTCATGTTATCTCTTGCTCATCCACCCTCCCAGGCAGTCCCCCCTTCCCCCCCCCCTCCCTGGACGTCCCCTCCACCCCCCCCCCCCCCAAGGTTGCTGCTGCTGCTGACCGACCTTCCTCTAACGCTCCGCGAGATAGTCTAGGAACGGTTGCCACCGCCTGTAGAACCCCTGCGCAGACCCTCTCAAGGTGAACTTAATCCTCTCCAACTTTATGAACCCAGCCATATCATTTATCCAGGCCTCCACGCTGGGGGGCTTCGCCTCCTTCCACATTAGCAAGATCCTTCGCCGGGCTACTAGGGACGCAAAGGCCAGAATTCTGGCCTCTTTCGCCTCCTGCACTCCCGGCTCGTCCACTACTCCAAATATTGCTAGCCCCCAGCTTGGCTTGACCCGGACTTTCACCACCTGAGATATTGCTCCCGCCACTCCTCTCCAGAACCCCTCCAGTGCTGGGCATGACCAAAACATATGGGAACTCCAATCATTAAAAGCATCTGGTGCAGTCGTGACCTTCCACCTTTCACCAATGTAACATCCCAGAAAGCACTTTGCACTTTTCCAATTCTGCTACTCCAGGGTCAGACGGTGGTGGGTTTGAGTCCTACTCCCGGCTGCACCCCCCCCCCCCCCCCCAAACATCGGCTGCCCTCTCAAATTCAAATCCCATAGACACTCTTTCGAAGAAGAGTGTGTGTGTGTGTGTGTGGCGGGGGCAGGGGGTGGGGGCAGTCCTGGCCAATACCTATCCCTCAAATAACTTCACAAAAAGCAGACCATCTGGTTGTGATCTTAGTTCTGTTTGTGGGAGCTTGCTGTGCACAACTGGCCACGTTTGCTTCATTACACAGCGATGTACATTGTTGGCTGTGAAAAGCTTTAGCCTGAGGTCATGGAAATTCTACTACAACATGACCCCCCCCCCCCCCCCCCCAATGAACCCCACTTCACAGTCAACAATAGCGTACAAACCTCCACGGGAAAATATGAGATCCCATCAGTAAAGTGGTAGGGGCCGGACACTGTGAAAATCATTATGTAATCAGGCAGAGCCAACATAGTTTTATAGATGGGAAATCATGTTTGATTATTTTACTTTGAGGAACTAACAAGCAAGATTGATGAAGGGAATCTGGAGATGTACTTGGTTTTCGATAACCTGCTAAATTGAAGGTTACTACACAAATCGAGGACATGTGGCATAAAGGGTAAGGTATTAACTTGGATAGAGGATTGGGCAGGAAGCAGGAAGTGAGGATAAATTGACCAGTTTCAGGTTGGCAATCTATATCAATGCCTTGGTTGAAGGGACGGAGTACATGGGAGCTAAGTTTGCTGATGACACAGAGGTAGTAAATTGTCGAGAAGGCAGAAAAATTCTACGAAGGGAAATAGACAGGTTAAATCGGCGGGCAAAGGTTTTCCGGGTGGACTATGATGGAGGGGAAACGTGAACTGGTAAACCAAGGCCGGAAGAATAGAAAAGTAGCAAACTAAGTGGGGAGAGATTGCAGAACCCTGCAGTACAGAGGGATCTGGGTGGAAAGGCACATGGAATGTTGACGTCCATTACGAGGGAAACCAGGTATAAAAGCAGGAGAGTGTTGCTACAATTGCCTTAGCAGGCCGGCGCCTGGACCTCTGGGGACAGTTCTGGGCTCCTGACTGAAGAATTATACAATTGCATTCTAAACAGTTCAGAGAAGGTTCACTCGCCTGATTTCCCGGTGAGTGGCGTTATCCAGTGAGGAAAGGTCGGGCCGTTACACCACCAGGAGTTTAGACGAATGAGAGGATTGGATTGGATTTATTGTCAAGTGTACCGAGTGAAAAGTATTTTTCTGCATGCAGTCCAGACAGATCATTCCATACCGAAAAACATAGAACATACAATAAATACACAAGGTAAACACATAGGCACAGGCAGTGGGTGAAGCATACGGAGTGTAGTACTGCTCAGTAGGGAAGATGTGTGAAGAGATCAGTTCATTCAGGAGTCTGGTGACAGTGGGGAAGAGGCTGTTTTTGAGTCAGTTTGTGCGTGTTCTCAGACTTTTGTATCTCCTGCCCGATGGAAGAAGTTGGAAGAGTGAGTAAACCGGGTGGGAGGGGTCTTTGATTATGATACCCGCTTTCCCCAGGCAGCGGGAGGTGTAGACAGAGTCAATGGATGGGAGGCGGGTTCGTGTGATGAACTCTCTGAAGTTCGACTCTCTGACGTTTCTTGCGGTCTTGGGTCGAGCAGTTGCCATACCAGGCTGAGATGCTGCCAGATAGGATGCTTTCTATGGTGTAAAAATTGGTAAGAGTCGATGTGGACATGCCGAATTTCCTTAGTTTTCTGAGGAAGTATAGGTGATAAGTGAGGAAGTATCGAGGTGATCTTATTGAAACACTAAGACCCTAGAATCCCAATAGTGAAGAAGGAGGCCATTTGGCCCATCAAGTCTGCACCGACCCTCTGAAAAAGCAGCTTACCTAGGCCCACGCCCCCACCTAATCTTTGGACACTAAGGGGCAATTCGCTGTCCAACCACCCACTGCCCTACCTCCTGCCCAGTGTCAGTGTCCAGGGATCTTCAGCGATGTTGAAGGCACTGTTGTCTGCGGTATTGTTCGAGACATCACTGTACAGATTCGCTGTTCATTATTCCAGACCTCGTAGGCAGTGGCTTAAATCCCAGCCCTGCTTCAGCGATCCAGATATCCTTGAGTGCAATAAACAGCCTCACCAACGATACTAATGCCCTGGGAGTAAGGCTTGGAGATAAGCTGCCTGTGGCTGGGATAATTAACACTCGGCAGCCGTGTTTTACAGTTTGACGAGCTGTAATTTGTGCTACAGCAGAGAAAACAGCTCTTATTCATGGGTGAGGAGCTCGGGCAGATTCTAGGACTGGAAGGAAAGCATGTTCGATGTTGAGCGATTAGACCCAAAGCCTAGATAACCCCACAGAGTGAGAGTGAAGAGCAAAGTAATTGGAGCTACAGAATGACTGTGTGTGTGTGTGTGCGCACGTCTACATAGAACATAGAACATAGAACAATACAGCGCAGTACAGGCCCTTCGGCCCACGATGTTGCACCAAAACAAAAGCCATCTAACCTACACTATGCCATTATCATCCATATGTTTATCCAATAAACTTTTAAATGCCCTCAATGTTGGCGAGTTCACTACTGTAGCAGGTAGGGCATTCCACGGCCTCACTACTCTTTGAGTAAAGAACCTACCTCTGACCTCTGTCCTATATCTATTACCCCTCAGTTTAAAGTTATGTCCCCTCGTGCCAGCCATATCCATCCGCGGGAGAAGGCTCTCACTGTCCACCCTATCCAAACCCCTGATCATTTTGTATGCCTCTATTAAGTCTCCTCTTAACCTTCTTCTCTCCAACGAAAACAACCTCAAGTCCGTCAGCCTTTCCTCATAAGATTTTCCCTCCATACCAGGCAACATCCTGGTAAATCTCCTCTGCACCCGCTCCAAAGCCTCCACGTCCTTCCTATAATGCGGTGACCAGAACTGTACGCAATACTCCAAATGCGGCCGTACCAGAGTTCTGTACAGCTGCAACATGACCTCCCGACTCCGGAACTCAATCCCTCTACCAATAAAGGCCAACACTCCATAGGCCTTCTTTACAACCCTATCAACCTGGGTGGCAACTTTCAGGGATCTATGTACATGGACACCTAGATCCCTCTGCTCATCCACACTTTCAAGAACTTTACCATTAGCCAAATATTCCGCATTCCTGTTATTCCTTCCAAAGTGAATCACCTCACACTTCTCTACATTAAACTCCATTTGCCACCTCTCAGCCCAGCTCTGCAGCTTATCTATATCCCTCTGTAACCTGCTACATCCTTCCACACTATCGACAACACCACCGACTTTAGTATCGTCTGCAAATTTACTCACCCACCCTTCTGCGCCTTCCTCTAGGTCATTGATAAAAATGACAAACAGCAACGGCCCCAGAACAGATCCTTGTGGTACTCCACTTGTGACTGTACTCCATTCTGAACATTTCCCATCAACCACCACCCTCTGTCTTCTTTCAGCTAGCCAATTTCTGATCCACATCTCTAAATCACCCTCAATCCCCAGCCTCCGTATTTTTTGCAATAGCCTACCGTGGGGAACCTTATCAAACGCTTTGCTGAAATCCATATACACCACATCAACTGCTCTACCCTCGTCTACCTGTTCAGTCACCTTCTCAAAGAACTCAATAAGGTTTGTGAGGCATGACCTACCCTTCACAAAGCCATGCTGACTATCCCTGATCATATTATTCCTATCTAGATGATTATAAATCTTGTCCCTTATAATCCCCTCCAAGACTTTACCCACTACAGACGTGAGGCTCACCGGTCTATAGTTGCCGGGGTTGTCTCTGCTCCCCTTTTTGAACAAAGGGACCACATTTGCTGTCCTCCAGTCCTCTGGCACTATTCCTGTAGCCAATGATGACATAAAAATCAAAGCCAAAGGTCCAGCAATCTCTTCCCTGGCCTCCCAGAGAATCCTAGGATAAATCCCATCAGGTCCCGGGGACTTATCTATTTTCAGCCTGTCCAGAATTGCCAACACCTCTTCCCTACGTACCTCAATGCCATCTATTCTATTAGCCTGGGGCTCGGCATTCTCCTCCACAACATTATCTTTTTCCTGAGTGAATACTGACGAAAAATATTCATTTAGTATCTCGCCTATCTCTTCAGACTCCACACACAATTTCCCATCCCTGTCCTTGACTGGTCCTACTCTTTCCCTAGTCATTCGCTTATTCCTGACATACCTATAGAAAGCTTTTGGGTTTTCCTTGATCCTTCCTGCCAAATACTTCTCATGTCCCCTCCTTGCTCGTCTTAGCTCTCTCTTTAGATCCTTCCTCGCTACCTTGTAACTATCCATCGCCCCAACCGAAACTTCACACTTCATCTTCACATAGGCCTTCTTCTTCCTCTTAACAAGAGATTCCACTTCCTTGGTAAACCACGGTTCCCTCGCTCGACGCCTTCCTCCCTGTCTGACCGGTACATACTTATCAAGAACACGCAGTAGCTGATCCTTGAACAAGCCCCACTTATCCAGTGTGCCCAACACTTGCAGCCTACTTCTCCACCTTATCCCCCCCAAGTCACGTCTAATGGCATCATAATTGCCCTTCCCCCAGCTATAACTCTTGCCCTGCGGTGTATACTTATCCCTTTCCATCATTAACGTAAACGTCACCGAATTGTGGTCACTGTCCCCAAAGTGCTCTCCTACCACCAAATCCAACACCTGGCCTGGTTCATTACCCAAAACCAAATCCAACGTGGCCTCGCCTCTTGTTGGCCTGTCAACATATTGTTTCAGGAAACCCTCCTGCACACACTGTACAAAAAACGACCCATCTATTGTACTCAAACTATATCTTTTCCAGTCAATATTTGGAAAGTTAAAGTCTCCCATAATAACTACCCTGTTACTTTCGCTCATATCCAGAATCATCTTCGCCATCCTTTCCTCTACATCCCTAGAACTATTAGGAGGCCTATAAAAAACTCCCAACAGGGTGACCTCTCCTTTCCTGTTTCTAACTTCAGCCAATACTACCTCGGAAGAGTCCCCATCTAGCATCCTCTCCGCCACCGTAATACTGCTCTTGACTAGCAGCGCCACACCTCCCCCTCTTTTGCCTCCTTCTCTGAGCTTACTAAAACACCTAAACCCCGGAACCTGCAACATCCATTCCTGTCCCTGCTCTATCCATGTCTCCGAAATGGCCACAACATCGAAGTCCCAGGTACCAACCCACGCTGCCAGTTCCCCTACCTTGTTTCGTATACTCCTGGCATTGAAGTAGACACACTTCAAACCACCTACCTGAACGCTGGCCCCCTCCTGCGACGTCAAATCTGTGCTCCTGACCTCTATACTCTCATTCTCCCTTACCCTAAAACTACAATCCAGGTTCCCATGCCCCTGCTGCATTAGTTTAAACCCCCCCAAAGAGCACTAACAAATCTCCCCCCCAGGATATTTGTGCCCCTCAGGTTCAGATGTAGACCATCCTGTCTGTAGAGGTCCCACCTTCCCCAGAAAGAGCCCCAGTTATCCAAAAATCTGAAACCCTCCCGCCTGCACCATCCCTGTAGCCACGTGTTTAAATGCTCTCTCTCCCTATTCCTCATCTCACTATCACGTGGCACGGGCAACAACCCAGAGATAACAACTCTGTTTGTTCTAGTTCTGAGCTTCCATCCTAGCTCCCTGAAAGCCTGCCTGACATCCTTGTCCCCTTTCCTACCTATGTCGTTGGTGCCAATGTGGACCACGACTTGGGGCTGCTCCCCCTCCCCCCTAAGGACCCGGAAAACACGATCCGAGACATCACGTACCCTTGCACCTGGGAGGCAACATACCAAACGTGAGTCTCTCACGCTCCCACAGAATCTCCTATCTGTGCCCCTGACTATAGAGTCCCCAATTACTAATGCTCTGCTCCTCTCCCCCCTTCCCTTCTGAGCAACAGGGACAGACTCCGTGCCAGAGGCCCGTACCCCATGGCTTACCCCTGGTAAGTCGTCCCCCCCACAAGTATCCAAAGCGGTATACTTGTTTCTCAGGGGAACGACCGCAGGGGATCCCTGCACTGACTGTTTTTTCCCAGTTCCTCTTACAGTTACCCACCTATCTCCAATCTTTGGTGTAACTAATTCCCTGAAGCTGCTATCTATGACCCCTTCTGCCTCCCGAATGATCCGAAGTTCTTCCAACTCCAGCTCCAGTTCCCTAACTCGGTCTTGGAGGAGCTGGAGATGGCAGCACTTCCTGCAGGTAAAATCAGCAGGGACACTAACTGCATCCCTCACCTCAAACATCCTGCAGGAGGAACATTGCACTCCCTTCCCTGCCATTCCTCTAACTTTCTACCAAGATCTGGCTAACAACTAAATTAAATTTTTATAAAAAATAATAATAATATAATAAAATAAATCCATGGACTGTCACTGATTGTTAAACCAGAACGAATAATGGAGAGACGGTGGTGGCGGTGGGAGAGATCCTGGTGAGGGACCTGTGTGTGTGTGTGTGGGGGGGGGGGGACCTGGGGGGAGGCGAGGGATTTGGGGTGTGCAAGGAACCGGGGGGGGGGGGGGGGGGGTAGGGGGAGGGACCTGGGGGGTGCGAGGAACCTGGGAGGAGAGCGACGGATCTGGGGGGAGGGGGAGAGATCTGGCGGGAGAGCGAGGGATCTCTGGGGAGGGTCAGGGATCTGGGGAGAGTGCAAAGGACTATGGGAAAGGGAGGACTGGATGAGAGGGAGGGGTGGGGGTAAGAGGGAGGGATGAGGGTGAGAGGGAGGGATGAGGGTGAGAGGGAGGGATGAGGGTGAGAGGGAGGGATGAGGGTGAGAGGGAGGGATGAGGTGAGGGGAAGGAGGGGGTTTAGCTCAAGCTGTTTGAATCTATAAATTCTCTAACCCCCAACATAGTGCCAGCCACTCCACATTTGCCAAGTGTCAATGACGTGGTTCCTGCAGCAAAGATCTGTCACCCCTATCTCGAATCGACTCAGATTGGGGTAGAGAGCCACAACCAATGCCACCCTTGACAAGGGTGATCCAGGCTGGCAGCTTAGGCAGTTTCCCAGCCTGGGGCCACTCAGGAGAATGGGACAATTCCTGTCCCATTCTGGGACTCTGGCAGAGGGAGGCATGATGGAAAGGCTGGAGAAGATAGAGAGAGGGCGGCTCCTCCTCCTCGGGAAAGGTCCAGAATAGATTTTGGAAAAGCAAGAGAGGGAAATGTTTGGAAGAATTTAGGAAATTATTAAATGCTGGGATTCATTGGGACGGAATTGAGGAGCTGATAACTCCCCTGACGTGGGTTATTGCATGACTCTCTCTCTTTGCATTTGAGGTACCATTGACTTGATGGTGGAGTACACGGGTAGGTAAATAATTGAAGTGTATTCTGTGCACAAGTTGCTCACTTTATCAGCACCTTCCCTAAACTTGGAGCAGTGCGTGCACTCTTCAACCAGCACACCTTTACAAGAACAAAGAAAAGTACAGCACAAGAATAGGCCCTTCGTAGAATTTCAATATCTGACCCACTCTTTGGGGGTAGGATTGGAGGAGTTACAATTCTTAACAACATAACAATCCTCTAAGTTCAAATTTCAGAACTATGAGCAAAAAATTCAAATGAGAAGACGAGAGCTACAGAAACAAGTGCAATAGAGAGACTGCATGTGTTGCCCCAGGGATCGGCCCCCTACCCCGAGGAACAGGCGGCTGGGGGAGTGGAGAATCCAGCACAGAGTCTGCTGAAATGCCAGTTAATGTGGATGAGGAGCGTTGTAAGTCTGGGCAGTGATATACCAGGAACCCAATGGTAATGGCTGTATCTGTGAAATGAAGGATAGGTTTCAGGTTGTCTATATGAACTGGGGGAGATTAGTTGATGAGTCAAGAGGAAATTGTACACTGGTAAGTGTGTTAGCTGCTACCTTAGCATCGGATGATGTGTAATCAATAGACTATTAGCATTCTAACCAATGGCCACGACATTCATTAGCCTGGATATTGTGGTCATTGACAAAATGACAGTGTTCAGTGTGTCATAATATACACCAGTATATAATGGTGCAGACACACACTGATGGACACACAGCGGGACCAATCAACACACCCAACACCGCAGCCAATCACCAGTTAGAGCACACTCACTATATAGACAGGGGGCATCAGAGTTCCCGCTCATTCGGGATGCAGCCTCTCAGAAGGACAGAGCTTACAGCTTACAGCACAGATCCTCACCATGTGCTGAGTGCATAGACTGGTTAGGACAGGCATAGGTCTTTAGTTTAATCTAACATCGTGTTAACCCTCAGTGAAAGTATGTTCAACAGTTTCTAACTTAATAAAATAGTGTTGCACTATTTTAAGTGTTGGTGACCTGTATGTGTTCCACGGATCCAGAGCACCCAACACAACACAGTGCTGGCATCTCGGACCTGGCATTTGCTCTGGAATAGGCTTCCCCCTTTCCCAGTGCCAATTCGATTCTGACACCAAGTCAAAGGGGATCTCCAGGTATCCAGCAACAGTGATGTCATCAAGCAGGATAAGCAGCCAATCACAATGAAGTATTCTCACAGGAGGTGAACCAGGAATGAAAATGCACTGATATGTTTTCACCTTTGAAATTGTAACTTTATGGAGTGAAATAAATGATGGTAAAATGTCCATGGGGATTCGGCTGAAATACCATCAACCATTTTGGAACAAAGTATTTTAAAAATGGATTTTTATTACCATTAGGGAAATTTGATGTTTCACAGCATAAAAGGATGTTTTCGGGGTCAGAGAGGTTTTTCACAAGTTGCTCATCCCTAGTTGCCCTTGAGAAGGTGGTGGCAAGCTGCTTTCCTGAACCGCTGCAGACCATGTGGTGTAGGTACCCCCACAGTGCTGTTAGAGAGGGAGTTCCAGTATTTTGACCCAGCAACAGCGAAGGCCTAGGTACTCCATCCAGTTTCATTTCTGGGTGCTTTTCTGGGGCAGTTTTGATACAGCTGAGGGGCTAGCCGGGGCCACATCAGAGTCAAAGTAATTGCTGTGGGTCTGGAGTCACATGTAGGCCAGACCGGGTAAGGACGGAAGATTTCCTTCTGTCATGGACAGGATGTGACCAACTCATGGAGGGTTCACCTGTACTGGCTTACTGGGGCAGGCCAATTTCACCAAAGAAAATGGGTGTCACGGTAGCACGGTGGTTTGCACTGTTGTTACAGCACCAGGGTCCCAGGTTCGATTCCCGGCTTGGGTGCCATTGTGGAGTTTGCTCTTTCTCCCCGTGAAAACAACAGACGACAGCAGTTGTTGAGAAGCCCAAACAGAAGGACATAAGTTTCATCGAGGATGTAGAGGAGTACACCTCAATGATTACAAAACCCCAACATTACAGGGGCTGGATGAAATCCGACAGACAAAAAGCAGCTGATTTATGTGTTAAACTTAGAGAATCTGCAAAGATAGATGCTCAGAACATGTCCCAAACAATCCTCTCCTGAAACAATTCTTTGTGCAACAAAGACATCTCGGTGTTGTAGACAACGTTTCATTTATAATGAAATGTTGGACATACCTCGAGTCTGGACTCAACATCCTTCAGAGGAAACCCCAGGGACATCGAGCCATCCCAAAGTGTGGTGTTCGAGTGTGAAGTTCAGTCTGACAGCCAGAGATATTAAATTCACCAGAGAGAATTATTCTGAGCCACGTCACCTGTGAAATCCAATACCATGAGCAAGAGAATGGCCTCCTCCTGCTTCTCTTTTCTATGTTTCTATGAATTGTTTCTCTTTTAATTTTGCTGCGGGGTATCGAAACGTCCTCGGTCCTCGCAGGAGTGGAAGTCACACCGATAGAGCCTTTTCCCACCATGAGGACCCTGAGTGATGGCGGCTACCGCACCCTCTTCGCTCTTTCGCTGATTTGGATTTGGTTACCTGCTACTTCTCTCTGTTACAAACTGCACTGCTTCAGGCATTTTCGTCCGTGAGATTTCTTCATCACCTCGAAGAAATATTTGGTTTTGTTTTCTGACTGGTGTCTGCCTTACATCTTCTCAGCGTTTGTCAGGGTTACATCTTCCTTGTCTACTGACAAGTGGATAAAATCCACTCCGACAACGATGCGATCCGGAAGCCGTTAAACGGGAATCTCCGTCGACGGGATCCTCCGCTTCACCGGCAGCGGACTCAAGCCCGCCGATTTCCCGACGGTGTGGGGGTAGCCACAATGGGAAACCCCATTGGCCGGCTGCCGGGATGGAGAATCCTGCTGCTGGCGATGGCGCGTGGGAAAACCGGAGCGGCGGGACGGAGAATCCCACCCATTGTTTTTCGGGGGTCCATTTTTGGAATTTTCAGCCAATCGATAGAAATCCTTAATGAAGGAATCAATGCTCATGGACTTTGGGTCTGATGATTGAATTTTGCTCCCTTCATAATTGGGCAGCACGGTAGCATTGTGGATAGCACAATTGCTTCACAGCTCCAGGGTCCCAGGTTCGATTCCGGCTTGGGTCACTGTCGGTGTGGAGTCTGCACGTCCTCCCCGTGTGTGCGTGGGTTTCCTCCGGGTGCTCCGGTTTCCTCCCACAGTCCAAAGATGTACAGGTTAGGTGGATTGGCCATGATAAATTGCCCTTATTGTCCAAAATTGCCATTAGTGTTGGGTGGGGTTATGGGGACAGGGTGTAGGTGTTGACCTTGGGTAGGGTGCTCTTTCCAAGAGCCGGTGCAGACCCGATGGGCCGAATGGCCTCCTTCTGCACTGTAAATTCTATGATAATCTATGATAATGGCGCTTCTTCCAAGGCTAAAATAAGCATCAAAGGCGTAACTCCTTCATAAGTCGATGTGTCTTCATTTATTTCCTGTCTGACCATTGCATCATCTGCACTACTACCTATGGCGTAGAGTGACGTACTGACCTGCTCCTTGTCATTCTTCTCTGCTAGTCCTGAAGCTGTTACCTGCAACACCAGTTCCTCCACTTCCCAGCTCGATCCAGGCCTTCTACATTGTGGAAGCACTTTGGTAAAGGGAGGATTTTCTCCATGGATTTCCTTCAGTGCAGCCTTATCTGGATTCTGACTATTTTCCGGCACTGTCCTTACCCTGCAGTTGTTTCTCTGGCTGCTTCGCCCAGTCGCTGGGCTCTTCACTGGTTGCTTCTTTCATTATGTTTTCCAATCCCATCATTGATTATCATTGTTAAGGGTCTTGAGTGGGGTTGTTCATGGTCTGCACTTACAGATACTGCTGGAGACCAGGCTGTTGGTCAAGTCTACATTTTGTTGAACATAATACTAGCTATGTGCAATGCAGATGCAGCACAAGGCTCTACATAGAACTATCTCTCTCCATTCTTGCAGGAAATAGGTATAGCTCTTGGGGTTAAAGGGATCAAGGGATATGGTGGGAGGGAGGCAGGATCAGGGTATTGAACTTGATGAACAGCCATGATCATAATGAATGGTAGAGCAGGCTCGAAGGGCCGAATGGCCTCCTCCTGCTTCTATTTTCTGTGTGTTTCATTCTCTGTTGACAAGTGATCTTACATCACTGGTGATGTAGACTATGGGCGGGATTCTCTGGTGCTCCGGCGGCGCGCCGCTCACTGGCGACGGGATTCTATCTTCCCGCTGCTCGTCAATGGGATTTCCCATTGAACCCGCCCCACACCACCGGGAAACTTGCGGACGGCGGTGCACTGCCGGCGGGTTAACAGAGAATCCCAACGGCCAGACATTGCATAATCAACATTAACCCTTTGGACAACAATCATCAGCACGAACCAGAATCACAGCGGAGACATTTGAACCCCGCGCTCTTTATCAATTCTCAATATTCTGAAATTGACAGCAACCAACCAGAATTCCTCGTCCTAACGGAAGGTCATTGATCCAACACGTGAACTCTTGTTTTTTCCTCATCCATTGATGCTGCCTGACCCACTGAATGCTCTGCACAACTTTCTGTAAGTTGTCAGAGCCGGCAGGGTGACCTGCTCAATCCACAAACACGGGCGGAAGAGGACGGCGAGAGGAATGTGAGACGGTCTCTGACTCGACTGCGCACCATACTGTGGTAGAATAAGAGCTTGTAAAGTCAGAACCAATCATGGCGTCATTATTAGTGTTATCAATATCAATGAGAAAGGCAGAAAAGGAGATCAATAAAATGAATGAACAATTACACCTTTGATTACTTATCCAACACAATCCAGGTGATTGGCCCATTTTCCCTGACTGGATGTCAAAGGAGGAAGGTGACAGGTCTGAGGGATCAATAGACCTTAACTCTCACCCAAAGTGTTGGCTTAGTTACCAGACTGTTGCCGATCAATGCTCCTTGCCTGATTAGGTGCACACGGCAGAGCACGTACTCCCGCACTACATTATATTCTTCTCCAGGGCAGGAGAGTGAGATGCCGATGCCTGCAGGGGCCCTGCTGATCCCCACCTAACAAGGCCCAGTCTGAGTCACTGCATTAGCAACTCTACCTTCAGTAACTCAAAGCAGACACAAAACGTTACACACGCCACGGGAATATAAGCTCACTGAGCTGTGTCATGTAGGTTAGATATTTCCACATCTCCGAACTACATTATAATCAGCGTCGGGAAATTCCACTCATATTTAAAAGTAGCCAGCAACCCAAACAATGGTGAAAGCTCTTCAATATCCTGATACTGCCCTCATTTAGATGCAGACCTTTGACTCTTGCTTTGTTTCCTTGTTTTGTCCCTTTGATATTCAGACAGATGTGACCGTACCTTTGCTCAGGGCTCACAGACTCAGCACAGAGAGAGCTTCCAGCAGTTAACCCCCTTAGCCATCCTGCCACTCGCCTGTTCCTCCCTCAACCCTCACTTTCCATTCAAATATCCTTGCGGATTCTCTTCCCGCTGCTCTTTGTTTGTGTTGATGTTTCTTATTTCCTGTCCCAGCGATCCTGTGGGTGCCAAACGTTCCGCAAAGTCTTTGCGTTGGTGGTGCAGTCGCTCCTGGGTGACTCACTGAGCAGTCGAGGTAACCCTGTGCCACCCACCTGATCGAACCTTCAAACGTTTGAACGCCTCCACCTGGTCTCCTCTTTACCTGCTCTTATTTGAATGAAACCCCCCTGTATTTCCAGGTACCTGATCGTAACGACAGTCTCTCACCTCTGGGACCACCTTAGTGAATCCCCTCTGCCCCTGCCCCACAGTGCTGATCATCCTTCCCTCCACATACCCCTCACAACTGATTGTGGTCGAACCAATCACTTGTACAGGTCGGGTCGAACCTGTGCACTTTATATCTGATGTAATTGTGCTGTATTTTATGTGAACTTTATTAATTATATTACATTGTGTTATATTGCAATCGCAAATTTCTTATCTGCTTTTTGAACCATTTATTGCTCCTATTTTCAGTTAATGTTATTTCTGCAGAACACTGATTCCTGGTGCTTTCACAGATTAATCAGAGAATCGTTACAGCGCAGAAGGAGGCCATTCGGCCCATCCAATCTGCACCCACCCTCTGAAAGAGCACCTTACCCAGGCCCCCTCACCAGCCCCATCCCGAAACCTAACTTAACCTGCACACCCTTGGATTGTGGGATTAAATCGGAGCGCCCGAAGGAAACCCGCGGAGAATGTGCAGACTCCAGACAGACAGTGACCCGAGGCGGAAATTGAACCCGGGACCCTGGAGCTGTGAAGCATCTGGGGCCTTAGTTACCCCACACTGGGGCTCGGTTACCCCACACTGGGGCTCGGTTACTCCACACTGGGCCTCGGTTACCCCACACTGGGGCTCGGTTACTCCACACTGGGCCTTGGTTACCCCGCACTGGGGCTCGGTTACCCCACACTGGGCCTCGGTTACCCCACACTGGGGCTCGGTTACTCCACACTGGGGCTCGGTTACCCCGCGCTGGGGCTCGGTTATCCCACACTGGGCCTCGGTTACCCCGCGCTGGGGCTCGGTTACCCCACACTGGGCCTCGGTTACTCCACACTGAGGCTCGGCTACCCCACACTGAGGCTCGGTTACCCCACACTGGGCCTCGGTTACTCCACACTGGGGCTCGGTTACTCCACACTGGGGCTCGGTTACTCCACACTGGGGCTCGGTTACCCCACACTGGGGCTCGGTTATCCCACACTGGGATCTGGGTTACCTCACACTGGGCCTCGGTTATTCCACACTGAGGCTCGGTTACCCCACACTGGGCCTCGGTTATCCCACACTGGGATCTGGGTTACCTCACACTGGGCCTCGGTTACTCCACACTGAGGCTCGGTTACCCCACACTGGGCCTCGGTTATCCCACACTGGGGCTCGGTTACTCCACACTGGGCCTCAGTTACTCCACACTGAGGCTCGGTTACCCCACACTGGGCCTCGGTTATCCCACACTGGGATCTGGGTTACCTCACACTGGGCCTCGGTTACTCCACACTGAGGCTCGGTTACCCCACACTGGGCCTCGGTTATCCCACACTGGGATCTGGGTTACTCCACACTGGGCCTCGGTTACTCCACACTGAGGCTCGGTAACCCCACACTGGGCCTCGGTTATCCCACACTGGGATCTGGGTTACCTCACACTGGGCCTCGGTTACTCCACACTGAGGCTCGGTTACCCCACACTGGGCCTCGGTTATCCCACACTGGGATCTGGGTTACTCCACACTGGGCCTCGGTTACTCCACACTGGGATCTGGGTTACTCCACACTGGGGCTCGGTTATGCCACACTGGGATCTGGGTTACTCCACACTGGGGCTCGGTTACCCCACACTGGGCCTCGGTTACCCCACACTGCCTCATTCTGCTAAAAATAAAGCCCTTTGTTGATATCTGGAAAAGTGAGTCTGAACTAACAGAGGGGAGAAATCTAACCGAGCGACGCCTGACAGTAAGGTCACTGAACAGGTTAACACAACCCAGGTTACGAACCAATCCCAGAGACGTGCTGGCCCCACACTCCGACAGAATGAGGCAGGGTGGATTTAAAGGTGCGTTGGCGTGCAATGGGTTAATGCCACCTGGCTGCCTTGATGCCCAGCGTTCCTGCAGCCTGGGAATGACAGCCACGGTCATCCTGCTGGGAGAACGAGGAAATCTCACAAACGGGTTGGAATTGAGCTTCTCCAAGAGGAAAATGCGGAGGTGCGTGCTAGGCCTCACCTCAGGGCTAATTTGCTTCCTTTGCTAAGACGAGCTGAGCCCTTTCTTCAAACTGTGCTGAAATTAAACAAGTCCAATCTGCGAGGAAGGGCTCATACTGAATTTCTATTAGAAATAAGGTGACCAGAGGGTATTGCATCGAACAATCTCAAACTGGATGAGATGTGGGAAGAACTGAATGTCACCCAGACAGAGGCACCATAGAGCAGCGTGGAGGGAGAGTGTGGGGGGGGACAGGGTTAGAGAGCTGGGTCCCATCTCAGTGAAATCTAGGTAAGGGGCCTACATTTCCATAGCATAAAAGCAAATTACTGCGGATGCTGGAATCTGAAACGAAAGAGAAAATGCTGGAAAATCTCAGCAGGTCTGGTAGCATCTGTAGGGCAAGAAAAGAGCTAACATTTCGAGTCCAATGACTCTTTGTCAAAGCTAACAGAGCTACATTTACACAACGTCGGGTCACGTGTCTCTCGAAGATATTTCCAATTTTTGGGGAAAAATATTTTATTGAGGTTTTTATATGCCTGGGGAACATGATCAGCTGATGTGCGATTGACGGCGTCTTGTTTCCCTTGTGCTCCGCTCCCACATTCCTCCCTTACTCCAACCGCGATCCCGAAACCCAACTTCGCCGACCCCCCTCACTCTGAGTCCCGCTCACAAAGGTTCCCCCCTCCCACTCGGCAGATCCTGCAGCCTGGGGGTGGGAAGACGAGACTGTGAGGGGTCTGAGACTGAGAATGAAGCAAGAATTTGATGCTTGGTTAATGAAAAAACAATTTCCAGTTGTTCCTGAGCGTGGGCTAGAGAGAGATCCATTCAGAAATAATTGTTGAACACTCTTAAATCCGTTACGTTTTTGTGTTTTTGCTTAATGAGCTAATTTGCGGTAGGAAGAATGAAGGTGGAAAATCTGAGAGGAATTTACTTACTGATGGGATTAAGACTGCCGGAATCAGAGCTCGAGTGAATCAATTGCAGCTAAAGTGTACCTACGCTGGCCTCGCATGTAAATCAGGATTTTGTATTCCTGCCCAATTGTCTCCTGCTGTCTCATTAACAAACCTCGCCTGCTCGTCTTTGAAATACTGGGGCAAACTCCTCAAAGGGGAAATCGGGACACGGTTTATAAAATCGCATCCGAAAGATTCTGGGCAGGATTCTCCGAGCCCCCACCGAGTGTGAGTGGAGTGTGAGTGTGACTGAGTGTGAGTGTAAGTGTGAGTGTGAGTGTGACTGTAGTGTGAGTGAGTGGAGTGTGAGTGTGAGGCTGAGGGACATGAGGCTGTTTTCGTTAGAGAGAAGGAGGTTAAGAGGTTACTTAATTGAGGCATACAAGATGATCAGAGGATTGGATAGGGTGGACAATGAGAGCCTTTTTCCTCGGATGGTGATGTCTAGCACGAGGGGACATAGCTTTAAATTGAGGGGAGATAGATATAGGACAGATGTCAGAGGTAGGTTCTTTACTCAGAGAGTAGTAAGGGCGTGGAATGCCCTGCCTGCAACAGTAGTGGACTCGCCAACACTAAGGGCATTCAAATGGTCATTGGATAGATATATGGACGATAAGGGAATAGTAGATGGGCTTTAGAGTGGTTTCACAGGTCGGCGCAACATCGAGGGCCGAAGGGCCTGTACTGCGCTGTAATGTTCTATGTTCCATGAGTGTGACTGTGAGTGGAGTGTGAGTGGAGTGTGAGTGTGAGCATAAGTGTGAGCGTGAGTGTGAGTGTGAGCATAAGTGTGAGCGTGAGTGTAAGTGTGCGTGTGACTGAGTGTGAGTGGGTGTGAGTGTGAGTGTGAGTGTGACTGTGAGTGTGAGTGGAGTATGAATGAGTGTGAGTGTGAGTGAGTGTGAGTGTGAGTGAGTGGAATGTGAGTGTGTGTGAATGGAATGTGAGTTAAGTGTGAGTGGAGTGTGAGTGTGCGTGAGCGGAGTGTGAGTGGAGTGTGAGTGTGCGTGAGTGGAGTGTGAGTGTGTGTGAATGGAATGTGAGTTGAGTGTGAGTGGAGTGTGAGTGTGCGTGAGTGGAGTGTGAGTGTGTGTGAATGGAATGTGAGTTGAGTGTGAGTTGAGTGTGAGTGTGCGTGAGCGGAGTGTGAGTGGAGTGTGAGTGTGCGTGAGCGGAGTGTGAGTGGAGTGTGAGTGTGCGTGAGCGGAGTGTGAGTGGAGTATGAGTGTGAGTATTTCTGGTGCCCGAGATCTCGCAGCTGTCAGACCCAATGGTAAAATGAAATTTGCAGTGGACAAAATGAAAACCTCATTACTGCTAAGACCTTAAATCTTATTTCAAACGACTTCCATCCGATTAAACTGAAGACAATCGGAATTTTTATTTCTGAAAGACAGTGATTCACGTTTCTGAAATTTCCAAACAGGCCTCCAGGATGAATGAGACTCCCGGTTCAGAATAGTCGACCTCGTAACCCTGTTAGCTCAGTGACGAGCTCCTGTCAAACAATTCGTAAATAACCTGCGGGTTCACCAATTAACAAGCAGAGAAACCCGAGGGAATTGGCTTAACCACAACTGCTGGGGTCGGGTGGGAGGGGGAGAGTCGGTGTGAATTTTGCTGATCCCGATTTCTCCTTCCTGGATGAGTGTGACTTCCTGAGATCACATTGCCGGAACACAGTGTTCGTGTAAAGAACAACTATCTTTGAACAATATTGATGAAACGCAGCAAAAATCAATCTCTCTGGCAAACCGAAGTTTGATTGATCCAAGTCAATTCGTCCAATGTGGGGGGACTGGCCCCATTATACAAACCGCTCCATCGGCAACTGTTCCAGCAGCCCAACCTCCTGACCCCAGGATAAGCCTCAGGCCCAACCTCCTGACCCCAGGATGAGCCTGAGGCCCAACCTCCTGACCCCAGGATGAGCCTCAGGCCCAACCGCCTGACCCCAGGATAAGCCTCAGGCCCAACCGCCTGACCCCAGGATGAGCCTGAGGCCTAACCGCCTGACCTCAAGATGAGCCTCCTTGCAGTATCACACCCTGCCCCATCTTTCGCAGCAGAATAATGCATGGCTTTCCCTGGGTCGATCAGCCCATTCTCAGACGTCAACCCAGGCAACACCCCAGCTCCACTGCACATTAACAACAAGCTCTCTCTCTCTCTCTCCCAAAAAGCGAAGGAACTCGGTTTATCCTCCTTGAGGTGAATTTGCCTCAAATATCCGAGAAATGGCCAATGTGGAAAACTGTAGATCTTCCGAATGAGAGGAATTACCACAACCCAGAGTCCAAAATGTCACCTCACTTGCCTGCAATGAATGTTGGCCAGAATCCGCAGTCCCAGTAGCTTGTCTTTGTTGCCGAGGGTGACGGATAACTCCACATAGAGAGCTGCAAAGAAATGGAGAGACAATAATTAGATTGCCCCCTCGTCTTCTCCGTCAGTTATCTCCTGCCTGGATACCTCAGTTTGTTCCCAACCTCCAATAATCTCCTGTTTTTGAACTCAGAACGAGGCATCACCAACCTCTGCTTTCTTTACCCAGATAAACAAGGCCCTGAAAGAAGGAAGGAAGGGGGGGGGGGTCAAAGGTTGAGTTAGCATTGGCAACACGATGATCTGACCTCCGGCCCTGGGTCGATGTACTGGGGGAGGGGCTGATTTGCGGAAATCCGCACACCGGTATGTGATCTTCCAGATGTTGTGATCTGAACACAGTGTCCAAACGGGTGGTGGAACCAGATCCAAACAGAACTCCCAGAAGGAAATTGGTTAAATCCACAAAATGGAAAATTTGGCACGGCCATGAGGGAAAGGAACCAGGGGCAGTGGGGTGGGATAATTGGATCGTTCTTTGGAAGGTCCAGCAGAGAAACGTAGGGCCCTATAGTCCCTTAGTGTGTGTCAGGTTCTGCGATTCTGTACATTTTGTTGGGCCTATGAAGGCGAGCAATGAGGGAGCAGTGCTCGGTTTGTACTGGGCGAGCGCACTGTCTCTTTATAACGGTGTCTGAATTCTGTTCGCAGCCCAGGTCTTCCAGTGTGTCCATTCACCCTGCCTGCTAACAGTGTCCACAAAGTGGCGAGAGCAGGGAACAGGGGTGGCTGGTAGGTGGAATGGAAATGAGCCCAAGTCCGTCATCGGGCGTTCCCTCCCCAGACTGACATGGGAACACTTTGCTGATTAAGTTAACAGCAACTTCACTTGAGTTTCTTTTTCATCAATACCTGATCGAGGAGCTTTCTGTCTTAACGTGAAGCAATTGGACCAATTTGAAATTCCCACCGGTGGGGTTTAAGTCGCAGGACAGTGGAACTAACAGCCTGGAGTACACACGGTTCCTAATTCTTAATGTGGCTCAGTTACAGATCCTGCACGTATCGCACCACAGGGAGAGACAAGGAGGTTTCTCGAGTGTTGAAGTGTAAGGGATGTGCGAGTGCAGATAGGAATGTGACACAGAGGTACAATTATTGAATGCAGAAGAAATGAAATGGCCATCACACGGACTTCGAGGAACTGGAGTAGGTAACTGCAAACTGGACGAATCCTCCATTACACCAGTTGACAATGTTACAGGGTAGGTGGTGAGAGTGTTCCCTGCCTGAGGGGGGGGGGGGACAGGGCTGCTACCTCAGGGTAGGTGGTGAGAGTGTTCCCTGCCTGAGGGGGGGGTACAGGGCTGCTACCTCAGGGTAGATGGTGAGAGTGTTCCCTGCCTGGGGGGGGGGGGGGGGACACAGGGCTGCTACCTCAGGGTAGATGGTGAGAGTGTTCCCTGCCTGGGGGGCGGGGGGGGGGGGGGACGACGACAGGGCTGCTACCTCAGGGTAGATGGTGAGAGTGTTCCCTGCCTGGGGGGCGGGGGGGGGGGGGGGGGGGGGACAGGGCTGCTACCTCAGGGTAGGTGGTGAGAGTGTTCCCTGCCTGAGGGGGGGACAGGGCTGCTACCTCAGGGTAGATGGTGAGAGTGTTCCCTGCCTGGGGGGGTGGGGGGGGGGGACAGGGCTGCTACCTCAGGGTAGATGGTGAGAGTGTTCCCTGCCTGGGGGGGTGGGGGGGGGGACAGGGCTGCTACCTCAGGGTAGATGGTGAGAGTGTTCCCTGCCTGGGGGGGGGTGGGGGGGGGTGGGGGGGGGGGACAGGGCTGCTACCTCAGGGTAGATGGTGAGAGTGTTCCCTGCCTGGGGGGGGTGGGGGGGGGGTGGGGGGGTGGGGGGGGGGGGGACAGAGCTGCTACCTCAGGGTAGATGGTGAGAGTGTTCCCTGCCTGGGGGGGGGGGGGGGGCTGCTACCTCAGGGTACGGAGTTAGGCTGGGATCAGGAACAATTTCTTCATTCTGTGGGAATCTTTAGAATTCTCAGCCGAGGGCTGTGGATGTTCCATTGTTGAATATACTTAAGACTGAGCTTGAGAGCGTTTTGGTCACCAAGACAACGCGAGGTAAGGAACTAGAACAGGGAAATGGAGCTGAGGTTTTAAACAAAAACCTCAGGTGTACTGAGGTACAAAAAAGTGTTATTCTGCGTACAGTCCTGGCAGATCGTTCCATAAAATAAACATCGGCTAAACGATAAATACACAATGTAATTACATAGACACTGGCATCGGGTGAAGCACACAGGGTGTAGTGTTAATGAGGTCAGTCCATAACGGGGTCGTTTAGGAGTCTGGTAACAGCGGGGAAGAAGCTGTTTTTGAGTCTGTTCGTGCGTGTTCTCAGACTTCTGCATCTCCTGCCCGATGGAAGAAGTTGGAAGAGTGAGTAAGCCGGGTGGGAGGGATCTTTGATTATACTGCCCGCTTTCCCCAGGCAGCGGGAGGTGTAGATGGAGTCAATGGATGGGAGGCAGGTTCGTGTGATGGACTGGGCGGTGTTCACGACTCTGAAGTTTCTTACGGTCTTGGGCCGAGCAGTTGCCATACCAGGCTGTGATGCAACTTGAAGATCAGTGATAATCCTCTTGAATTACAGAAAGGGCTCGGGGGTGGGGTGAGTTGGGGTGGGGGGGGAGGTGGGGGGGGGGGGGGGACTAATGACCTGCTCTCTCTCCTAGATCCTATCTCTAATGTGACAATCTGTGCCTGTCCTTGTCCTTAACGTTCACATTTCAAATTCCCCCTGTGCTGAACTCATCCGGAATAGGCAAAATTTAAAAAATCCAGGGACGGGATGAGGCTTTTCCGACACCTCGAGTCTGGTTTGCCAGTCAGTGAAATCATTGCTGATCTGTGACTTAACTCCATTCACCTGTCACAGCCCCCTATCTCTTTATTCTCTCAACTCACCAAAAATTACCAATCTCGCCCACGGAATCTCCAACTGGTCCCTTCAGCATCACACCTTTTTTTGGGGGAGAGTCCCACATTTCCCACAAGCGCCTGGTGGGAAATTGCCTCCAGATTTCGCTCAGGACAGGCCGAGGTCCAACTTTGAAGAGATTGCGCCCCTGTGACTGATCCCGTGTGACCCACACCCTTCCTATCGGCAGACTCAGGCAGGCTGCCAAACGTGAGTTACACCTTCTCCAAAGTCGACACGGGGAAAGGTAACGCAGAGGGAGTTGGGGAATTGCGCGAGGTGTAATTTGTGCATCAAAGATCATCTTAGGTCACGGCGCCATGGTCCCGGGTTCGATCCCGGCTCTGGGTCACTGTCCGTGTGGAGTTTGCACATTCTCCCCGTGTCTGCGTGGGTCTCACCCCCACAACCCAAAGATGTGCAGGGTAGGTGGATTGGCCACGCTAAATTGCCCCTTAATTTGAAAGAAATGAATTGGGTACTCTAAATTTATTTTAAAAAAGATCATCTTAGGTGAGGGAGGGAGGTAGGAATATGGAGCAGACTAATGTCACTTTGGAGGCGGTACTATATTTAGAAGGCTGGGGTTTGGTGATGAAGCAATACCGAAAGTAGGGCTGGTCCCTGTACTTGAATAAATTATCCAAATTGCGCGCAGTAAATGCCTTCATGAACATATAACCAGGAGCAGGTATTGCGCGATTTCACAGTGCAGTGAACATCCACTGATTGTACATCAGACACCACCTGCTGCAGAATACAAGTCACATCTCACGGTTTGGGTGTGTTAGCGGTCTGTACAAGTCATCTCTGTTTTATTCAAAGGGCGTTTGAACTGCTCGATTTTTAAAATATTCCTTTGCCACATGCTGCTGGCTCTCCCAGCCATTCCTGACTGTCCTGGAGAAGGAAACAGTGATCCAATCTCCTGATCAGTGGCAAACCAGGAGCACCCATCACCCACTCCAGGGCAATTAGGGCTGGGCAACAAATGCTTGGCTAATCAGTGACAACCACATCCTGTCAATGAAGTTTCAAAGGTGCATTAAGCAGATGATGCAACTTGACTTGGAAACATGCAACATGGAATCACTTCTGACTTGCTTGATCCACGGTTTAATGACTGCAATGTTAGGGATAGTGCTACCTATTGCATTCCTCCGTATTCTCTCTCCCCCATTCTGCCCTTTCCCATTCGTTAATAAATTTACAGTACCCAATTCCTCTTTTTCCAATTAAGGGGCAATTTAGTGTGACCAATCCACCTAGCCTGCACATCTTTGGGTTGTGGGGGTGAAACCCACGCAGAAACGGAGGGAGAATGTGCAAACTCCACACGGACAGTGACCCGGGGCCGGGATTGAACCCCGGTCCTTGGCGTCTTTTCCTTCCCTCTAATGCTTTCCCCACCCTTTCTGCTTTCTCTTCCCTCGCCTTCTCTGCCCCCATTTTCCACCTATCTTCTCGTTCCACTCTAACACTCGCCTATTCCAATTCCAATTCTCCTCCTGTACCAGGTGATGCACTAAGACAGGCCCTCGTCTGTCCCCGCAGTGAATAATCCCCAGAACAGGTCACTAGTCCGTCGCCTGGGGATTTTAGCTTGAGGATGCCACCCCACATCACTCAGGGCTGACCAGGAGTCTCTCTCGCTTCTACCCCCAGCCACTGGAGTGTTTGGCAGGATTTGGAGGTTGACACACTCAGACTGTTTGGCCAACGTAATGACCGCACCTTCCTTGTCCGTCAAGCCCTGGGTGGGACTCTTACCCGGGGCTTCTGGCTGAGAGGCCGGAACACGACCCACCACGCCACCGACCTCCTAAAACCTGCCCATATTTCACTTTTTCACCTCTCCTCACACTTTTTCCTTTCCCTCCTCCTTCACCCTTTGCTCCTTCCTCCACTATCACTTTCTTTTTTCATTCATCTCGCTTCCTCCTTTATCGCACAGTTCACTCTCTCCTCCTTTCCAAATAGTTCTGTCCTATTCTGCCAGCAACCTTTCCGTGCTGATCTGGAAGTTACAGACATCAGAGCCTTTGGTAATTGTTGGACGTCACGGTCTAACTTGCCAGCAGGTATCACTATAATCAGCTGTGCGGCCCTGTCACATTTTCCATTTACAAACCTTTACTCATAACAAACGCTGAAGAAAGCAAATTTATTCTTTGCAGAATTTGTAATCTGTAAATATTTCCACCAAAGGACAGATCGTTGCATCCCCGTGGGCTCTGGTTTGAAGGACTGCATAGAGCACACAGAATAAAGCTGTTCCTGATCAGAGACACATAAAGGGCAGCATGAATCCAGCGAGGAGGAAAACAGACATGGACTTAGTCTTCCACCGTGCGGCACTCCCTCAGTACCGACCCTCTGACAGTGCGGCACTCCCTCAGTACTGACCCTCTGACAGTGCGGCACTCCCTCAGTACTGACCCTCTGACAGTGCAGCACTCCCTCAGTACTGACCCTCTGACAGTGCGGCACTCCCTCAGTACTGACCCTCTGACAGTGCAGCACTCCCTTGTACTGACCCTCTGACAGTGCAGCACTCCCTCAGTACTGACCCTCTGACAGTGCAGCGCTCCCTCAGTACTGACCCTCTGACAGTGCAGCGCTCCCTCAGTACTGACCCTCTGACAGTGCGGCACTCCCTCAGTACTGACCCTCTGACAGTGCAGCACTCCCTCAGTACTGACCCTCTGACAGTGCAGCACTCCCTCAGTACTGACACTCTGACAGTGCGGCACTCCCTCAGTACTGACCCTCTGACAGTGCGGCACTCCCTCAGTACTGACCCTCTGACAGTGCGGCACTCCCTCAGTACTGACCCTCTGACAGTGCGGCACTCCCTCAGTACTGATCCTCTGACAGTGCGGCACTCCCTCAGTACTGACCCTCTGACAGTGCAGCACTCCCTTGTACTGACCCTCTGACAGTGCAGCACTCCCTCAGTACTGACCCTCTGACAGTGCAGCGCTCCCTCAGTACTGACCCTCTGACAGTGCAGCGCTCCCTCAGTACTGACCCTCTGACAGTGCGGCACTCCCTCAGTACTGACCCTCTGACAGTGCAGCACTCCCTCAGTACTGACCCTCTGACAGTGCAGCACTCCCTCAGTACTGACCCTCTGACAGTGCGGCACTCCCTCAGTACTGACCCTCTGACAGTGCAGCGCTCCCTCAGTACTGACCCTCTGACAGTGCAGCGCTCTGGTTTATTCTTGCACATCTGGTTTAAGCATTTCCCTCACCTGACGTAGCCCCGGCAGCTGAGTGCAATACCTCAATCCCTCAGCCGTCGATTCTCTCGAGAATGTCCAAAACAAGTTCAAATCTCTGAGTAGGGTGTCATCATTTACATCTGTGACTCGCCCCGCAATCTCCAGCTGCCAATCCTGGCGGCTAATCAACATGCCTCACTCAATGTCACCCTCAGTGTGTCACCCTCAAACTTCACCCCCAAACTGTCACCCTCAGTGTTTCGCCCTCAAACTTCACCCCCAAACTGTCACCCTCAGTGTGTCACCCTCAAACTGTCACCCTCAAACTGTCACCCTCCAAACAGTCACCCCCCAAACAGTCACCCCCCAAACAGTCACCCCCCAAACAGTCACCCCCCAAACAGTCACCCTCAAACTGTCACCCTCAAACTGTCACCCCCAAACTGTCAACCTCAAACTGTCACCCCCAAACTGTCACCCCCAAACTGTCACCCCAAAACTGTCAACCTCAAACTGTCACCCCAAACTGTCACCCCCAAACTGTCACCCTCAAACTGTCATCCCCAAACTGTCAACTTCAGTGTGTCACCCTCAAACTGTCACACCTAAACTGTCACCCTCAGTGTGTCACCTTAAAACTGTCACGCCTAAACTGTCACCCCCAAACTGTCACCCTCAAACTGTCCCCATCAAACTGTCATCCCCAAGCTGTCACCCCCAAACTGTCACCCCAAAACTGTCAAACTCAAACTGTCAACCTCCAAACTGTCAACCTCAAACTGTCACCCCCAAAGTGTCACCCCCAAACTGTCACCCCCAAACTGTCACCCCTAAACTGTCAACCTCAAACTGTCACCCCCAAACTGTCACCCCCCAAACTGTCACCCCCCCAAACTGTCACCCCCCCAAACTGTCACCCCCCCAAACTGTCACCCTCAAACTGTCACCCCCACACTGTCACCCTCAAACTGTCTCCCTCAAACTGTCTCCCCCAAACTGTCACCCCAAAACTGTCACTCCCAAACTGTCACCCACAAACTGTCACCCTCAAACAGTCACCCTCAAACTGTCAACTTCAGTGTGTCACCCTCAAACTGTCACCCCTAAACTGTCACCCTCAGTGTGTCACCCTCAAACTGTCACCCCCAAACTGTCAACTTCAGTGTGTCACCCCGAAACTGTCACCCCCAAACTGTCAACCTCAAACTGTCACCCGCAAACTGTCAACCTCAAACTGTCAGCACAAAGTGTCACCCCCAAAGTGTCACCCCCAAACTGTCAACCTCAAACTGTCACCCCTAAACTGTCAACATCAAACTGTCACCACCAAACTGTCACCCCCCCATACTGTCATCCCCAAACTGTCAATCTCAAACTGTCACCCCCAATGTGTCACCCCCAATCTGTCAACCCCAAACTGTCACCCCCAAACTGTCACCTCCAAACTGTCAACCTCAAACTGTCACCCCCAAACTGTCACCCCCAAACTGTCACCCTCAAATTGTCTCCCTCAAACTGTCACCCACAAACTGTCACCCGCAAACTGTCACCCACAAACTGTCACCTTCAGTGTGTCACCCTCAAACTGTCACCCTCAGTGTGTCACCCTCAAACTGTCACCCCTAAACTGACACCCTCAGTGTGTCACCCTCAAACTGTCACCCCTAAACTGTCACCCTCAGTGTGTCACCATCAAACTGTCACCTTCAAACTGTCGCCCTCAAACTGTCACCCACAAACTGTCACCCTCAAACTGTCACCCTCAAACTGTCACCCTCAAACTGTCACCCTCAAACTGTCACCCCTAAACTGTCACCCCTAAACTGTCACCCCCAAACTGTCACTCCCAAACTGTCACCCACAAACTGTCACCCCCAAACTGTCACCCTCAAACTGTCACCCTCAGTGTGTCAACCTCAAACTGTCCCCCTCAAACTGTCACTCCCAAACTGTCACCCTCAAACTGTCACCCCCCAAACAGTCACCCCCAAACTGTCACCCTCAAACTGTCACCCTCAGTATGTCACCCCCAAACTGTCAACCTCAAACTGTCAGCCTAAAAAATGTCACCCCCAATCTGTCACCCCTAAACTGTCATTCCCAAACTGTCACCCACAAACTGTCACCCCCAAACTGTCACCCTCAAACTGTCACCTTCAGTGTGTCACCCTCAAACTGTCACCCCTAAACTGTCACCCTCAGTGTGTCACCCTCAAACTGTCACCCCTAAACTGACACCCTCAGTGTGTCACCCTCAAACTGTCACCCTCAAACTGTCACCCTCAAACTGTCACCCTCAAACTGTCACCCCTAAACTGTCACCCCCAAACTGTCACCCTCAAACTGTCACCCTCAAACTGTCACCCTCAAACTGTCACCCTCAGTGTGTCACCCTCAAACTTCACCCCCAAACTGTCACCCTCAGTGTGTCACCCTCAAACTGTCCCCCTCAAACTGTCACTCCCAAACTGTCACCCTCAAACTGTCACCCCCCAAACAGTCACCCCCCAAACAGTCACCCCCCAAACAGTCAACCTCAAACTGTCACCCTCAAACTGTCACCCTCAGTGTGTCGCCCCCAAATTGTCAACCTCAAACTGTCACCCCCAAACTGTCACACCCAAACTGTCACCCCCAAACTGTCAACCTGAAACTGTCACCCCCAAACTGTCAACCTCAAACTGTCACCCCCAAAGTGTCACCCCCAAACTGTCACCCCAAACTGTCAATCTCAAACTGTCACCCCTAAACTGTCAACCTCAAACTGTCACCTCCAAACTGTCACCCCCCCAAACTGTCACCCCCAAACTGTCACCCATAAACCGTCACCCTCAGTGTGTCACCCTCAAACTGTCACCCCTAAACTGACACCCTCAGTGTGTCACCCTCAAACTGTCACCCCTAAACTGTCACCCTCAAACTGTCATCCTCAAACTGTCACCCTCAAACTGTCACCCTCAAACTGTCACCCACAAACTGTCACCCCCAAACTGTCACCCTCAAACTGTCACCCACAAACTGTCACCCACAAACTGTCACCCCCAAACTGTCAACCTCAAACTGTCACCCCCAAACTGTCATCCTCAAACTGTTACCCCCAAAGTGTCACCCCAAACTGTCACCCCCAAACTGTCAATCTCAAACTGTCACCCCTAAACTGTCAACCTCAAACTGTCACCCCAAACTGTCACCCCCCCAAACTGTCACCCCCCCAAACTGTCACCCCCCCAAACTGTCACCCTCAAACTGTCACCCCCACACTGTCACCCTCAAACTGTCTCCCTCAAACTGTCTCCCCCAAACTGTCACCCCAAAACTGTCACTCCCAAACTGTCACCCACAAACTGTCACCCTCAAACAGTCACCCTCAAACTGTCACCCTCAGTGTGTCACCCTCAAACTGTCACCCCCAAACTGTCAACTTCAGTGTGTCACCCCGAAACTGTCACCCCCAAACTGTCAACCTCAAACTGTCACCCGCAAACTGTCAACCTCAAACTGTCAGCACAAAGTGTCACCCCCAAAGTGTCACCCCCAAACTGTCAACCTCAAACTGTCACCCCTAAACTGTCAACATCAAACTGTCACCACCAAACTGTCACCCCCCCATACTGTCATCCCCAAACTGTCAATCTCAAACTGTCACCCCCAATGTGTCACCCCCAATCTGTCAACCCCAAACTGTCACCCCCAAACTGTCACCTCCAAACTGTCAACCTCAAACTGTCACCCCCAAACTGTCACCCCCAAACTGTCACCCTCAAATTGTCTCCCTCAAACTGTCACCCACAAACTGTCACCCGCAAACTGTCACCCACAAACTGTCACCTTCAGTGTGTCACCCTCAAACTGTCACCCTCAGTGTGTCACCCTCAAACTGTCACCCCTAAACTGACACCCTCAGTGTGTCACCCTCAAACTGTCACCCCTAAACTGTCACCCTCAGTGTGTCACCATCAAACTGTCACCTTCAAACTGTCACCCTCAAACTGTCACCCACAAACTGTCACCCTCAAACTGTCACCCTCAAACTGTCACCCTCAAACTGTCACCCTCAAACTGTCACCCTCAAACTGTCACCCTCAAACTGTCAACCTCAAACTGTCAGCCTAAAAAATGTCACCCCCAAACTGTCACCCCCAAACTTTCAACCTCAAACTGTCACCCTCAAACAGTCACTCCCAAACTGTCACCCTCAAACTTCACCTCCGAACTGTCACCCACAAACTGTCACCCCCATACTGTCAACCTCAAACTGTCACCCCATAACTGTCAACCCCCCCAAACTGTCACCCACAAACTGTCTCCCTCAAACTGTCACCCCTAAACTGTCACCCCTAAACTGTCACTCCCAAACTGTCACCCACAAACTGTCACCCCCAAACTGTCACCCTCAAGCTGTCCCCTTCAGTGTGTCCCCCTCAAACTGTCACCCTTAAACTGTCACCCTCAGTGTGTCACCCTCTAACTGTCACCCCTAAACTGTTACCCTCAGTGTGCCACCCTCAAACTGTCACCCCTAAACTGTCACCCTCAGTGTGTCACCTTCAAACTGTCACCCCTAAACTGTCACCTTCAGTGTGTCAACCTCAAACTGTCCCCCTCAAACTGTCACTCCCAAACTGTCACCCTCAAACTGTCACCCCCCAAACAGTCACCCCCAAACTGTCACCCTCAAACTGTCACCCTCAGTGTGTCACCCCCAAACTGTCAACCTCAAACTGTCAGCCTAAAAAATGTCACCCCCAAACTGTCACCCCCAAACTTTCAACCTCAAACTGTCACCCTCAAACAGTCACTCCCAAACTGTCACCCTCAAACTTCACCTCCGAACTGTCACCCACAAACTGTCACCCCCAAACTGTCAACCTCAAACTGTCACCCCATAACTGTCAACCCCCGCAAACTGTCACCCACAAACTGTCTCCCTCAAACTGTCACCCCTAAACTGTCACCCCTAAACTGTCACTCCCAAACTGTCACCCACAAACTGTCACCCCCAAACTGTCACCCTCAAGCTGTCCCCTTCAGTGTGTCCCCCTCAAACTGTCACCCTTAAACTGTCACCCTCAGTGTGTCACCCTCTAACTGTCACCCCTAAACTGTTACCCTCAGTGTGCCACCCTCAAACTGTCACCCCTAAACTGTCACCCTCAGTGTGTCACCTTCAAACTGTCACCCCTAAACTGTCACCTTCAGTGTGTCACCCTCAAACTGTCACCCTCAAACTGTCACCCCCAATCTGTCACCCCCAAACTGTCACCCTCAAACTGTCACCCTCAAAGAGTCACCTCAAACTGTCAACCCCAAACTGTCACCCTCAAACTGTCACCCCCAAACTGTCACCCCTAAACTGTCACTCCCAAACTGTCACCCACAAACTGTCACCCCCAAACTGTCACCCTCAAACTGTCAACCTCAAACTGTCACCCTCAAAGTGTGACCCACAAACTGTCACCCCCAAACTGTCACCCTCAGTGTGTCACCCTCAAACTGTCACCCCTAAACTGTCACCCTCAGTGTGTCACCCTCTAACTGTCACCCCTAAACTGTCACCCTCAGTGTGTCACCCTCAAACTGTCACCCTCAAACTGTCACCCCCAAACTGTCACCCCCAAACTGTCACCCTCAAACTGTCACCCTCAAACTGTCACCCTCACACTGTCACCTCAAACTGTCACCCCCAAACTGTCACCCTCAAACTGTCACCCCTAAACTGTCACCCCTAAACTGTCACTCCCAAACTGTCACCCACAAACTGTCACCCCCAAACTGTCACCCTCAATCTGTCAATCTCAAACTGTCACCCTCAAACTGTCACCCTCAAACTGTCACCCCTAAACTGTCACCCTCAGTGTGGCACCCTCAAAGTGTCACCCTCAGACTGTCACCCTCAAACAATCACCCACAAACTGTCACCCCTAAACTGTCACCCTCAGTGTGTCACCTTCAAACTGTCACCACTAAACTGTCACCCTCAGTGTGTCACCCTCAAACTGTCACCCTCAAACTGTCACCCTCAAACCGTCACCCCCAAACTGTCAACTTCAGTGTGTCACCCTCAAACTGTCACCCCTAAACTGTCACCGTCAATGTGTCACCTTCAAACTGTCACCCCTAAACGGTCACCTTCAGTGTGTCACCCTCAAACTGTCACCCTCAAACTGTCCCCCCAAACTGTCACCCCCAAACTGTCACCCCCAAACAGTCACCCCCAAACTGTCACCCTCAAACTTTCACCCTCAAACTGTCACCCTCAAACTGTCACCCTCAAACTGTCACCCCCAAACAGTCACCGCTAAACTGTCACACCCAAATTGTCACCCGCAAACTGTCACCCCCAAACTGTCACCCCCAAACTGTCAACTTCAGTGTGTCACCCTCAAACTGTCACCCCTAAACTGTCACCCTCAAATTGTCACCCCAAACTGTCAACTTCAGTGTGTCACCCTCAAACTGTCACCCTCAAACTGTCACCTTCAAACTGTCACTCCTAAACTGTCACCCTCAAACTGTCACCCCCAAACTGTCACCCCCAAACTGTCACCCCCAAACTGTCAACCTCAAACTGTCACCCCCAAACTGTCAACCTCAAACTGTCACCCCCAAAGTGTCACCCCCAAACTGTCACCCCCAAACTGTCAATCTCAAACTGTCACCCCTAAACTTTCAACCTCAAACTGTCACCCCAAAACAGTCACCCCCCCCAAACTGTCACCCCCAAACTGTCACCCTCAAACTGTCACCCCCAAACTGTCACCCTCAAACTGTCACCCTCAAACTGTCTCCATCAAACTGTCTCCCCCAAACTGTCACCCCTAAACTGTCACTCCCAAACTGTCACCCACAAACTGTCACCCTCAAACTGTCACCCTCAAACTGTCAACTTCAGTGTGACACCCTCAAACTGTCACCCCTAAACTGTCACCCTCAGTGTGTCACCCTCAAACTGTCACCCCCAAACTGTCAACTTCAGTGTGTCACCCCCAAACTGTCAACCTCAAACTGTCACCCCCAAAGTGTCACCCCCAAACTGTCACCCCCAAACTGTCAACCTCAAACTGTCACCCCTAAACTGTCAACCTCAAACTCACCCCCAAACTGTCACCCCCCCATACTGTCATCCCCAAACTGGCAATCTCAAACTGTCACCCCCAATGTGTCACCCCCAAACTGTCAAACCCAAACTGTCACCCCCAAACTGTCAACCTCAAACTGTTACCCCCAAACTGTCACCCCCAAACTGTCACCCTCAAATTGTCTCCCTCAAACTGTCACCCACAAACTGTCACCCCCAAACTGTCACCCTCAAACTGTCACCCTCAAACTGTCACCCCTAAACTGTCACCCCTAAACTGTCACCCTCAAACTGTCACCCCCCAAACAGTCACCCCCAAACTGTCACCCTCAAACTGTCACCCTCAGTGTGTCACCCCCAAATTGTCAACCTCAAACTGTCACCCCCAAACTGTCACCCCCAAACTGTCACCCCCAAACTGTCAACCTCAAACTGTCACCCTCAGTCACTCCCAAACTGTCACCCTCGAACTTCACCCCCGAACTGTCACCCACAAACTGTCACCCCCAAACTGTCAACCTCAAACTGTCACCTCCAAACTGTCAACCTCAAACTGTTACCCCCAAACTGTCACCCCCAAACTGTCACCCTCAAATTGTCTCCCTCAAACTGCCACCCCCAAACTGTCACCATCAAACTGTCACCCTCAAACTGTCACCCCATAACTGTCAACCCCCCCAAACAGTCACCCTCAAACTGTCTCCCTCAAACTGTCACCCCTAAACTGTCACCCCTAAAATGTCACCCCTAAACTGTCACACCTAAACTGTCACTCCCAAACTGTCACGCACAAACTGTCACCCACAAACTGTCACCCTCAAGCTGTCACCTTCAGTGTGTCACCCTCAAACTGTCACCCCTAAACTGTCACCCTCAGTGTGTCACCCTCTAACTGTCACCCCTAAACTGTTACCCTCAGTGTGCCACCCTCAAACTGTCACCCCTAAACTGTCGCCCTCAGTGTGTCACCTTCAAACTGTCACCCCTAAACTGTCACCTTCAGTGTGTCACCCTCAAACTGTCACCCTCAAACTGTCACCCCCAAACTGTCACCCCCAAACTGTCACCCCCAAACTGTCACCCTCAAACTGTCACCCTCAAACTGTCACCCTCAAACTGTCACCTCAAACTGTCACCCCCAAACTGTCACCCTCAAACTGTCACCCCCAAACTGTCACCCTCAAACTGTCACCCCCAAACTGTCACCCTCAAACTGTCAACCTCAAACTGTCACCCTCAAAGTGTCACCCACAAACTGTCACCCCCAAACTGTCACCCTCAAGCTGTCACCTTCAGTGTGTCACCCTCAAACTGTCACCCCTAAACTGTCACCCTCAGTGTGTCACCCTCTAACTGTCACCCCTAAACTGTTACCCACAGTGTGCCACCCTCAAACTGTCACCCCTAAACTGTCACCCTCAGTGTGTCACCTTCAAACTGTCACCCCTAAATTGTCACCCTCAGTGTGTCACCCTCAAACTGTCACCCTCAAACTGTCACCCCCAAACTGTCACCCCTAAACTGTCACCCTCAGTGTGTCACCTTCAAACTGTCACCCCTAAACTGTCACCCTCAGTGTGTCACCCTCAAACTGTCACCTCCAAACTGTCAACCTCAAACTGTCACCCCCAAACTGTCACCCCCAAACTGTCACCCTCAAATTGTCTCCCTCAAACTGCCACCCCCAAACTGTCACCATCAAACTGTCACCCTCAAAATGTCACCCCATAACTGTCAACCCCCCCAAACAGTCACCCTCAAACTGTCTCCCTCAAACTGTCACCCCTAAACTGTCACCCCTAAACTGTCACCCCTAAACTGTCACACCTAAACTGTCACTCCCAAACTGTCACGCACAAACTGTCACCCACAAACTGTCACCCTCAAGCTGTCACCTTCAGTGTGTCACCCTCAAACTGTCACCCCTAAACTGTCACCCTCAGTGTGTCACCCTCTAACTGTCACCCCTAAACTGTTACCCTCAGTGTGCCACCCTCAAACTGTCACCCCTAAACTGTCGCCCTCAGTGTGTCACCTTCAAACTGTCACCCCTAAACTGTCACCTTCAGTGTGTCACCCTCAAACTGTCACCCTCAAACTGTCACCCCCAAACTGTCACCCCCAAACTGTCACCCCCAAACTGTCACCCTCAAACTGTCACCCTCAAACTGTCACCCTCAAACTGTCACCTCAAACTGTCACCCCCAAACTGTCACCCTCAAACTGTCACCCCCAAACTGTCACCCTCAAACTGTCACCCCCAAACTGTCACCCTCAAACTGTCAACCTCAAACTGTCACCCTCAAAGTGTCACCCACAAACTGTCACCCCCAAACTGTCACCCTCAAGCTGTCACCTTCAGTGTGTCACCCTCAAACTGTCACCCCTAAACTGTCACCCTCAGTGTGTCACCCTCTAACTGTCACCCCTAAACTGTTACCCTCAGTGTGCCACCCTCAAACTGTCACCCCTAAACTGTCACCCTCAGTGTGTCACCTTCAAACTGTCACCCCTAAACTGTCACCCTCAGTGTGTCACCCTCAAACTGTCACCCTCAAACTGTCACCCCCAAACTGTCACCCCTAAACTGTCACCCTCAGTGTGTCACCTTCAAACTGTCACCCCTAAACTGTCACCCTCAGTGTGTCACCCTCAAACTGTCACCCTCAAACTGTCACCCTCAAACTGTCACCCCCAAACTGTCACCCCTAAACTGTCACCCCTAAACTGTCACTCCCAAACTGTCACCCACAAACTGTCACCCCCAAACTGTCACCCTCAAACTGTCAACCTCAAACTGTCACCCTCAAACTGTCACCCCTAAACTGTCACCCTCAGTGTGTCACCCTCAAAGTGTCACCCTCAGACTGTCACCCTCAAACAATCACCCACAAACTGTCACCCCTAAACTGTCACCCTCAGTGTGTCACCTTCAAACTGTCACCCCTAAACGGTCACCTTCAGTGTGTCACCCTCAAACTGTCACCCTCAAACTGTCACCCCAAACTGTCTCCCCCAAACTGTCACCCCCAAACTGTCACCCCCAAACTGTCACCCCCAATCTGTCACCCCCAAACTGTCACCCTCAAACTGTCACCCTCAAACTGTCACCCCCAAACAGTCACCGCTAAACTGTCACACCCAAATTGTCACCCGCAAAATGTCACCCCCAAACTGTCACCCACAAAGTGTCACCCCCAAACTGTCAACTTCAGTGTGTCACCCTCAAACTGTCACCCCTAAACTGTCACCCTCAAATTGTCACCCCAAACTGTCAACTTCAGTGTGTCACCCACAAACTGTCACCCTCAAACTGTCACCTTCAAACTGTCACCCCTAAACTGTCACCCCTAAACTGTCACCCTCAGTGTGTCACCCCCAAACTGTCACCCCCAAACTGTCACCCCCAAACTGTCACCCTCAAACTGTCACCCCCAAACTGTCACCCCAAACTGTCACCTCCAAACTGTCTCCCTCAAACTGTCTCCCTCAAACTGTCACCCCCAAATTCTCACCGCTAAACTGTCACACCCAAATTGTCACCCGCAAACTGTCACCCCCAAACTGTCACCCCCAAACTGTCACCCCCAAACTGTCACCCTCAAACTGTCACCCCCAAACTCTCATCTTCAGTGTGTCACCCTCAAACTGTCACCCCTAAACTGTCACCCTCAGTGTGTCACCCTCATACTGTCACCCTCAAACTGTCACCCCCAAACTGTCACCCCCAAACTGTCACCCCCAAACTGTCAACTTCAGTGTGTCACCCTCAAACTGTCACCCCTAAACTGTCACCCTCAGTGTGTCACCTTCAAACTGTCACCCCTAAACTGTCACCCTCAGTGTGTCACCCTCAAACTGTCACCCTCTATCACCCTCAAACTGTCACCCTCAAACTGTCACCTCCAAACTGTTACCCCTAAACTGTCAACTTCAGTGTGTCACTCTCAAACCGTCACCCCTAAACTGTCACCCTCAGTGTGTCACCCTCAAACTGTCACCCCCAAACTGTCACCCCCAAACTGTCACCCTCAAACTGTCACCCCCAAACTGTCACCCTCAAACTGTCACCCTCAAACTGTCACCCCCAAACTGTCACCCTCAAACTGTCTCCCTCAATCTGTCACCCCCAAACTGTCACCCCTAAACTGTCACTCCCAAACTGTCACCCACAAACTGTCACCCCCAAACTGTCACCCTCAAACTGTCACCCCCAAACTGTCACCCCTAGACTGTCACCCTCAGTGTGTCACCCTCAAACTGTCACCCCTAAACTGTCACCCTCAGTGTGTCACCCTCAAACTGTCACCCTCAAACTGTCAGCCTGAAACTGTCACCCTCAAACTGTCACCCACAAACTGTCACCCACAAACTGTCACCCCTAAACTGTCACCCTCAGTGTGTCCCCCTCAAACTGTCACCCTCAAACTGTCACCCCCAAACTGTCAACTTCAGTGTGTCACCCTCAAACTGTCACCCTTAAACTGTCACCCTCAGTGTGTCACCTTCAAACTGTCACCCCTAAACTGTCACCCTCAGTGTGTCACCCTCAAACTGTCACCCCCAAACTGTCACCCCCAAACTGTCACCCTCAAACTGTCACCCTCAAAATGTCACCCTCAAACTGTCACCCCAAACTGTCACCCCCAAACTGTCACCCCCAAACTGTCACCGCTAATCTGTCACACCCAAATTGTCACCCGCAAACTGCCACCCCCAAACTGTCACCCTCAGTGTGTCACCTTCAAATTGTCATCCTCTAACTATCACCCTCAAACTGTCACCCTCAAACTGCCGCCCCAAAACTGTCACCCCGAAACTGTCACCCCCAAACTGTCACCCTCAAACTGTCACCCCAAACTGACAACCCCAAACTGTCACCCCCAGACTGTCACCCTCAAACTGTCACCCCAAACTGTCACCCTCAAACTGTCTCCCTCAAACTGTCTCCCTCAAACTGTCACCCTCAAACTGTCACCCCCAAACTGTCACCCTCAAACTGTCAACTCCAAACTGTCACCCCCAAACGGTCACCCCCAAACGGTCACCCTCAAACTGTCACCCGCAAACTGTCACCCCCAAACTGTCACCCCCAAACTGTCACCCTGAAACTGTCACCCTCAAACTGTCTCCCTCAAACTGTCACACCCAAATTGTCACCCGCAAACTGTCACCCCCAAACTGTCATCCCCAAACTGTCACCCCCAAATTGTCACCCGCAAACTGTCACCCCCAAACTGTCACCCCCAAACTGTCACCCTCAAACTGTCACCCTCAA
Source organism: Scyliorhinus torazame (assembly GCF_047496885.1). NCBI lineage: Eukaryota > Metazoa > Chordata > Chondrichthyes > Carcharhiniformes > Scyliorhinidae > Scyliorhinus > Scyliorhinus torazame. The sequence goes on from NC_092736.1 coordinate 3,115,131, forward strand.
ACTGTGAACTTCAGTGTGTCACCCTCAAACTGTCACCCCTAAACTGTCACCCTCAGTGTGTCACCTTCAAACTGTCACCCTTTAACTATCACCCTCAAACTGTCACCCCAAACTGTCAACTCCAAACTGTCACCCTCAAACTGTCACCCCCAAACTGTCACCCCCAAACTGTCACCCTCAAACTGTCACCCTCAAACTGTCACCCCAAACTGTCAACTCCAAACTGTCACCCTCAAACTGTCACCCCCAAACTGTCTCCCTCAAACTGTCTCCCTCAAACTGTCACACCCAAATTGTCACCCGCAAACTGACACCCCCAAACTGTCATGCCCAAACTGTCACCCCCAAATTGTCACCCGCAAACTGTCACCCCCAAACTGGCACCCTCAAACTGTCACCCCCAAACTGTGAACTTCAGTGTGTTACCCTCAAACTGTCACCTCTCAACTGTCACCCTCAGCGTGTCACCTTCAAACTGTCACCCTTTAACTATCACCCTCAAACTGTCACCCCAAACTGTCAACTCCAAACTGTCACACCCAAATTGTCACCCGCAAACTGTCACCCCCAAACTGTCACCCCCAAACTGTCACCCTCAAACTGTCACCCTCAAACTGTGAACTTCAGTGTGTCACCCCCAAACTGTCACCCCCAAACTGTCACCCTCAAACTGTCACCCTCAGACTGTCACCCCAAACTGTGAACTCCAAACTGTCACCCTCAAACTGTCACCCCCAAATTGTCACCCGCAAACTGTCACCCCCAAACTGTCATGCCCAAACTGTCACCCGCAAACTGTCACCCCCAAACTGTCACCCTCAAACTGTCACCCCCAAACTGTGAACTTCAGTGTGTTACCCTCAAACTGTCACCCCTAAAATGTCACCCTCAGCGTGTCACCTTCAAACTGTCACCCTTTAACTATCACCCTCAAACTGTCACTCCTAGCCAATCACCCCATCCCACCGCCCCCATTCCATCACCCCCATTTTGTCACCCGCACCTGTCACCCCCACCCACCAGCCCCAACCCGTCATACCGATTCTGTCACCTACCAACCCGTCTCCCCCAATTTGTCACTCCTCCATGTGTCTCCCCCCCAATATGTCACCCCAAGAAGTCACCCCCAACCTGTCACCCCCCAATGTTTCACCCGCAACCTATACCCCCTCAACTCCGACCCCTCACTCCCAACCCCCACATTCAGGAGCACGGTTTCATTTTAATTTATAAAGTTGACACAACACCTCAACATTGGGAGCTGGACTCACAATGGCATTGCTCAACATTCCCTTAATGTGTCCCCTCTTCACTCAGCCTTTCACATCTTCAGTGTCACCATTTATAGTCAACCAAATTCAGCACATGCCTTCAAAAACTCAGCCTCGTCTCCTGAGCTTCTTAACTGATTAACAAATGATGCTGGTTATTGAATAGGTGCCTATTTTGATCATAATTATCAATCACAACAGATAATAAGAAATCTATTCAACCAGGAACATGCCTGCTGCGTTTCACTTGATTGATTGCTCCTTGCGTCCACACTGACTGGGCTGTTTCCAGGTGTCCCAAACCTACTCCACCCCCCTCCCCGGAGAGTCTGCGGCGGAATCACCCTTCTTAATGTCATGATCCTTTTCGACCCTGAGCTGAGATTCTGACCCATACCTTCTTCGCCACCCAGACTCTCCATTTCCCCCTCCCTGAACAAAAGCTGCCCTGACAATGCGGTACCGATCATTCGGGGCAGCACGGTAGCATTGTGGGTAGCATAATTGCTTCACAGCTCCAGGGTCCCAGGTTCGATTCCGGCTTCTCCCCGTGTGTGCGTGGGTTTCCTCCGGGTGCTCCGGTTTCCTCCCACAGTCCAAAGATGTGCAGGTTAGATAGATTGGCCATGATAAATTGCCCTTAGTGTCCAAAAAGGGTCGGTGGGGTTACGGGTTACGGTATAGGGTGGAGGTGTGGGCTTGGGTGGGTGCTCTATCCAAGGGCCGGTGCAGACTCGATAGGCCGAATGGCTTCATTTTGCACTGTAAATTGTAAGTATGTATGTATCAGGAAAAGCAGGGGTCCCAACTAATCCCTGGGGAACGCCACTCAAACCCTTCTCCAGTCCGAGGAACATCCATTAACTACGACTCACTGTTTCCTGTCACTCAGCAAATTTCAAATCCATGTCCCTCCTGTCCATTTTATTCCATAAACCGGACGAATTTCCGCCCCGCCAGCTGGCGGAAAAGGCCTTTGTTGCCCCACCAGCTGGCGCGGAAATGACATCTCCGGGCGGCGCATGCGCGGGAGCGTTAGCAGCCGCTGACGGCATTCCCGCGCATGCGCAGTGGAGGGAGTCTCTTCCACCTCCGCCATGGTGGAGACCGTGGCGAAGGCGGAAGGGAAAGAGTGCCCCCACGGCACAGGCCCGCCCGTGGATCGGTGGGCCCCGATCGCGGGCCAGGCCACCGTGGGGGCACCCCCCCGGGGCCAGATCGCCCCGCGCCCCCCCCAATACCCCGGAGCCCGCCCGCGCCGCCTTCTCCCGCCGGTAAGGTAGGTGGTTTAATCTACGCCGGTGGGACGGGCATCTTAGCAGCGGGACTTCGGCCCATCCGGGCCGGAGAATCGCGGGGTGGGGCCCGCCAACCGGCGCGGCGCGATTCCCGCCCCCGCCGAATATCCGGCGCCGGAGAATTCGGCAACCGGCGGGGGCGGGATTCACGCCAGCCCCTGGCGATTCTCCGACCCGGCGGGGGATCGGAGAATCTCGCCCCTGGACCTTGGTGTACAGGAAACAATTTTAAAATTTGCAGATGATAGTGGAAGCATTGTGAACTGTGAGGAGGACAGTGCAGAAGGTCAAAGGAACACAGGGCAATGGGCAGACAGGTGGCAGATGAAGTTTAATGCAGAGAAATGCGAAAACGGATTAATTTTGGAAGGAAGAACCTGGGGCGTCATTCTCCGCCGGCGGGAGTCTCCGTTTTGCCGGCGCCCGGGGGTTTCCCGACGGCTTGGGGCTGCCCCACAATGGGAAACCCCATTGACCGGCCGGCGTAACGGAGACTCCCGCCGGCGGGTCGGGGCAGAAATGTGGCGGGGCGGGGAGGAGAATTTCACCTATGGAGAGACAATTTGCCGGAATTCTCTGATCCTCGGGATTCTCTGTTCACGCAGGAAGCGCGTCCCCTGCCCACAGGTTTCCTGGTGGTGTGGGGTTGCGTCAATGGGAAATCCCGTTGTACAAGCAACGAGAAGATATAGTCTCATAGCCGGCAAACGGCGAGAAACACTCGGCTTGGGACCAGAGAATCTGTCCCAGTATAAAACAAAGGGGTCAATGCTCAAGGGGAGCAGAGGGACCTGGGTGTATGTGCGCATAAATCACTGAAGGTGGCAGCACAGGTTGAGAGAGAGCAGAGGGCAGCCCACCATGGGACCTCACTATCGGGGGGCCCAATCAACATGGCAACCCGATAGCGCCATCCCCGCGCAATCCTGCACGGTTTAGGATTGGGAATCGCTTCCTGATTTGTGTTCCCAGTGTGAGAGCAAATCAGGCGCGATTCAGCTCAAGCGGGAGTCTCCCAAACGGAGAATCCTGGCCCAGGTTTCATACCCCCCGGGGGAAATTCCATTGCCGCTGCTTCACAAACTCTCAATCCTTTTCTCTGACATTCCCTTCGCACAGTAACTGAAGGTGGGACTGTTGCTAGGAGACCGCTCTGACAGCACCCAGCTACTTGTCGACGCAAAGCCCAGCAATGGGACCGCTATTCCACCACAATGTGCATCACATCGGAATCCGATCTAGTCAAGGTTGTGCAGCACCAATCACTGCGCAGCTCTAAAGGACAGGAGGCGGGAACGGATTCCTCAGCAACGGAGATTCTGCCGCCCTGGCTGAGATCGGCAGGGAGGGTGGCAGTGGGTCCTTCTCTGTGCTTGGATTGGCCGCCTCACTCACGCTGAGCATTCCATTGACCAGCTGACCTTCTGGAGGGTCAGCGGGACGGACAATGGGAGCCGACGATTTCTCCAACTTCCCAGTTTGGGATAAGGGCAATGTGAACATTGCTCTGTGTCTCTTACTGAACTGCCTTTCTCCTTCATCAATAAGCCTTCAGGTTCTGCTGCAATTGTGTAAGGTGTTAGTGAGGCCACACCTGGAGTATTGTGTTCAGTTTTGGTCTCCTTACTTGAGAAAGGACGTACTGGCACTGGAGGGTGTGCAGAGGAGATTCACTGGGTTAATCCCAGAGCTGAAGGGGTTGGATTACGAGGAGAGGTTGAGTAGACTGGGACTGTACTCATTGGAATTTGGAAGGATGAGGGGGGATCTTATAGAAACGTATAAGATTATGAAGGGAATAGATAGGATAGATGCGGGCAGGTTGTTTCCACTGGCGGGTGAAAGCAGAACTAGGGGGCATAGCCTCAAAGTAAGGGGAAGTAGATTTAGGACGGAGTGTAGGAGGAACTTCTTCACCCATAGGGTTGTGAATCTATGGAATTCCTTGCCCAGTGAAGCAGTTGAGGCTCCTTCATTAAATGTTTTTAAGATAAAGATAGATAGTTTTTTGAAGAATAAAGGGATTAAGGGTTATGGTGTTCGGGCCGGAAAGTGGAGCTGAGTCCACAAAGATCAGCCATGATCTCATTGAATGGTGGAGCAGGCTCGAGGGGCCAGATGGCCGACTCCTGCTCCTAGTTCTTATGTTCTTATAAGCCCCTTTGTTAACAGCTGAAAGCTCCGGTGAGGGGTGGGAGCTGCCTCTGTATCTCAGGCACTGCTGAAACAGGGCTAATGGAACAGCGCAAGGCCGGGTGCTGGCTGACCTCAACCGACACCACAATGGTCAGCAGCTAACGAGACCCGGATTACAGTTCTCCCTCAATGTTGCCTCTCGGCTACACACTCTGTGACCAGCCATAGGGGGGCAGTGCGGAAGGGGCAGTGGGGGGGTGGGGCAGGGCGGTGTGTGCAGGGAGCTGGGGCACGGGGGAGGGGGCAGTGGGGAGGGCGCAGTGGGGAGGGGACAGGGGTGTGTGGGCAGGGGGTAGGGGGAAGTGGGGGAGGGGCCAGTGGAGGAGGGGGCAATGGGGGAGGGGGCAGTGGGGGGGTGGGGCAGGGTGGTGTGTGCAGGGAGGTGGGGTGGGGCGAGGGGGCAGGGGGAGGGGTGTGTGCGCAGGGGAGTGTGGGCAGGGTGGAGGGGGCAGTGGGAGAGGGGCAGGGGTTGTGGGCAGGGGGAGGGTGCAGTGGGGGAGGGGGCAATGGGGGAGGGGGCAGTGGGAGGGGGGCAGGGGAGGGGGCAAAGGGGCATGGGACAGTGGGCATTGGGGGTGTGGGCAGGGGAGGGGGCAGTGTGGGAGGGGCAGTGGGGTGTGGGCAGGGGGAGGGGGCAGTAGGCATGGGGCATGGGACAGTGGGCATTGGGGGTGTGGGCAGGGGAGGGGGCAGTGTGGGAGGGGCAGTGGGGTGTGGGCAGGGGGAGGGGGCAGTAGGGGAGGGGGCAGTGGGGGTGTGCGCAGGGGAGGGGGCAATGAGCCTCCCCTGCACCTCTCCACTGCCCCTTCCCCCTGCCCACAGTCCCACTGCCCCCTCCCCACTGCCTCCTCCTCCCTGCCCCCTCCCCCATTGCCCCCCTCCCCCACCCCCACTGCCCCCGCCCCACTGCCCCCTCCCCCATTGCCCCCTCCCCCACACCACTGCCCCCTCCCCACTGCCCCCTCCCTCACTGCACCCTCAGCACAGGCGTTATAAGCTGAGTACCGCAGTGACAGACACACTTCACATCCAGTAGGAATGTTTCCTTTGACTGTTAACAGGGGGTGTGAGTGACAGTGCGGGTCAACAGGGAAGAGGCAGAGAGCAATGGAGGGCTGGACTGGGCTATTGACAAAGGTTTCTGTCGAGTGGGCTGAACAGATGAGATTAATTGCAAACTACAAATGGTGTATGAGCAAAGCGACACACTCCACACGAGGAGCTGGGGCAGGAACTGTTCAGCTCACAAGTGGCTCAGTGTTAACTCCTGGCTGCTCGCAGTGCGCACAGGGTTAGAGAGCACAATTCCTCGCCAATCTCCATCCAATTTCCCTCTCATCCGCCTCAGGTGCCATCTCACAGCGAGACCCGCTGATGATAGTACACGGCGGGGCCGACAGGATTTGATAGATCCATCGCACTAACACAAAGTTGTGAGCTGCAGACAGGCTGAAGGTGTCACGAGGGGTCCGGCTGTAAACCAGGTTAACAGGGCCTGTGCTGAAATATGGGTGTGTGCGGCAGGACATCCCAGCAGCACATCCCAGCAGCACATCCCAGCAGCACATCCCAGCAGCACATCCCAGCAGCACATCCCAGCAGGACATCCCAGCAGCACATCCCAGCAGCACATCCCAGCAGCACATCCCAGCAGCACATCCCAGCAGCACATCCCAGCAGCACATCCCAGCAGGACATCCCAGCAGCACATCCCAGCAGCACATCCCAGCAGCACATCCCAGCAGGACATCCCAGCAGGACATCCCAGCAGCACATCCCAGCAGCACATCCCAGCAGCACATCCCAGCAGCACATCCCAGCAGCACATCCCAGCAGCACATCCCAGCAGGACATCCCAGCAGCACCGTGTAACGAATGACTGGCCCACGTACCAGGTCACCCTCAGTAATATTCCACACGTATCGATTGATAGATATTGGGAATGAGCCCTGACACTCAGCACTCAGAGACAGACTGACAGAGACTCGGTGGGTGAGGAGATGGAAAGGGACAGTTTGTGCTGGGTATGCAGACAGTTTCACACAGGGACATACTGCTGACATTCTGTGTAATCCTCGGCTGCTTTCCCCTCTGGTTTCTGTGACAATTACAAGGTAATTCAGTGACATAGAAAATGAATCGGTTGCCATAGCAATAGAGTAAGAAGTGTTACAGGGAACCTCACCAAGCTGAGCAGGGAGACGAGGGTGTTGGAAAGGGAGAGTTATAAATGGCTGCTATATATATAGACACAGCGTTACAGCGAGAGAGCGTTACAGCGAGAGTGTAACAGAGAGTGTAACAGAGAGCGTTACAGAGAATGTAATAGCATTACAGAGAGAGAGCGTTACAGAGAGCGCGTTACAGAGAGTGTAACAGAGTGTAACAGAGAGCGTAACAGGGAGTGTTACAGAGTGTGTTACAGAGTGTGTTACAGAGAGCGTTACAGAGAATGTAATAGAGAGCATTACAGAGAGAGAGCGTTACAGCGAGAGAGCGTTACAGAGAGCGTTACAGGGAGTGTAACAGTGTGTTACAGAGAGTGTAACAGAGAGCATTACAGAAAGTGTAACAGAGAGCGTTACAGAGAGCGTAACAGAGAGCGTAACAGAGAGCGTAACAGAGAGCGTAACAGAGAGCGTTACAGAGAGCGTAACAGAGAGCGTAACAGAGAGCGTAACAGAGAGAGAGCGTTACAGAGAGTGTAACAGAATGAAATGAAATGAAAATCGCTTATTGTCACAAGTAGGCTTCAATGAAGTTACTGTGAAAAGCCCCTAGTCGCCACATTCCGGCACCTGTTCGGGGAGGCTGGTATGGGAATCGAACCGTGCTGCTGGCCTGCCTTGGTCTGCTTTAAAAGCCAGCGATTTAGCCCAGTGTGCTAAACCAATGTTACAGAGAGCGTAACAGAGAGTGTAACAGTAAGTGTAACAGAGAGCGTTACAGAGAGAGAGCGTTACAGAGAGAGAGCGTTACAGAGAGAGAGTGTAACAGAGAGAGAGCGTTACAGAGAGTGTAACAGAGGGGTGGGCGATATTCCGCTATTCAATGTTGAGACCTCAATGTAATAAATTAGCATATCATCTCGAATTGTACCTGCATGTTTATATCTTTGCTTTCAGTGACGGGTGTACTGGGACATCCAGGTCTCTTTGTACGTCAATATTTTCCAATCTATCACTATTCAAATTATGTTCCGCCATTCTGTATTTCCCTCCGAAGTGGATAACTTCACACTTACCCGGATTAAACTACATGTTAAACTACATCGTCTGAGGATACAGCAGGATTTAGATTGTCTGGAGACTTGGGCGGAGAGATGGCAGATGGAGTTTAACCTGGACAAATGTGAGGTAATGCATTTTGGAAGGGCTAATGCAGGTAGGGAATATACGGTGAATGGTAGAACCCTCAAGAGTATTGAAAGTCAAAGAGATCTAGGAGTACAGGTCCACAGATCACTGAAAGGGGCTACACAGGTGGAGAAGGTAGTCAAGAAGGCATACGGCATGCTTGCCTTCATTGGCCGGGGCATTGAGTATAAGAATTGGCAAGTCATGTTGCAGCTGTATAGAACCTTAGTTAGGCCACACTTGGAGTATAGTGTTCAATTCTGGTCGCCACACTACCAGAAGGATGTGGAGGCTTTAGAGAGGGTGCAGAAGAGATTTACCAGAATGTTGCCTGGTATGGAGGGCATAAGCTACGAGGAGCGATTGAATAAACTCGGTTTGTTCTCACTGGAACGAAGGAGGTTGAGGGGCGACCTGATAGAGGTATACAAAATTATGAGGGGCATAGACAGAGTGGATAGTCAGAGGCTTTTCCCCAGGGTAGAGGGGTCAATTACTAGGGGGCATAGGTTTAAGGTGAGAGGGGCAAAGTTTAGAGTAGATGTACGAGGCAAGTTTTTTACGCAGAGGGTAGTGGGTGCCTGGAACTCACTACCGGAGGAGGTAGTGGAGGCAGGGACGATAGGGACATTTAAGGGGCATCTTGACAAATATATGAATAGGATGGGAATAGAAGGATACGGACCCAGGAAGTGTAGAAGATTGTAGTTTAGTCGGGCAGTATGGTCGGCACGGGCTTGGAGGGCCGAAGGGCCTGTTCCTGTGCTGTACATTTCTTTGTTTCTTTGTTTCTTTGTTTGTCGTGTATTTGCCCAGTCAGCTCAACACTCAAAAGATGTGCAGGTTCGGTGGATTGGCCATGCCAAATTTCCCCTTACTGTGCAAAAGGTTAGGTCAGGTTACTGGGTTACGGGGACAGGGGTGGGGGAGTGGGCTTAAATAGGGTGCTCTTTCCAAGGGCCGGTGCAGACTCGATGGGCCGAATGGCCTCCTTCTGCACTGTACATTTTGTGATTCTGTGATTTATCTAAATCACATCACTTGAAACCTCTTTACATCCTCCTCACTATTCACGGGCGTCATTCTCCGATCCCCCGCCGGGTTGGAGAATCGCCGGGGGCTGCCGTGAATCCCGCCCCCGCCGGTTGCCGAAGTCTCCGGTACCGGAGATTCGGCGGGGGCGGGAATCACGCCGCGCCGGTTGGCGGGCCCCCCCGCTCGATTCTCCGGCCCGGATGGGCCGAAGTCCCACCGATAAATTGCCTGTCCCGCAGGCGTGGATTAAACCACCTTTTGAACGGCGGGACAAGGCGGCGCGGGCGGGCTCCGGGGTCCTGGGGGGGGGCGCGGGGCGATCTGGCCCGGGTGGTGCCCCCACGGTGACCTGGCCCGCGATCAGGGCCCACCGATCCACGGGTGGGCCTGTGCCGTGGGGGCACTCTTTCCCTTCCGCCTCCACCACGGTCTCCACCATGGCGGTGGCGGAAGAGACTCCCTCCACTGCGCATGCGCGGGAAACTGTCAGCGGCCGCTAACGCTCCCGCGCATGCGCCGCCCGGGGATGTCATTTCCGCGCCAGCTGGCGGGGCAACAAAGGCCGTTTCCGCCAGCTGGCGGGGCGGAAATTCCTCCGGCGTCGGCCTAGCCCCTCAATGTTGGGGCTCGGCCCCCAAAGATGCGGAGCATTCCGCACCATTGGGGCGGCGCGATGCCCGTCTGATTGGCGCCGTTTGGGCGCCAGTCGGCGGACATCGCGCCGTTTCGGGAGAATTTCGCCCCACATTCCCACCTAACTGTAACTTTGGTTACAGTTCAAAATTAATGGAGTGTTTGACAGGGCCAGTGTAGAGGGAGCGTTGCTCTGTATCTAACCCCGTGCTGTACCTGTCCTGGGAGTGTTTGATGGGGCCAGTGTAGAGGGAGCATTGCTCTGTATCTAACCCCGTGCTGTACCTGTCCTGGGAGTGTTTGATGGGGACAGTGTAGAGGGAGCTTTACTCTGTATCTAACCCCATGCTGTACCTGTCCTGAGAGTGGCTAAGGTAAATATTGGTCCTTTAGAGGATGAGAAGGGAGATTTAATAATGGGAGATGAGGAAATGGCTGAGGAACTGAACAGGTTTTTTGGGTCGGTCTTCACAGTGGAAGACACAAATAACATGCCAGTGACTGATGGAAATGAGGCTATGACAGGTGAGGGCCTTGAGATGATTGTTATCACTAAGGAGGTAGTGATGGGCAAGCTAATGGTGCTAAAGGTAGACAAGTCTCCTGGCCCTGATGGAATGCATCCCAGAGTGCTAAAAGAGATGGCTAGGGAAATGCACTCGTGAAAATTTACCAAAATTCACTAGACTCTGGGGTGGTCCCAGCGGATTGGAAATTAGCAAACGTGACACCACTGTTTAAAAATGGAGGTAGGCAGAAAGCGGGTAATTATAGGCCAGTGAGCTTAACTTCGGTAGTAGGGAAGATGCTGGAATCTATCATCAAGGAAGAAATAGCGAGGCATCTGGATGGAAATTGTCCCATTGGGCAGACGCAGCATGGGTTCATAAAGGGCAGGTCGTGCCTAACTAATTTAGTGGAATTTTTTGAGGACATTACCAGTGCAGTAGATAACGGGGAGCCAATGGATGTGGTATATCTGGATTTCCAGAAAGCCTTTGACAAGGTGCCACACAAAAGGTTGCTGCATAAGATAAAGATGCATGGCATTAAGGGGAAATTAGGAGCATGGATAGAGGATTGGTTAATTAATAGAAAGCAAAGAGTGGGGATTAATGGGTGTTTCTCTGGTTGGCAATCAGTAGATAGTGGTGTCCCTCAGGGATCAGTGTTGGGCCCACAACTGTTCACAATTTACATAGATGATTTGGAGTTGGGGACCAAGGGCAATGTGTCCAAGTTTGCAGACAGCACGAAGATGAGTGGTAAAGCAAAAAGCGCAGAGGATACCGGAAGTCTGCAGAGGGATTTGGATAGGCTAAGTGAATGGGCTAGGGTCTGGCAGATGGAATATAATGTTGACAAATGTGAGGTTATCCATTTTGGAATAAGAGCAAAAGGGATTATTATTTAAATGATAAAATATTAAAACATGCCGCTGTGCAGAGAGACCTGGGTGTGCTCGTGCATGAGTTGCAAAAAGTTGGTTTATAGGTGCAACAGGTGATTAAGAAGGCAAATGGAATTTTGTCCTTCATTGCTAGAGGGATGGAGTTTAAGACTAGGGAGGTTCTGCTGCAATTGTATAAGGTGTTAGTGAGGCCACACCTGGAGTATTGTGTTCAGTTTTGGTCTCCTTACTTGAGAAAGGACGTACTGGCACTGGAGGGTGTGCAGAGGAGATTCACTAGGTTAATCCCAGAGCTGAAGGGGTTGGATTACGAGGAGAAGTTGAGTAGACTGGGACTGTACTCGTTGGAATTTAGAAGGATGAGGGGGGATCTTATAGAAACATATAAAATTATGAATTTAGGAGGAACTTCCTCACCCAAAGGGTTGTGAATCTATGGAATTTCTTGCCCAGTGAAGCAGTAGAGGCTCCTTCATTAAATGTTTTCAAGATAAAGATAGTTTTTTGAAGAATAAAGGAATTAAGGGTTATGGTGTTCGGGCTGGAAAGAGGAGCTGAGTCCACAAAGATCAGCCATGATCTCATTGAATGGTGGAGCAGGCTCGAGGGGCCAGATGGCCGACTCCTGCTCCTAGTTCTTATGTTTGATGGGGACAGTGTAGAGAGAGCTTTACTCTGTATCTGACCCCGTGATGTACCTGTCCTGGGAGTGTTTGATGGGGACAGTGCAGACGGAGCTTTGCTCTGTATCTAACCCCGTGCTGTACCTGTCCTGGGAGTGTTTGATGGGGACAGTGTAGCGGGAGCTTTACCCTGTATCTAACCCCGTGCTGTAGCTGCCCTGGGAGTGTTTGATGGGGACAGTGTAGAGGGAGCTTTACTCTGTATCTAACCCCGTGCTGTACCTGTCCTGGGAATGTTTGATGGGGACAGTGTAGAGGGAGCTTTACTCTGTATCTAACCACGTGCTGTACCTGTCCTGGGAGTGTTTGATGGGGACAGTGTAGAGGGAGCTTTACTCTGTATCTAACCCCGTGCTGTACCTGTCCTGGGAATGTTTGATGGGGACAGTGCAGACGGAGCTTTACTCTGTATCTAACCCCGTGCTGTACCTGTCCTGGGAGTGTTTGATGGGGACAGTGTAGAGGGAGCTTTACTCTGTATCTAACCCCGTGCTGTACCTGTCCTGGGAGTGTTTGATGGGGACAGTGTAGAGGGAGCTTTACTCTGTATCTAACCCCGTGCTGTACCTGTCCTGGGAATGTTTGATGGGGACAGTGTAGAGGGAGCTTTACTCTGTATCTAACCCCGTGCTGTACCTGTCCTGGGAATGTTTGATGGGGACAGTGCAGACGGAGCTTTACTCTGTATCTAACCCCGTGCTGTACCTGTCCTGGGAGTGTTTGATAGGGACAGTGTAGAGGGAGCTTTACTCTGTATCTAACCCCGTGCTGTACCTGTCCTGGGAGTGTTTGATGGGGACAGTGTAGAGGGAGCTTTACTCTGTATCTAACCCCGTGCTGTACCTGTCCTGGGAGTGTTTGATGGGGACAGTGCAGACGGAGCTTTACTCTGTATCTAACCCCGTGCTGTACCTGTCCTGGGAGTGTTTGATGGGGACAGTGTAGAGGGAGCTTTACTCTGTATCTAACCCCGTGCTGTACCTGTCCTGGGAGTGTTTGATGGGGACAGTGCAGACGGAGCTTTACTCTGTATCTAACCCCGTGCTGTACCTGTCCTGGGTGTTTGATGGGGACAGTGCAGATGGAGCTTTACTCTGTATCTAACCCCGTGCTGTACCTGTCCTGGGTGTTTGATGGGGACAGTGCAGACGGAGCTTTACTCTGTATCTAACCCCGTGCTGTACCTGTCCTGGGAGTGTTAGATGGGGACAGTGCAGATGGAGCTTTACTCTGTATCTAACCCCGTGCTGTACTTTTCACAAGATCACAGAATGCACAGTGCAGAAAAGGTCCATCGAGTCGGCACCGACACAGGAGAAACACCTGAGCTGCCCACCTAACCCCATTGGCCAGCACGTGGCCCATAGCCTCGAATGTTAAGACGTGCCAAGTGCTCATCCAGGTACGTTTTAAAGGATGTGAGGCAACCCGCCTCTCCCACCCTCCCAGGCAGTGTGTTCCAGACCCGCCTCTCCCACCCTCCCGGGCAGTGTGTTCCAGACCCGCCTCTCCCACCCTCCCAGGCAGTGTGTTCCAGACCCGCCTCTCCCACCCTCCCAGGCAGTGCATTCCAGACCCGCCTCTCCCACCCTCCCAGGCAGTGTGTTCCAGACCCGCCTCTCCCACCCTCCCAGGCAGTGCGTTCCAGACCCGCCTCTCCCACCCTCCCAGGCAGTGCGTTCCAGACCCGCCTCTCCCACCCTCCCAGGCAGTGCGTTCCAGACCCGCCTCTCCCACCCTCCCAGGCCGTGCGTTCCAGACCCTCACCATCCACTGGGTAAAATGGTTTTTCCTCAAATCCCCCCTAAACCTCCCGCCCCTCACCTTGAACTTGTGCCCCCCGCGTAACCGACCCTTCAACTAAGGGGAACAGCTGCTCCCTCTCCACCCTGTCCGTGCCCCTCATAACCTTGTCCACCTCGATCTGGTCGCCCCTCAGTCCTCTCTGCTCCAGTGAAAACAACCCAAGCTTATCCAACCTCTCTTCATAACTTAAATGTTCAATCCCAGGCGACATCCTGGTGAATCTCCTCTGCACCCCCTCCAGTGCAATCACATCCTTCCTATAATGTGGTGACCAGAACTGCACACAGTGCTCCAGCTGTGGCCTCACCAAAGTTCTGTACAACTCCAACATGACCTCCCTGCTTTTGTAATCAATGCCTCTATTGATGAATATGCCTTTTTCACCACCCTATTAACCTGCCCTTCTGCCTTCAGAGATCTTTGGACAAACACTCCAAGGTCCCTTTGTTCTTCGGAACTTCCCAGCGTCAGGCCTTTCATTGAATATTTCCTTGTCACATTACTCCTTCCAAAGTGTATCACCTCACACTTTTCAGGGTTAAATTCCATCTGCCACTTATGTGCCCATTTGACCATCCCGTCTACATCTTCCTGTAACCCGGGACACTCAGCCTCACTGTTAACCACCCGGTTAATCTTTGTGTCATCCGCAAACTTACTGATCCACCCCCCACATAGTCATTTATGCGGATGTTTGATGGAGATGTATGGGAAATGTTAATTTTTCTTAATCTGGATAAAAACATCTGCTCCCAAAATATCGGTGTAACTACATGAGGCAGTCAGTCTGATTATTGGGGATAATTACAATTGAACGGAATTGAGTCCTTATCCATTTTTGCATTGTCGTTACTATTGGAAGAGAAACGTGTGGCGGGATTGTCTGACCCCCCGCCGGGTCGGAGAATCGGCAAGGGGCGGCGCAAATCCTGTCCCACCGTCCCGACGCCGGATTCTCCGGCCCCGGTTTTTCGCCGGGTGCGGGAATCGCGCCGCCCCGGTCGGGGCCCCCCCCCCCGGCGATTCTCCAGCCCGCGATGGGCCAAGTAGCCGCCCGGTGTCAGCGGGTCCTGCCGGCGTGAAATACACCAGATCCTTACCGGCGGGACCTGGCTCTACAGGCGGCCTGCGGAGTCCTTGGGGGGGGTTCTGGCCCCCGGGGAGGCCCCCATGGTGGCCTGTCCCACGATCAGGGCCCACCGATCCGCGAGCGGGCCTGTGCCGTGGGGGCACTCTTTCCCTCCGCGCCGGCCGCGTAATGGTCCACCATGGCCGTCGCGGAGAAGGACCCTGCTGCGCATGCGCTGGGGTGACGGCAGTACACGCTGGCGCTCCCGCGCATGCGCCAACTTGCGCCGGTCGCGGATGCCCCTTGGCGCCGGTACGGACCGCCTCGTCGGTTAGGGGAGAATCCCGACATGGCTTTTTACGCAGAGGGTAGTGGGTGCCTGGAACTCGCTACCGGAGGAGGTAGTGGAAGCAGGAACGATAGGGACATTTAAGGGGCATCTTGACAAATACATGAATAGGATGGGAATAGAAGGATACGGCCCCAGGAAGTGTAGAAGATTGTAGTTTAGTCGGGCAGCATGGTCGGCACGGGCTTGGAGGGCCGAAGGGCCTGTTCCTGTGCTGTACATTTCTTTGTTCTTTGTGAGGATTAAGCTGCCCATTACGGTGGCAGAGAAATCAGATCATGTTAATCCAAGACCGAGGTGTTGAACTGTACCAGATTTAAGCTGCCTGTCTTTACGTTGGAAGCTTTGGCGAATTTGCTCTGAGTGTCTAGGGGATTAGCAGCAGAAAACGGTCGACGTTGTGGGAAATGTTACTGGCTGACCTTTAACAGGGTTTGCAAGCGTGATTGGGCCTTAAGTGAAAGTGTGAAATCCAATGTGGAGGTGAATGTGTTGGGACCAACTTCACATATTGAGGATTGAGTGGAAACTGAAAAGATCAAATGGCCTTCGCCCCCTGGGGAGAGCGGGAAGAGAATGGAGAGCAGGGAATAAGAACTAGGAGCAGGAGTCGGCCATCTGGCCCCTCGAGCCTGCTCCGCCATTCAATGAGATCATGGCTGATCTTTTGTGGACTCAGCTCCACTTTCCGGCCCGAACACCATAACCCTTAATCCCTTTATTCTTCAAAAAACTATCTATCTTTACCTTAAAAACATTGAATGAAGGAGCCTCTACTGCTTCACTGGGCAAGGAATTCCATAGATTCACAACCCTTTGGGTGAAGAAGTTCCTCCTAAACTCAGTCCTAAATCTACTTCCCCTTATTTTGAGGCTATGCCCCCTAGTTCTGCTTTCACCCGCCAGTGGAAACAACCTGCCTGCATCTATCCTATCTATTCCCTTCATAGTTTTATATGTTTCTATAAGATCCCCCCTCATCCTTCTAAATTCCAACGAGTACAGTCCCAGTCTACTCAACCTCTCCTCGTAATCCAACCCCTTCAGCTCTGGGATTAACCTAGTGAATCTCCTCTGCACACCCTCCAGTGCCAGTACGTCCTTTCTCAAGTAAGGAGACCAAAACTGAACACAATACTCCAGGTGTGGCCTCACTAACACCTTATACAATTGCAGCAGAACCTCCCTAGTCTTAAACTCCATCCCTCTAGCAATGAAGGACAAAATTCCATTTGCCTTCTTAATCACCTGTTGCACCTGAAAACCAACTTTTTGCGACTCATGCACTAGCACACCCAGGTCTCCCTGCACAGCAGCATGTTTTAATATTTTATCATTTAAATAATAATCCCTTTTGCTGTTATTCCTACCAAAATGGATAACCTCACATTTGTCAACATTGTATTCCATCTGCCAGACCCTAGCCCATTCACTTAGCCTATCCAAATCCCTCTGCAGACTTCCAGTATCCTCTGCACTTTTTGCTTTACCATTTATCTTAGTGTCATCTGCAAACTTGGACACATTGCCCTTGGTCCCCAACTCCAAATCATCTATGTAAATTGTGAACAGTTGTGGGCCCAACACTGATCCCTGAGGGACACCACTATCTACTGATTGCCAACCAGAGAAACACCCATTAATCCCCACTCTTTGCTTCCTATTAATTAACCAATCCTCTATCCATGCTACTACTTTCCCCTTAATGCCATGCATCTTTATCTTATGCAACAACCTTTTGTGTGGCACCTTGTCAAAGGCTTTCTGGAAATCCAGATATACCACATCCATTGGCTCCCCGCTATCTACCGCACTGTTAATGTCCTCAAAAAATTCCACTAAATTAGTTAGGCACGACCTGCCCTTTATGAACCCATGCTGCGTCTGTCCAATGGGACAATTTCCATCCAGATGCCTCGCTATTTCTTCCTTGATGATAGATTCCAGCATCTTCCCTACTACCGAAATTAAGCTCACTGGCCTATAATTACCCGCTTTCTGCCTACCTCCTTTTTTAAACAGTGGTGTCACGTTTGCTAATTTCCAATCCGCCGGGACTACCCCAGAGTCTAGTGAATTTTGGTAAATTATCACTAGTGCATTTGCAATTTCCCTAGCCATCTCTTTTAGCACTCTGGGATGCATTCCATCAGGTCCAGGAGACTTGTCTACCTTTAGCCCCATTAGCTTGCCCATCACTACCTCCTTGGTGATAACAATCCTCTCAAGGCCCTCACCTGTCATAGCCTCATTTCCATCAGTCCCTGGCATGTTATTTGTGTCTTCCACTGTGAAGACCGACCCAAAAAACCTGTTCAGTTCCTCAGCCATTTACTCATCTCCCATTATTAAATCTCCCTTCTCATCCTCTAAAGGACCAATATTTACCTTAGCCACTCTTTTTTGTTTTATGTATTTGTAGAAACTTTTACTATCTGTTTTTATATTCTGAGCAAGTTTACTCTCATAATCTATCTTACTCGTCTTTATAGCTTTTTTAGTAGCTTTCTGTTGCCCCCTAAAGATTTCCCAGTCCTCTAGTCTCCCACTAATCTTTGCTACTTTGTATGTTTTTTCCTTCAATTTGATACTCTCCCTTATTTCCTTAGATATCCACGGTCGATTTTCCCTCTTTTTACCGTCCTTCCTTTTTGTTGGTATAAACCTTTGCTGACCACTGTGAAAAATCACTTGGAAGGTTCTCCACTGTTCCTCAACTGTTTCACCATAAAGTCTTTTCTCCCAGTCTACCTTAGCTAGTTCTTCTCTCATCCCATTGTAATCTCCTTTGTTTAAGCACAAAACACTAGTGCTTGATTTTACCTTCTCAACCTCCATCTGTATTTTAAATTCCACCATATTGTGATCGCTCCTTCCGAGAGGATCCCTAACTATGAGATCCTGAATCAATCCTGTCTCATTACACAGGACCAGCTCTAGGACCGCTTGTTCCCTCGTAGGTTCCATTACATACTGTTCCAGGAAATTATCCCGGGCACATTCTATAAACTCCTCCTCAAGGCTGCCTTGACCAACCTGGTTAAACCAATCAACATGTAGATTAAAATCCCCCATGACAACTGCTGTACCATTTCTACATGCATCTGTTATTTCTTTGTTTATTGCCTGCCCCACCATAATGTTACTATTTGGTGGCCTATAGATTACTCCTATCAGTGACTTTTTCGCCTTACTATTCCTGATTTCCACCCAAATGGATTCAACCTTATCCTCCATAGCACCGATGTCATCCCTTACTATTGCCCGGATGTCATCCTTAAATAACAGAGCTACACCAGGAAATGAGCTCAGGAAAATGCCCCTGTGCTTTCTTCATGGCTTTGCAGAAGGGGGGGCATTTCTATTAGAACAGGGCAGTGTCTGGTGGAGTCAATCACACTCTCCTCATCACTGAACCCCCACATTGGAAATCAAGTTGCCCCAACCAACTGCTCCCCTCAGCCACCTCTGTCACCCCATCAGACCCCCCTCAGAAACTCACATCAAACCCCTGTAACAGAGACCCACATCAGACAACCTCCATCACAGACCCCATTGGACCACCCCAAACAGATACCCCCGCACCAGAGATCCCCACCAGACCCTCCCCAACAGAGACACCCCGACAGACACCCACATCAGTCAGCACTGCCTGAAAGCTAAGAGCAGGCCAGGCAGTTGGGTGAAAACTCGCTGCCTTTTCACTCACCCTTCCCTAACATCTGCTGCCTCAGACAAAAGTGTTTAAAGAAGCAGCTGTTACAAGTGTCAGAGGCTGCCTTAGGGCAAATACACTTCAAAAGTCTCCAAATCCTTTCACAGCCTTTGAAATGCAAATCCTTCATTCAATTTCTCACAGTGATACCGGCCAGTGATTGGCAGTTGAATGACTCCAGCCCCATGAGTTTGGTGGATTGTTTATTGACCTCTCCCTGGTGGGTATGATGGGGGGGTGGTCTATGAGAGACTGTGGAGGGGGGGGGATCGGAGCACTCTCGTGTGTGTGCTGTGGGGCGGTAACCCATTATTCCCATGATGGTGGGGGAAGGTTGGCATCTACTTGTCAGCAAGGGAGGGGCGGGATTTGGGTTGCGGGGGGAGTGGGGGGCTGGATCTCGGTATCGGGCCACCCGCTCGATGCCGGGATTCCGACCAGCTGCCCTCCATGCATAAACTGGCACGGAAAAGGAGAGAGAACCACCCATGGGCAGCTCTCCGCACCAGCGGAATCCAGGAGTGATTCCACTCCAGAGGGAACACTTCGGGCGGGATTCTCCGATTTCGAGGCTATGTCCAGAGGAAGTGTCAAGTCGGACAACGGAAAAGTCGGCGCCGCCCCCGCACCGATGCTCCGCCCGGTGGGAGCGAGCAGCCGCGCCACGCAAAGCCCCCGCCCTTCCCAACAGAAGCGGCCGGAGAATTGGCGGGTGCGTGGCCGGGCCTGCGCACGGCGGTGACCTGCAGTGGCCGAGCCATACAACATGGCGCCGGCTGTGCGCGAACGTGATCTGCCAGATAGGCCCCCCCGTAACCCTCCTCGCCACCACCACCTCACCCCCCCGCCAGTCCCCCCAGCCCCTGCCAAAGCTCCCCCAGCCAGCGGCACGGCTCCTCCCCCCCCCCCCGACTGTGGGGCGCTGGACACCGTCCGCAGCCGCCACACCAGGTTGACGAAACCTCAGATCACACGCATCTCAAGTCGGCCCACCGGGGGCGGAGCATCTGGGGAGGGCCTTCAGCTGATGTCCTGAGGTTGTCCCAGTGGCGAGTGCCGTACTCGGCGATGATGCCGTTTTGGAGGGGGCGGAGCCTCTGAAAACAGGCCCCGCCCCCGATTTCAGCATCAAAGGGATTCTCCGCCCAATCGCCGAATGCGATTTTGGTGTTGGCAATCAGAGAATCCCGCCCTCAGTGCTCCTTCCGGAGTGGAATCGCCCCTGGGTTCCGCCGGCTCTCGGAGAGGTGCCCAGGAATGATTCTCTCTCCTTTTCCGTGCAAATCTATGCGTGGAGGGGAGCTGGTCGGAATCCCGGCATCGAGCGGGCGGCCCGATACCGAGGTCCAGCGTTTGGACCCCCTCCCCCACAACCCAAATCCTGAACCCCCACCACCCTCGCTGACAAGCAGAGGTAACCTTCCCCCCCCACCCCCCACAGTACGCACATCGGTGGTACGCCCCCCCCCCCACCCCCCACCCAAAGTCCACATCAGACCCACAAGGGAGAGATCAATTAGAAATTCAGTAAGCTCACGGCTCTGGAATAATGATACTGTCAATCAGCATCTAGTATTACTGTGTGAAACTGAATGGAGGATTTGCATTTCAAAGGCTGTCACAGGAAGTGAAGCCCTTTGAAGTGTACTTGGTTTCCCAGGAAACCTCTGACACTTGTAACAGCTTTTGCGAAACACTTTTGTCTGAGGCAGCAGATGTTAGGGAAGGGTAAGTGTAAAAGCAGCGATTTTTCACCCAACTGCTTGGCCTGCTCTTCAGATACAGGCAGGGGTGGCTGATGTGAGGGTCTGTTGGGGGGTCTCGGTTGCGGGGGGGGGGGGGGGGTGATGGGAGGTTCTGATGGGAGGGCTGAGGGGGTCTGATGGGGGATGGGTGGTTGGAAGGGAAGGATTTGCGATGTGGGGGGAGGGGATCTTCCGATGGACTTTGGGAGGAAGCCTCCATTATGCATTGACCCCCCTGACCCACCGTGGGGTCTCCTGCGTAGGGCCCACGTTTGGAAATACCTGCACCAATCCGCGCCGGAAGCATAGGGACCTGGAGAATCATTAATCAGCTGCAACTCCCCCGGCGGGGGAACCAGGCAATTGGAATGGGATCAGCTCTCCACTTTCAGCCCAATGCTCGATTCCCCGCCGGATAGGGGAATCTGCTACTGGGGGCATAGCAGGCAGCTCATTAACCATTCCTGCAGGTTACCAGAGAGTGTACATGGGGGTGTGGGAGGGGAGTGAATGGGGGGTAGAGTCAGTGATAGGGGAGAGTGTACATGGGGGTGTGGGAGGGGATAAAATGGGTGGGTAGTCAGTGATAGGGGAGAGTGTACATGGGGGTGTGGGAGGGGAGTGAATGGGGGGTAGAGTCAGTGATAGGGGAGAGTGTACATGGGGGTGTGGGAGGGGATTAAATGGGTGGGTAGTCAGTGATAGTGGAGAGTGTACATGGGGGTGTGGGAGGGGAGTGAATGGGGGGCAGAGTCAGTGATGGGGGAGAGTGTACATGGGGGTGTGGGAGGCGAGTGAATGGGTGGGTAGTCAGTGATAGGGGAGAGTGTACATGGGGGTGTGGGAGGGGAGTGAATGGGGGTAGAGTCAGTGATAGGGGAGAGTGTACATGGGGATGTGGGAGGGGATTAAATGGGTGGGTAGTCAGTGATAGGGGAGAGTGTACATGGGGGTGTGGGAGTGGAGTGAATGGGGGCCGAGTCAGTGATAGGGGAGAGTGTACATGGGGTGTGGGGGGTGGGGTGAATGGGTGGGTAGTCAGTGATAGGGGAGAGTGTACATGGGGGTGTGGGAGGGGAGTGAATGGGGGTAGAGTCAGTGATAGGGGAGAGTGTACATGGGGGTGTGGGAGGGGAGTGAATGGGGGGTAGAGTCAGTGATAGGGGAGAGTGTACATGGGGGTGTGGGAGGGGAGTGAATGGGGGTAGAGTCAGTGATAGGGGAGAGTGTACATGGGGGTGTGGGAGGAGATTAAATGGGTGGGTAGTCAGTGATAGGGGAGAGTGTACATGGGGGTGTGGGAGTGGAGTGAATGGGGGGTCGAGTCAGTGATAGGGGAGAGTGTACATGGGGGTGTGGGAGGGGAGTGAATGGGGGGTAGAGTCAGTGATAGGGGAGAGTGTACATGGGGGTGTGGGAGGGGATTAAATGTGGGTGTAGTGTCAGTGATAGGGGAGAGTGTCCATGGGGTGTGGGGGGGGAGTGAATGGGTGGGTAGTCAGTGATAGGGGAGAGTGTACATGGGGGTGTGGGAGGGGAGTGAATGGGGGGGTAGAGTCAGTGATAGGGGAGAGTGTACATGGGGGTGTGGGAGGGGATTAAATGGGGGGGGTAGAGTCAGTGATAGGGGAGAGTGTACATGGGGTGTGGGGGGGGTGAATGGGTGGGTAGTCAGTGATAGGGGAGAGTGTACATGGGGGTGTGGGAGGGGAGTGAATGGGGGGTAGAGTCAGTGATAGGGGAGAGTGTACATGGGGGTGTGGGAGGGGAGTGAATGGGGGGTAGAGTCAGTGATAGGGGAGAGTGTACATGGGGGTGTGGGAGGGGATCAAATGGGGGGGTAGAGTCAGTGATAGGGGAGAGTGTACATGGGGGTGTGGGAGGGGATTAAATGGGGGGGTAGAGTCAGTGATAGGGGAGAGTGTCCATGGGGATGTGGGAGGGGAGTGAATGGGGGGTAGAGTCAGTGATAGGGGAGAGTGTACATGGGGGTGTGGGAGGGGAGTGAATGGGGGGTAGAGTCAGTGATAGGGGAGAGTGTACATGGGGGTGTGGGAGGGGAGTGAATGGGGGGTAGAGTCAGTGATAGGGGAGAGTGTACATGGGGGTGTGGGAGGGGATTAAATGGGTGGGTAGTCAGTGATAGGGGAGAGTGTACATGGGGGTGTGGGAGGGGAGTGAATGGGGGGTGGAGTTAGTGATAGGGGAGAGTGTACATGGGGCTGTGGGAGGGGATTAAATGGGTGGGTAGTCAGTGATAGGGGAGAGTGTACATGGGGGGGTGGGAGGGGAGTGAATGGGTGGGTCGTCAGTGATAGGGGAGAGTGTACATGGGGGTGTGGGAGGGGAGTGAATGGGGGGGGGGGTAGAGTCAGTGATAGGGGAGAGTGTACATGGGGGTGTGGGAGGGGAGTGAATGGGGGGGGTAGAGTCAGTGATAGGGGAGAGTGTACATGGGGGTGTGGGAGGGGAGTGAATGGGGTGTAGAGTCAGTGATAGGGGAGAATGTACATGGGGGTGTGGGGGGGATTAAATGGGTGGGTAGAGTCAGTGATAGGGGAGAGTGTACATGGGGGTGTGGGAGGGGAGTGAATGGCCGGGTAGAGTCAGTGATAGGGGAGAGTGTACATGGGGGTGTGGGAGGGGATTAAATGGGGGGGTAGAGTCAGTGATAGGGGAGAGTGTACATGGGGGTGTGGGAGGGGAGTGAATGGGGTGGGTAGAGTCAGTGATAGGGGAGAGTGTACACAGGGGTGTGGGAGGGGAGTGAATGGGTGGGTAGTCAGTGATAGGGGAGAGTGTACATGGGGGTGTGGGAGGGGATTAAATGGGTGGGTAGAGTCAGTGATGTGGGAGAGTGTACATGGGGGTGTGGGAGGGGATTAAATGGGTGGGTAGTCAGTGATAGGGGAGAGGATACATGGGGGTGTGGGAGGGGATTAAATGGGGGGTAGAGTCAGTGATAGGGGAGAGTGTACATGGGGGTGTGGGAGAGGATTAAATGGGTGGGTAGTCAGTGATAGGGGAGAGGATACATGGGGGTGTGGGAGGGGATTAAATGGGTGGGTAGAGTCAGTGTTAGGGGAGAGTGTACATGGGGGTGTGGGAGGGGAGTGAATGGGTGGGTAGAGTCAGTGATAGGGGAGAGTGTACATGGGGGTGTGGGAGGGGAGTGAATGGGTGGGTAGAGTCAGTGATAGGGGAGAGTGTACATGGGGGTGTGGGAGGGGAGTGAATGCGGGGGTATAGTCAGTGATAGGGGAGAGTGTACATGGGGATGTGGGAGAGGATTAAATGGGTGGGTAGAGTCAGTGATAGGGGAGAGTGTACATGGGGGTGTGGGAGGGGAGTGAATGGGGGGTAGAGTCAGTGATAGGGGAGCGTGTACATGGGGGTGTGGGAGGGGATTAAATGGGTGGGTAGAGTCAGTGATAGGGGAGAGTGTACATGGGGGTGTGGGAGGGGAGTGAATGGGTGGGTAGAGTCAGTGATAGGGGAGCGTGTACATGGGGGTGTGGGAGGGGATTAAATGGGGGGTAGAGTCAGTGATAGGGGAGAGTGTACATGGGGGTGTGGGAGAGGATTAAATGGGTGGGTAGTCAGTGATAGGGGAGAGGATACATGGGGGTGTGGGAGGGGATTAAATGGGTGGGTAGAGTCAGTGATAGGGGAGAGTGTACATGGGGGTGTGGGAGGGGATTAAATGGGGGGTAGAGTCAGTGATAGGGGAGAGTGTACATGGGGGTGTGGGAGGGGATCAAATGGGGGGGTAGAGTCAGTGATAGGGGAGAGTGTACATGGGGGTGTGGGAGGGGATTAAATGGGGGGGTAGAGTCAGTGATAGGGGAGAGTGTCCATGGGGATGTGGGAGGGGAGTGAATGGGGGGTAGAGTCAGTGATAGGGGAGAGTGTACATGGGGGTGTGGGAGGGGAGTGAATGGGGGGTAGAGTCAGTGATAGGGGAGAGTGTACATGGGGGTGTGGGAGGGGAGTGAATGGGGGGTAGAGTCAGTGATAGGGGAGAGTGTACATGGGGGTGTGGGAGGGGATTAAATGGGTGGGTAGTCAGTGATAGGGGAGAGTGTACATGGGGGTGTGGGAGGGGAGTGAATGGGGGGTGGAGTTAGTGATAGGGGAGAGTGTACATGGGGCTGTGGGAGGGGATTAAATGGGTGGGTAGTCAGTGATAGGGGAGAGTGTACATGGGGGGGTGGGAGGGGAGTGAATGGGTGGGTCGTCAGTGATAGGGGAGAGTGTACATGGGGGTGTGGGAGGGGAGTGAATGGGGGGGGGGGTAGAGTCAGTGATAGGGGAGAGTGTACATGGGGGTGTGGGAGGGGAGTGAATGGGGGGGGTAGAGTCAGTGATAGGGGAGAGTGTACATGGGGGTGTGGGAGGGGAGTGAATGGGGTGTAGAGTCAGTGATAGGGGAGAATGTACATGGGGGTGTGGGGGGGATTAAATGGGTGGGTAGAGTCAGTGATAGGGGAGAGTGTACATGGGGGTGTGGGAGGGGAGTGAATGGCCGGGTAGAGTCAGTGATAGGGGAGAGTGTACATGGGGGTGTGGGAGGGGATTAAATGGGGGGGTAGAGTCAGTGATAGGGGAGAGTGTACATGGGGGTGTGGGAGGGGAGTGAATGGGGTGGGTAGAGTCAGTGATAGGGGAGAGTGTACACAGGGGTGTGGGAGGGGAGTGAATGGGTGGGTAGTCAGTGATAGGGGAGAGTGTACATGGGGGTGTGGGAGGGGATTAAATGGGTGGGTAGAGTCAGTGATGTGGGAGAGTGTACATGGGGGTGTGGGAGGGGATTAAATGGGTGGGTAGTCAGTGATAGGGGAGAGGATACATGGGGGTGTGGGAGGGGATTAAATGGGGGGTAGAGTCAGTGATAGGGGAGAGTGTACATGGGGGTGTGGGAGAGGATTAAATGGGTGGGTAGTCAGTGATAGGGGAGAGGATACATGGGGGTGTGGGAGGGGATTAAATGGGTGGGTAGAGTCAGTGTTAGGGGAGAGTGTACATGGGGGTGTGGGAGGGGAGTGAATGGGTGGGTAGAGTCAGTGATAGGGGAGAGTGTACATGGGGGTGTGGGAGGGGAGTGAATGGGTGGGTAGAGTCAGTGATAGGGGAGAGTGTACATGGGGGTGTGGGAGGGGAGTGAATGCGGGGGTATAGTCAGTGATAGGGGAGAGTGTACATGGGGATGTGGGAGAGGATTAAATGGGTGGGTAGAGTCAGTGATAGGGGAGAGTGTACATGGGGGTGTGGGAGGGGAGTGAATGGGGGGTAGAGTCAGTGATAGGGGAGCGTGTACATGGGGGTGTGGGAGGGGATTAAATGGGTGGGTAGAGTCAGTGATAGGGGAGAGTGTACATGGGGGTGTGGGAGGGGAGTGAATGGGTGGGTAGAGTCAGTGATAGGGGAGCGTGTACATGGGGGTGTGGGAGGGGATTAAATGGGGGGTAGAGTCAGTGATAGGGGAGAGTGTACATGGGGGTGTGGGAGAGGATTAAATGGGTGGGTAGTCAGTGATAGGGGAGAGGATACATGGGGGTGTGGGAGGGGATTAAATGGGTGGGTAGAGTCAGTGATAGGGGAGAGTGTACATGGGGGTGTGGGAGGGGATTAAATGGGGGGGTAGAGTCAGTGATAGGGGAGAGTGTACATGGGGGTGTGGGAGGGGAGTGAATGGGTGGGTAGAGTCAGTGATAGGGGAGAGTGTACATGGGGGTGTGGGAGGGGAGTGAATGCGGGGGTAGAGTCAGTGATAGGGGAGAGTGTACATGGGGATGTGGGAGAGGATTAAATGGGTGGGTAGAGTCAGTGATGGGGGAGAGTGTACATGGGGGTGTGGGAGGGGAGTGAATGGGGGGTAGAGTCAGTGATAGGGGAGAGTGTACATGGGGCTGTGGGAGGGGAGTGAATGGGGGGTAGAGTCAGTGATAGGGGAGAGTGTACATGGGGCTGTGGGAGGGGATTAAATGGGTGGGTAGTCAGTGATAGGGGAGAGTGTACATGGGGGTGTGGGAGGGGAGTGAATGGGTGGGTCGTCAGTGATAGGGGAGAGTGTACATGGGGGTGTGGGAGGGGAGTGAATGGGGGGGGGTAGAGTCAGTGATAGGGGAGAGTGTACATGGGGGTGAGGGAGGGGAGTGAATGGGGGGGGGTAGAGTCAGTGATAGGGGAGAGTGTACATGGGGTGTGGGGGGGGTGAATGGGTGGGTAGTCAGTGATAGGGGAGAGTGTACATGGGGGTGTGGGAGGGGAGTGAATGGGGGGTAGAGTCAGTGATAGGGGAGAGTGTACATGGGGATGTTGGAGTTGAGTGAAAGGGGGGCAGAGTCAGTGATAGGGGAGAGTGTACATGGGGGTGTGGGAGGGGATCAAATGGGGGGGGTAGAGTCAGTGATAGGGGAGAGTGTACATGGGGGTGTGGGAGGGGATTAAATGGGGGGGTAGAGTCAGTGATAGGGGAGAGTGTCCATGGGGATGTGGGAGGGGAGTGAATGGGGGGTAGAGTCAGTGATAGGGGAGAGTGTACATGGGGGTGTGGGAGGGGAGTGAATGGGGGGTAGAGTCAGTGATAGGGGAGAGTGTACATGGGGGTGTGGGAGGGGAGTGAATGGGGGGTAGAGTCAGTGATAGGGGAGAGTGTACATGGGGGTGTGGGAGGGGATTAAATGGGTGGGTAGTCAGTGATAGGGGAGAGTGTACATGGGGGTGTGGGAGGGGAGTGAATGGGGGGTGGAGTTAGTGATAGGGGAGAGTGTACATGGGGCTGTGGGAGGGGATTAAATGGGTGGGTAGTCAGTGATAGGGGAGAGTGTACATGGGGGGGTGGGAGGGGAGTGAATGGGTGGGTCGTCAGTGATAGGGGAGAGTGTACATGGGGGTGTGGGAGGGGAGTGAATGGGGGGGGGTAGAGTCAGTGATAGGGGAGAGTGTACATGGGGGTGTGGGAGGGGAGTGAATGGTGGGGGTAGAGTCAGTGATAGGGGAGAGTGTACATGGGGGTGTGGGGGGGGATTAAATGGGTGGGTAGAGTCAGTGATAGGGGTGAGTGTACATGGTGGTGTGGGAGGGGAGTGAATGGCCGGGTAGAGTCAGTGATAGGGGAGAGTGTACATGGGGGTGTGGGGGGGGATTAAATGGGTGGGTAGAGTCAGTGATAGGGGAGAATGTACATGGGGGTGTGGGAGGGGAGTGAATGGGTGGGTAGAGTCAGTGATAGGGGAGAGTGTACATGGGAGTGTGGGAGGGGAGTGAATGGCCGGGTAGAGTCAGTGATAGGGGAGAGTGTACATGGGGGTGTGGGAGGGGATTAAATGGGTGGGTAGAGTCAGTGATAGGGGAGAGTGTACATGGGGGTGTGGGAGGGGAGTGAATGGGTGGGTAGAGTCAGTGACAGGGGAGCGTGTACATGGGGGTGTGGGAGGGGATTAAATGGGGGGTAGAGTCAGTGATAGGGGAGAGTGTACATGGGGGTGTGGGAGAGGATTAAATGGGTGGGTAGTCAGTGATAGGGGAGAGGATACATGGGGGTGTGGGAGGGGAGTGAATGGGGTGGGTAGAGTCAGTGATAGGGGAGAGTGTACATTGCGGTGTGGGAGGGGATTAAATGGGTGGGTAGTCAGTGATAGGGGAGAGTGTACATGGGGGTGTGGGAGGGGATTAAATGGGTGGGTAGAGTCAGTGATGTGGGAGAGTGTACATGGGGGTGTGGGAGGGGAGTGAATGGGTGGGTAGAGTCAGTGATAGGGGAGCGTGTACATGGGGGTGTGGGAGGGGATTAAATGGGGGTAGAGTCAGTGATAGGGGAGAGTGTACATGGGGGTGTGGGAGAGGATTAAATGGGTGGGTAGTCAGTGATAGGGGAGAGGATACATGGGGGTGTGGGAGGGGAGTGAATGGGGGGTAGAGTCAGTGATAGGGGAGAGTGTACATGGGGGTGTGGGAGGGGAGTGAATGGGTGGGTAGAGTCAGTGATAGGGGAGAGTGTACATGGGGGTGTGGGAGGGGAGTGAATGGGTGGGTAGAGTCAGTGATAGGGGAGAGTGTACATGGGGGTGTGGGAGGGGAGTGAATGGGTGGGTAGAGTCAGTGATAGGGGAGAGTGTACATGGGGGTGTGGGAGGGGAGTGAATGCGGGGGTAGAGTCAGTGATAGGGGAGAGTGTACATGGGGATGTGGGAGAGGATTAAATGGGTGGGTAGAGTCAGTGATAGGGGAGAGTGTACATGGGGGTGTGGGAGGGGAGTGAATGGGGGGTAGAGTCAGTGATAGGGGAGAGTGTACATGGGGCTGTGGGAGGGGAGTGAATGGGGGGTAGAGTCAGTGATAGGGGAGAGTGTACATGGGGCTGTGGGAGGGGATTAAATGGGTGGGTAGTCAGTGATAGGGGAGAGTGTACATGGGGGTGTGGGAGGGGAGTGAATGGGTGGGTCGTCAGTGATAGGGGAGAGTGTACATGGGGGTGTGGGAGGGGAGTGAATGGGGGGTAGAGTCAGTGATAGGGGAGAGTGTACATGGGGGTGTGGGAGGGGATTAAATGGGTGGGTAGTCAGTGATAGGGGAGAGTGTACATGGGGGTGTGGGAGGGGAGTGAATGGGGGGTGGAGTTAGTGATAGGGGAGAGTGTACATGGGGCTGTGGGAGGGGATTAAATGGGTGGGTAGTCAGTGATAGGGGAGAGTGTACATGGGGGGGTGGGAGGGGAGTGAATGGGTGGGTCGTCAGTGATAGGGGAGAGTGTACATGGGGGTGTGGGAGGGGAGTGAATGGGGGGGGGGTAGAGTCAGTGATAGGGGAGAGTGTACATGGGGGTGTGGGAGGGGAGTGAATGGGGGGGGTAGAGTCAGTGATAGGGGAGAGTGTACATGGGGGTGTGGGAGGGGAGTGAATGGGGTGTAGAGTCAGTGATAGGGGAGAATGTACATGGGGGTGTGGGGGGGGATTAAATGGGTGGGTAGAGTCAGTGATAGGGGAGAGTGTACATGGGGGTGTGGGAGGGGAGTGAATGGCCGGGTAGAGTCAGTGATAGGGGAGAGTGTACATGGGGGTGTGGGAGGGGATTAAATGGGTGGGTAGAGTCAGTGATAGGGGAGAGTGTACATGGGGGTGTGGGAGGGGATTAAATGGGTGGGTAGAGTCAGTGATGTGGGAGAGTGTACATGGGGGTGTGGGAGGGGAGTGAATGGGGGGTAGAGTCAGTGATAGGGGAGAGTGTACATGGGGGTGTGGGAGGGGATTAAATGGGTGGATAGAGTCAGTGATAGGGGAGAGTGTACATGGGGGTGTGGGAGGGGAGTGAATGGGGGGTAGAGTCAGTGATAGGGGAGAGTGTACATGGGGGTGTGGGAGGGGAGTGAATGGGTGGGTAGAGTCAGTGATAGGGGAGAGTGTACATGGGGGTGTGGGAGGGGAGTGAATGGGTGGGTAGAGTCAGTGATAGGGGAGAGTGTACATGGGGGTGTGGGAGGGGAGTGAATGCGGGGGTAGAGTCAGTGATAGGGGAGAGTGTACATGGGGATGTGGGAGAGGATTAAATGGGTGGGTAGAGTCAGTGATAGGGGAGAGTGTACATGGGGGTGTGGGAGGGGATTAAATGGGTGGGTAGAGTCAGTGATAGGGGAGAGTGTACATGGGGGTGTGGGAGGGGATTAAATGGGTGGGTAGAGTCAGTGATAGGGGAGAGTGTACATGGGGGTGTGGGAGGGGAGTGAATGGGGGGTAGAGTCAGTGATAGGGGAGAGTGTACATGGGGCTGTGGGAGGGGAGTGAATGGGGGGTAGAGTCAGTGATAGGGGAGAGTGTACATGGGGCTGTGGGAGGGGAGTGAATGGGGGGTAGAGTCAGTGATAGGGGAGAGTGTACATGGGGCTGTGGGAGGGGAGTGAATGGGGGGTAGAGTCAGTGATAGGGGAGAGTGTACATGGGGCTGTGGGAGGGGATTAAATGGGTGGGTAGTCAGTGATAGGGGAGAGTGTACATGGGGGTGTGGGAGGGGAGTGAATGGGTGGGTCGTCACTGATAGGGGAGAGTGTACATGGGGGTGTGGGAGGGGAGTGAATGGGGGGGGGTAGAGTCAGTGATAGGGGAGAGTGTACATGGGGGTGAGGGAGGGGAGTGAATGGGGGGGGTAGAGTCAGTGATAGGGGAGAGTGTACATGGGGGTGTGGGAGGGGAGTGAATGGGGGGTAGAGTCAGTGATAGGGGAGAATGTACATGGGGGTGTGGGGGGGGGGGATTAAATGGGTGGGTAGAGTCAGTGATAGGGGAGAGTGTACATGGGGGCGTGGGAGGGGATTAAATGGGTGGGTAGAGTCAGTGATAGGGGAGAGTGTACATGGGGGTGTGGGAGGGGATTAAATGGGTGGGTAAGTCAGTGATAGCGGAGAGTGTACATGGGGGTGTGGGAGGGGAGTGAATGGGGGCGGTAGAGTCAGTGATAGGGGTGAGTGTACATGGGGGTGTGGGAGGGGATTAAATGGGTGGGTAGTCAGTGATAGGGGAGAGTGTACATGGGGGTGTGGGAGGGGAGTGAATGGGGTGGGTAGAGTCAGTGATAGGGGAGAGTGTACATGGGGGTGTGGGAGGGGATTAAATGGGTGGGTAGTCAGTGATAGTGGAGAGTGTACATGGGGGTGTGGGAGGGGAGTGAATGGGGGGGTAGAGTCAGTGATAGGGGAGAGTGTACTTGGGGGTGTGGGAGGGGAGTGAATGGGGGGGTAGAGTCAGTGATAGGGGAGAGTGTACATGGGGGTGTGGGAGGGGAGTGAATGGGTGGGTAGAGTCAGTGATAGGGGAGAGTGTACATGGGGGTGTGGGGGGGATTAAATGGGTGGGTAGAGTCAGTGACAGGGGAGAGTGTACATGGGGGTGTGGGAGGGGATTAAATGGGTGGGTAGAGTCAGTGATAGGGGAGAGTGTACATGGGGGTGTGGGAGGGGAGAGTGTACATGGGGGTGTGGGAGGGGAGTGAATGGGGGGTAGAGTCAGTGATAGGGGAGAGTGTACATGGGGGTGTGGGAGGGGAGTGAATGGGGGGTAGAGTCAGTGATCGGGGAGAGTGTACATGGGGGTGTGGGAGGGGAGTGAATGGGGGGTAGAGTCAGTGATAGGGGAGAGTGTACATGGGGGTGTGGGAGGGGAGTGAATGGGGGATAGAGTCAGTGATAGGGGAGAGTGTACATGGGGGTGTGGGAGGGGAGTGAATGGGGGGTAGAGTCAGTGATAGGGGAGAGTGTACATGGGGGTGTGGGAGGGGAGTGAATGGGGGGTAGAGTCAGTGATAGGGGAGAGTGTACATGGGGGTGTGGGAGGGGAGTGAATGGGGGGTAGAGTCAGTGATAGGGGAGAGTGTACATGGGGCTGTGGGAGGGGATTAAATGGGTGGGTAGTCAGTGATAGGGGAGAGTGTACATGGGGGTGTGGCAGGGGAGTGAATGGGTGGGTCGTCAGTGATAGGTGAGAGTGTACTTGGGGGTGTGGGAGGGGAGTGAATGGGGGGGGAGAGTCAGTGATAGGGGAGAGTGTACATGGGGGTGTGGGAGGGGAGTGAATGGCTGGGTAGAGTCAGTGATAGGGGAGAGTGTACATGGGGGTGTGGGAGGGGAGTGAATGGGGGGTAGAGTCAGTGATAGGGGAGAGTGTACATGGGGGTGTGGGAGGGGATTAAATGGGTGGGTAGAGTCAGTGATAGGGGAGAGTGTACATGGGGGTGTGGGAGGGGATTAAATGGGTGGGTAGAGTCAGTGACAGGGGAGAGTGTACATGGGGGTGTGGGAGGGGAGTGAATGGGGGGGTAGAGTCAGTGATCGGGGAGAGTGTACATGGGGGTGTGGGAGGGGATTAAATGGGTGGGTAGTCAGTGATAGGGGAGAGTGTACATGCGGGTGTGGGAGGGGAGTGAATGGGGGGCAGAGTCAGTGATAGGGGAGAGTGTACATGCGGGTGTGGGAGGGGAGTGAATGGGGGGCAGAGTCAGTGATAGGGGAGAGTGTACATGGGGGTGTGGGAGGGGAGTGAATGGGTGGGTAGAGTCAGTGATAGGGGAGAGTGTACATGGGGGTGTGGGAGGGGATTAAATGGGTGGGTAGAGTCAGTGATAGGGGAGAGTGTACATGGGGTGTGGGAGCGGAGTGAATGGGGGGTAGAGTCAGTGATAGGGGAGAGTGTACATGGGGGTGTGGGAGGGGAGTGAATGGGTGGGTAGAGTCAGTGATAGGGGAGAGTGTACATGGGGGTGTGGGAGGGGATTAAATGGGTGGGTAGAGTCAGTGATAGGGGAGAGTGTACATGGGGGTGTGGGAGGGGATTAAATGGGTGGGTAGAGTCAGTGATAAGGGAGAGTGTACATGGGGGTGTGGGAGGGGATTCAATGGGTGGGTAGAGTCAGTGATAGGGGAGAGTGTACATGGGGGTGTGGTAGGGGATTAAATGGGTGGGTAGAGTCAGTGATAGGGGAGAGTGTACATGGGGGTGTGGGAGGGGAGTGAATGGGGGGGTAGAGTCAGTGATGGGGGAGAGTGTACATGGGGGTGTGGGAGGGGAGTGACTGGGTGGGTAGTCAGTGATAGGGGAGAGTGTACATGGGGGTGTGGGAGGGGAGTGAATGGGTGGGTAGAGTCAGTGATAGGGGAGAGTGTACATGGGGGTGTGGGAGGGGATTAAATGGGGGGTAGAGTCAGTGATAGGGGAGAGTGTACATGGGGGTGTGGAAGGGGATTAAATGGGTGGGTAGAGTCAGTGATAGGGGAGAGTGTACATGGGGGTGTGGGAGGGGAGTGAATGGGGGGGTAGAGTGAGTGATAGGAGAGAGTGTACATGGGGGTGTGGGAGGGGATTAAATGGGTGGGGAGAGTCAGTGATAGGGGAGAGTGTACATGGGTGTGTGGGAGGGGAGTGAATGGGGGGTAGAGTCAGTGATAGGGGAGAGTGTACATGGGGGTGTGGGAGGGGATTAAATGGGTGGGTAGTCAGTGATAGGGGAGAGTGTACATGGGGGTGTGGGAGGGGATTAAATGGGGGGTAGAGTCAGTGATAGGGGAGAGTGTACATGGGGGTGTGGGAGGGGATTGAATGGGTGGGTAGAGTCAGTGATAGGGGAGAGTGTACATGGGGGTGTGGGGGGGGATTAAATGGGTCGGTAGTGTCAGTGATAGGGGAGAGTGTACATGGGGGTGTGGGAGGGGAGTGAATGGGTGGGTCGAGTCAGTGTTAGGGGAGAGTGTACTTGGGGGTGTGGGAGGGGAGTGAATGGGTGGGTAGAGTCAGTGATAGGGGAGAGTGTACATGGGGGTGTGGGAGGGGAGTGAATGGGGGGGTAGTCAGTGATAGGGGAGAGTGTACATGGGGATGTGGGAGAGGATTAAATGGGTGGGTAGAGTGAGTGATAGGAGAGAGTGTACATGGGGGTGTGGGAGGGGATTAAATGGGTGGGGAGAGTCAGTGATAGGGGAGAGTGTACATGGGTGTGTGGGAGGGGAGTGAATGGGGGGTAGAGTCAGTGATAGGGGAGAGTGTACATGGGGGTGTGGGAGGGGATTAAATGGGTGGGTAGAGTCAGTGATAGGGGAGAGTGTTCATGGGGGTGTGGGAGGGGAGTGAATGGGGGGGTAGAGTCAGTGATAGGGGAGAGTGTACATGGGGCTGTGGGAGGGGAGTGAATGGGTGGGTAGAGTCAGTGATAGGGGAGAGTGTACATGGGTGTGTGGGAGGGGAGTGAATGGGGGGTAGAGTCAGTGATAGGGGAGAGTGTACATGGGGATGTGGGAGAGGATTAAATGGGTGGGTAGAGTGAGTGATAGGAGAGAGTGTACATGGGGGTGTGGGAGGGGATTAAATGGGTGGGGAGAGTCAGTGATAGGGGAGAGTGTACATGGGTGTGTGGGAGGGGAGTGAATGGGGGGTAGAGTCAGTGATAGGGGAGAGTGTACATGGGGCTGTGGGAGTGGATTAAATGGGTGGGTAGTCAGTGATAGGGGAGAGTGTACATGGGGGTGTGGGAGGGGAGTGAATGGGT
This sequence comes from Scyliorhinus torazame, assembly GCF_047496885.1. NCBI lineage: Eukaryota > Metazoa > Chordata > Chondrichthyes > Carcharhiniformes > Scyliorhinidae > Scyliorhinus > Scyliorhinus torazame. The sequence continues at coordinate 3,149,724 of NC_092736.1, forward strand.
GGGTCGTCAGTGATAGGGGAGAGTGTACATGGGGGTGTGGGAGGGGAGTGAATGGGGGGGGTAGAGTCAGTGATAGGGGAGAGTGTACATGGGGGTGTGGGAGGGGAGTGAATGGGGCGTAGAGTCAGTGATAGGGGAGAATGTACATGGGGGTGTGGGGGGGGGGGATTAAATGGGTGGGTAGAGTCAGTGATAGGGGAGAGTGTACATGGGGGTGTGGGAGGGGAGTGAATGGGTGGGTAGAGTCAGTGATAGGGGAGAGTGTACATGGGGGTGTGGGAGGGGATTAAATGGGTGGGTAGAGTCAGTGATAGGGGAGAGTGTACATGGGGGTGTGGGAGGGGATTAAATGGGTGGGTTGTCAGTGATAGGGGAGAGTGTACATGGGGGTGTGAGAGGGGAGTGAATGGGGGGGTAGAGTCAGTGATAGGGGAGAGTGTACATGGGGGTGTGGGAGGGGAGTGAATGGGTGGGTAGAGTCAGTGATAGGGGAGAGTGTACATGGGGGTGTGAGAGGGGAGTGAATGGGGGGTAGAGTCAGTGATAGGGGAGAGTGTACATGGGGGTGTGAGAGGGGAGTGAATGGGGGGTATAGTCAGTGATAGGAGAGTGTGTACATGGGGGTGTGGGAGGGGATTAAATGGGTGGGTAGAGTCAGTGATAGGGGAGAGTGTACATGGGGGTGTGGGAGGGGAGTGAATGGGTGGGTAGAGTCAGTGATAGGGGTGAGTGTACATGGGGCTGTGGGAGGGGACTAAATGGGTGGGTAGTCAGTGATAGGGGAGAGTGTACATGGGGGTGTGGGAGGGGAGTGAATGGGTGGGTCGTCAGTGATAGGGGAGAGTGTACATGGGGGTGTGGGAGGGGAGTGAATTGGGGGGGGGTAGAGTCAGTGATAGGGGAGAGTATACATGGGGGTGTGGGAGGGGAGTGAATGGGGGGTAGAGTCAGTGATAGGGGAGAATGTACATGGGGGTGTGGGGGGGGGGATTAAATGGGTGGGTAGAGTCAGTGATAGGGGAGAGTGTACATGGGGGTGTGGGAGGGGAGTGAATGGGTGGGTAGAGTCAGTGATAGGGGAGAGTGTACATGGGGGTGTGGGAGGGGATTAAATGGGTGGGTAGAGTCAGTGATAGGGGAGAGTGCACATGGGGGTGTGGGAGGGGATTAAATGGGTGGGTAGAGTCAGTGATAGGGGAGAGTGTACATGGGGGTGTGGGAGGGGAGTGAATGGGGGGGTAGAGTCAGTGATAGGGGAGAGTGTACATGGGGGTGTGGGAGGGGATTAAATGGGAGGGTAGTCAGTGATAGGGGAGAGTGTACATGGGGGTGTGGGAAGGGATTAAATGGGGGGCAGAGTCAGTGATGGGGGAGAGTGTACATGGGGGTGTGGGGGGGGATTAAATGGGTGGGTAGAGTCAGTGATAGGGATGAGTGCACATGGGGGTGTGGGAGGGGAGTGAATGGGGGGCAGAGTCAGTGATGGGGGAGAGTGTACATGGGGGTGTGGGAGGGGAGTGAATGGGGGGCAGAGTCAGTGATGGGGGAGAGTGTACATGGGGGTGTGGGAGGGGAGTGAATGGGTGGGTAGAGTCAGTGATAGGGGAGAGTGTACATGGGGGTGTGGGAGGGGAGTGAATGGGGGGTAGAGTCAGTGATAGGGGAGAGTGTACATGGGGGTGTGGGAGGGGAGTGAATGGGTGGGTAGAGTCAGTGATAGGGGTGAGTGTACATGGGGCTGTGGGAGGGGAGTGAATGGGTGGGTCGTCAGTGATAGGGGAGAGTGTACATGGGGGTGTGGGAGGGGAGTGAATTGGGGGGGGTAGAGTCAGTGATAGGGGAGAGTGTACATGGGGGTGTGGGAGGGGAGTGAATGGGGGGGTAGAGTCAGTGATAGGGGAGAGTGTACATGGGGGTGTGGGAGGGGAGTGAATGGGGGGTAGAGTCAGTGATAGGGGAGAATGTACATGGGGGTGTGGGGGGGGGATTAAATGGGTGGGTAGAGTCAGTGATAGGGGAGAGTGTACATGGGGGTGTGGGAGGGGAGTGAATGGGTGGGTAGAGTCAGTGATAGGGGAGAGTGTACATGGGGGTGTGGGAGGGGATTAAATGGGTGGGTAGAGTCAGTGATAGGGGAGAGTGCACATGGGGGTGTGGGAGGGGATTAAATGGGTGGGTAGAGTCAGTGATAGGGGAGAGTGTACATGGGGGTGTGGGAGGGGAGTGAATGGGTGGGTAGAGTCAGTGATAGGGGAGAATGTACATGGGGGTGTGGGAGGGGATTAAATGGGGGGTAGAGTCAGTGATAGGGGAGAGTGTACATGGGGGTGTGGAAGGGGATTAAATGGGTGGGTAGAGTCAGTGATAGGGGAGAGTGTACATGGGGGTGTGGGAGGGGATTAAATGGGTGGGTAGTCAGTGATAGGGGAGAGTGTACATGGGGGTGTGGGAGAGGATTAAATGGGTGGGTAGTCAGTGATAGGGGAGAGTGTACATGGGGGTGTGGGAGGTGATTAAATGGGTGGGTAGAGTCAGTGATAGGGGAGAGTGTACATGGGGGTGTGGGAGGGGATTAAATGGGTGGGTAGTCAGTGATAGGGGAGAGTGTACATGGGGTGTGGGAGGGGAGTGAATGGGTGGGTAGAGTCAGTGATAGGGGAGAGTGTACATGGGGGTGTGGGAGGGGAGTGAATGGGGGGTAGAGTCAGTGATAGGGGAGAGTGTACATGGGGGTGTGGGAGGGGATTAAATGGGTGGGTAGAGTCAGTGATAGGGGAGAGTGTACATGGGGGTGTGGGGGGGGATTAAATGGGTCGGTAGAGTCAGTGATAGGGTAGAGTGTACATGGGGTGTGGGAGCGGAGTGAATGGGGGGTAGAGTCAGTGATAGGGGAGAGTGTACATGGGGGTGTGGGAGGGGAGTGAATGGGTGGGTAGAGTCAGTGATAGGGGAGAGTGTACATGGGGGTGTGGGAGGGGAGTGAATGGGTGGGTAGAGTCAGTGATAGGGGAGAGTGTACATGGGGGTGTGGGAGGGGATTGAATGGGTGGGTAGAGTCAGTGATAGGGGAGAGTGTACATGGGGGTGTGGGAGGGGAGTGAATGGGTGGGTAGAGTCAGTGATAGGGGAGAGTGTACATGGGGGTGTGGGAGGGGATTAAATGGGTGGGTAGAGTCAGTGATAGGGGAGAGTGTACATGGGGGTGTGGGAGGGGAGTGAATGGGGGGGTCGAGTCAGTGTTAGGGGAGAGTGTACTTGGGGGTGTGGGAGGGGAGTGAATGGGGGGGTAGAGTCAGTGATAGGGGAGAGTGTACATGGGGGTGTGGGAGGGGAGTGAATGGGGGGGTAGTCAGTGATAGGGGAGAGTGTACATGGGGATGTGGGAGAGGATTAAATGGGTGGGTAGAGTGAGTGATAGGAGAGAGTGTACATGGGGGTGTGGGAGGGGAGTGAATGGGGGGTAGAGTCAGTGATAGGGGAGAGTGTACATGGGGGTGTGGGAGGGGATTAAATGGGTGGGTAGAGTCTGTGATAGGGGAGAGTGTACATGGGGGTGTGGGAGGGGAGTGAATGGGGGGGTAGAGTGAGTGATAGGAGAGAGTGTACATGGGGGTGTGGGAGGGGATTAAATGGGTGGGGAGAGTCAGTGATAGGGGAGAGTGTACATGGGTGTGTGGGAGGGGAGTGAATGGGGGGTAGAGTCTGTGATAGGGGAGAGTGTACATGGGTGTGTGGGAGGGGAGTGAATGGGGGGTAGAGTCAGTGATAGGGGAGAGTGTACATGGGGGTGTGGGAGGGGATTAAATGGGTGGGTAGTCAGTGATAGGGGAGAGTGTACATGGGGCTGTGGGAGGGGATTAAATGGGTGGGTAGTCAGTGATAGGGGAGAGTGTACATGGGGGTGTGGGAGGGGAGTGAATGGGTGGGTCGTCAGTGATAGGGGAGAGTGTACATGGGGGTGTGGGAGGGGAGTGAATGGGGGGGGTAGAGTCAGTGATAGGGGAGAGTGTACATGGGGGTGTGGGAGGGGAGTGAATGGGGCGTAGAGTCAGTGATAGGGGAGAATGTACATGGGGGTGTGGGGGGGGGATTAAATGGGTGGGTAGAGTCAGTGATAGGGGAGAGTGTACATGGGGGTGTGGGAGGGGAGTGAATGGGTGGGTAGAGTCAGTGATAGGGGAGAGTGTACATGGGGGTGTGGGAGGGGAGTGAATGGGGGGTAGAGTCAGTGATGGGGTAGAGTGTACATGGGTGTGTGGGAGGGGATTAAATGGGTGGGTTGTCAGTGATAGGGGAGAGTGTACATGGGGGTGTGAGAGGGGAGTGAATGGGGGGGTAGAGTCAGTGATAGGGGAGAGTGTACATGGGGGTGTGGGATGGGATTAAATGGGTGGGTAGAGTGAGTGATAGGAGAGTGTGTACATGGGGGTGTGGGAGGGGATTAAATGGGTGGGTAGAGTCAGTGATAGGGGAGAGTGTACATGGGGGTGTGGGAGGGGAGTGAATGGGTGGGTAGTCAGTGATAGGGGTGAGTGTACATGGGGCTGTGGGAGGGGACTAAATGGGTGGGTAGTCAGTGATAGGGGAGAGTGTACATGGGGGTGTGGGAGGGGAGTGAATGGGTGGGTCGTCAGTGATAGGGGAGAGTGTACATGGGGGTGTGGGAGGGGAGTGAATTGGGGGGGGGTAGAGTCAGTGATAGGGGAGAGTGTACATGGGGGTGTGGGAGGGGAGTGAATGGGGGGGTAGAGTCAGTGATAGGGGAGAGTGTACATGGGGGTGTGGGAGGGGAGTGAATGGGGGGTAGAGTCAGTGATAGGGGAGAATGTACATGGGGGTGTGGGGGGGGGGATTAAATGGGTGGGTAGAGTCAGTGATAGGGGAGAGTGTACATGGGGGTGTGGGAGGGGAGTGAATGGGTGGGTAGAGTCAGTGATAGGGGAGAGTGTACATGGGGGTGTGGGAGGGGATTAAATGGGTGGGTAGAGTCAGTGATAGGGGAGAGTGCACATGGGGGTGTGGGAGGGGATTAAATGGGTGGGTAGAGTCAGTGATAGGGGAGAGTGTACATGGGGGTGTGGGAGGGGAGTGAATGGGGGGGTAGAGTCAGTGATAGGGGAGAGTGTACATGGGGGTGTGGGAGGGGAGTGAATGGGGGGGTAGAGTCAGTGATAGGGGAGAGTGTACATGGGGGTGTGGGAGGGGATTAAATGGGTGGGTAGTCAGTGATAGGGGAGAGTGTACATGGGGGTGTGGGAAGGGATTAAATGGGGGGCAGAGTCAGTGATGGGGGAGAGTGTACATGGGGGTGTGGGGGGGGATTAAATGGGTGGGTAGAGTCAGTGATAGGGATGAGTGCACATGGGGGTGTGGGAGGGGAGTGAATGGGGGGCAGAGTCAGTGATGGGGGAGAGTGTACATGGGGGTGTGGGAGGGGAGTGAATGGGTGGGTAGTCAGTGATAGGGGAGAGTGTACATGGGGGTGTGGGAGGGGAGTGAATGGGTGGGTAGAGTCTGTGATAGGGGAGAGTGTACTTGGGGGTGTGGGAGGGGAGTGAATGGGGGGCAGAGTCAGTGATGGGGGAGAGTGTACATGGGGGTGTGGGAGGGGAGTGAATGGGTGGGTAGTCAGTGATAGGGGAGAGTGTACATGGGGGTGTGGGAGGGAATTAAATGGGTGGGTAGAGTCAGTGATAGGGGAGAGTGTACATGGGGGTGTGGGAGGGGATTAAATGGGGGGTAGAGTCAGTGATAGGGGAGAGTGTACATGGGGGTGTGGGAGGGGATTAAATGGGTGGGTAGAGTAAGAGATAGGGGAGAGTGTACATGAGGGTGTGGGAGGGGATTAAATGGGTGGGTAGAGTCAGTGATAGGGGAGAGTGTACATGGGGATGTGGGAGAGGATTAAATGGGTGGGTAGAGTCAGTGATAGGGGAGAGTGTACATGGGGGTGTGGGAGGGGAGTGAATGGGGGGTAGAGTCAGTGATAGGGGAGAGTGTACTTGGGGGTGTGGGAGGGGAGTGAATGGGGGGTAGAGTCAGTGATAGGGGAGAGTGTACATGGGGGTGTGGGAGGGGAGTGAATTGGTGGGTCGTCAGTGATAGGGGAGAGTGTACATGGGGGTGTGGGAGGGGAGTGAATGCGGGGGGGGTAGAGTCAGTGATAGGGGAGAGTGTACATGGGGGTGTGGGAGGGGAGTGAATGGGGGGGTAGAGTCAGTGATAGGGGAGAGTGTACATGGGGGTGTGGGAGGGGAGTGAATGGGTGGATCGAGTCAGTGATAGGGGAGAGTGTACATGGGGCTGTGGGAGGGGATTAAATGGGTGGGTAGAGTCAGTGATAGGGGAGAGTGTACATGGGGGTGTGGGAGGGGATTAAATGGGGGCGTAGAGTCAGTGATAGGGGAGAGTGTACATGGGGGTGTGGGAGGGGAGTGAATGGGTGGGTAGTCAGTGATAGGGGAGAGTGTACATGGGGATGTGGGTGAGGATTAAATGGGTGGGTAGACAGTGATAGGGGAGAGTGTACCTGGGGCTGTGGGAGGGGATTAAATTGTTGGGTAGAGTCAGTGATAGGGGAGTGTGTACATGGGGGTGTGGAAGGGGATTAAATGGGTGGGTAGAGTCAGTGATAGGGGAGAGTGTACATGGGGGTGTGGGAGGGGATTAAATGGGTGGGTAGAGTCAGTGATAGGGGAGAGTGTACATGGGGGTGTGGGAGAGGATTAAATGGGGGGTAGAGTCAGTGATAGGGGAGAGTGTACATGGGGGTGTGGGAGGGGAGTGAATGGGAGGTAGAGTCAGTGATAGGGGAGAGTGTACATGGGGGTGTGGAAGGGGATTAAATGGGTGGGTAGTCAGTGATAGGGGAGAGTGTACATGGGGGTGTGGGAGGGGAGTGAATGGGGGGTAGAGTCAGTGATAGGGGAGAGTGTACATGGGGGTGTGGGAGGGGAGTGAATGGGTGGGTAGAGTCAGTGATAGGGGAGAGTGTACATGGGGGTGTGGGAGGGGATTAAATGGGTGGGTAGTCAGTGATAGGGGAGAGTGTACATGGGGCTGTGGGAGGGGATTAAATGGGTGGATAGTCAGTGATAGGGGAGAATGTACATGGGGGTGTGGGAGGAGAGTGAATGGGTGGGTCGTCAGTGATAGGGGAGAGTGTACATGGGGGTGTGGGAGGGGAGTGAATGGGGGGTAGAGTCAGTGATAGGGGAGAGTGCACATGGGGGTGTGGGGGGGGGGATTAAATGGGTGGGTCGAGTCAGTGATAGGGGAAAGTGTACATGGGGGTGTGGGAGGGGAGTGAATGGGTGGGTAGTCAATGATGGGGAGAGTGTACATGAGGGTGTGGGAGGGGATTAAATGGGTGGGTAGAGTCAGTGATAGGGGAGAGTGTACATGGGGATGTGGGTGAGGATGAAATGGGTGGGTGAGTCAGTGATAGGGGAGAGTGTCCATGGGGGTGTGGGAGGGGATTAAATTGTTGGGTAGAGTCAGTGATAGGGGAGTGTGTACATGGGGGTGTGGAAGGGGATTAAATGGGTGGGTAGAGTCAGTGATAGGGGAGAGTGTACATGGGGGTGGGAGGATAGTGAATGGGGGGGGGGTAGAGTCAGTGATAGGGGAGAGTGTACATGGGGGTGTGGGAGGGGATTAAATGGGTGGGTAGACAGTGATAGGGGAGAGTGTACCTGGGGGTGTGGGAGGGGAGTGAATGGGGGGTAGAGTCAGTGATAGGGGACAGTGTACATAGGGGTGTGGGAGGGGAGTGAATGGGGGGTAGAGTCAGTGATAGGGGAGAGTGTACATGGGGGTGTGGGAGGGGAGTGAATGGGGGGGGGGGTAGAGTCAGTGATAGGGGAGAGTGTACATGGGGTGTGGGAGGGGATTAAATGGGTGGGTAGAGTCAGTGATAGGGGAGAGTGTACATGGGGGTGTGGGAGGGGATTAAATGGGTGGGTAGAGTCAATGATAGGGGAGAGTGTACATGGGGGTGTGGGAGGGGAGTGAATGGCGGGTAGAGTCAGTGATAGGGGAGAGTGTACATGGGGGTGTGGGAGGGGAGTGAATGGGGGGTGTAGAGTCAGTGATAGCGGAGAGTGTACATGGGGTGTGGGAGGGGATTAAATGGTTGGATAGATTTAGTGATCGGGGAGAGTGTACATGGGGGTGTGGGAGGGGAGTGAATGGGGGGTAGAGTCAGTGATAGGGGAGAGTGTACATGGGGGTGTGGGAGGGGATTAAATGGGTGGGTAGTCAGTGATAGGGGAGAGTGTACATGGGGGTGTGGGAGGGGAGTGAATGGGGGGGTAGAGTCAGTGATAGGGGAGAGTGTACATGGGTTGTGGGAGGGGAGTGAATGGGTGGGTAGAGTCATTGATAGGGGAGAGTGTACATGGGGGTGTGGGAGGGGAGTGAATGGGTGGGTAGAGTCAGTGATAGGGGAGAGTGTACATGGGGGTGTGGGAGGGGATTAAATGGGTGGGTAGAGTCAGTGATAGGGGAGAGTGTACATGGGGGTGTGGGAAGGGATTAAATGGGGGGGGGGGTAGAGTCAGTGATAGGGATGAGTGTACATGGGGTGTGGGAGGGGAGTGAATGGGTTGGTAGAGTCAGTGATAGGGGAGAGTGCACATGGGGGTGTGGGAGGGGATTAAATGGGTGGGTAGAGTCAGTGATAGGGGAGAGTGTACATGGGGGTGTGGGAGGGGATTAAATGGGTGGGTAGTCAGTGATAGGGGAGAGTGTACATGGGGGTGTGGGAGGGGATTAAATGGGTACATTTAAACATCACTATAATAATAATAAAAGTTGCTTTTTGTCACAAGTAGGCTTCAATAAAGTTGAATGAAGTTAATGTGAAAAGCCCCTAGTTGCCACATTCCGGCGCCTGTTCAGGGAGGTCTGTACGGGGACAATGGATATTTCAGGGAATGAATGGTCACTTGATCGCAGTGACCCCATGAGTTGTGGAAAATCGGTCACCAATACCTTCACCTGGATCAGAATCTGGGACCTGAGATGTGGATGGATCTTGTGGAGGAACAGGTCAACTTGCTCTCCTTATTCTGCTGGTTTGGGGTTTTTCTGGAATGTATTGTCTGATCCCTGTGATTAACCAGTAACGACCCCGTCTCCTGTGGCACCAGGGCAGTAGGCAATGACCTCCTCCTGTTCTCATGCTGAGATTCGGTGACTCCGAGAGGTTGGTATGGTCTGGAATGCATTGTTAGGTTCAGTTTAGGTCTCGATGTTGGACAGTTTGAACCTCTTGCAGCTGGGGAAGCTGACCGCTCCCAGCTGCTGTGCAGGAACTGTTAACCATTCCCAACATTCCAACGTGTTATCCAATAGAAAAATGGAATTTATTCAACTGGGTTCCCCCGCTGCCTCCTCTTCTCGATTTCTAACTGAAGCAAACGTCCAGATTATCACGGGAAGTTCAGCAAACTGCACCTTAATAAGGGGATCTCTTTCTACACGTTCTGCTGTCCCATGAAAGCGTGTCGTAATGGAGCCTGAATCACATCATGCTCTGAAACACATTCAATGATTTGCCTCCTCCATGGTGCATTCTACACTGTTTCTGAATGGATTAGAAAAATTTAAGTAAGATCACAAAGAAATGTTTGAGTGATTTTTAATTTGTTTATCTTCTGAGTACCAGGTTGGGCCTCAGGATATGGGTCAGTAAAGGATTAGGGTTGCAGGAGGGGGTATGTTCAACAGGGTCTTTGAAGATCAGAGCGAGTGTTTGGAAGACTGTGAGCGGAACGCACTCCCACTGTGAGCAGTAATGGTTAGTTCCTCAGCGCACAGGAACAGGTTAGAGGCAGTCCCTCGGTGTGAGTGTGGAGGGTGAGGGAGACGGGTTTGAGGCAGTCCCTCGGTGTGAGTGTGGAGGGTGAGGGAGACGGGTTTGAGGCTGCAGTCCCTCGGTGTGAGTGTGGAGGGTGAGGGAGACGGGTTTGAGGCTGCAGTCCCTCGGTGTGAGTGTGGAGGGTGAGGGAGACGGGTTTGAGGCAGTCCCTCGGTGTGAGTGTGGAGGGTGAGGGAGACGGGTTTGAGGCAGTCCCTCGGTGTGAGTGTGGAGGGTGAGGGAGATGGGTTTGAGGCTGCAGTCCCTCGGTGTGAGTGTGGAGGGTGAGGGAGACGGGTTTGAGGCAGTCCCTCGGTGTGAGTGTGGAGGTTGAGGGAGATGGGTTTGAGGCTGCAGTCCCTCGGTGTGAGTGTGGAGGGTGAGGGAGACGGGTTTGAGGCAGTCCCTCGGTGTGAGTGTGGAGGGTGAGGGAGACGGGTTTGAGGCAGTCCCTCGGTGTGAGTGTGGAGGGTGAGGGAGACGGGTTTTAGGCAGTCCTTCGGTGTGAGTGTGGAGGGTGAGGGGGACGGGTTTGAGGCTGCAGTCCCTCGGTGTGAGTGTGGAGGGTGAGGGAGACGGGTTTGAGGCAGTCCCTCGGTGTGAGTGTGGAGGGTGAGGGAGACGCGTTTGAGGCAGTCCCTCGGTGTGAGTGTGGAGGGTGAGGGAGACGGGTTTGAGGCTGCAGTCCCTCGGTGTGAGTGTGGAGGGTGAGGGAGACGGGTTTGAGGCAGTCCCTCGGTGTGAGTGTGGAGGGTGAGGGAGACGGGTTTGAGGCTGACCCTCGGTGTGAGTGTGGAGGGTGAGGGAGATGGGTTTGAGGCAGTCCCTCGGTGTGAGTGTGGAGGGTGAGGGAGACGGGTTTGAGGCTGCAGTCCCTCGGTGTGAGTGTGGAGGGTGAGGGAGACGGGTTTGAGGCAGTCCCTCGGTGTGAGTGTGGAGGGTGAGGGAGACGGGTTTGAGGCAGTCCCTCGGTGTGAGTGTGGAGGGTGAGGGAGACGGGTTTGAGGCTGACCCTCGGTGTGAGTGTGGAGGGTGAGGGAGACGGGTTTGAGGCTGACCCTCGGTACGAGTGAAGTGGGTGAGGAAGCACAGGGCTAAATCGCTGGCTTTTAAAGCAGACCAAGGCAGGCCAGCAGCACGGTTCGATTCCCGTACCAGCCTCCCCGAACAGGTGCCGGAATGTGGCGACTAGGGGCTTTTCACAGTAACTTCATTTGAAGCCTACTTGTGACAATAAGAGATTTTCATTTTTTTTCCATTGAATAACATGGGGCAATCAACGCAGTCCCTGTTTCTCAGGCCCCCCGCACTGCGCAGAGGTGCAGCATGGCTGAACTGAGCCCAACGCATCACAAGCTTGCCACCTTCCCATTGATTCTGTCTACACCTCCCGCTGCCCCAGGAAGGCAGACAGCATTATCAGAGACCCCTCCCACCCAGGCTTTGCCTTCTTCCAGACCCTTCCATCAGGCAGAACGTACAGACGTCTGAAGACCCGCACATCCAGACAAATGAACAGCTTCTTCCCCACAGCTACCAGACTCCTCAACGACTCCCCCTCGGACTGATCTGTTCCCTGTAAGAACACTATTCACGACACCCTATGCAGCTCTTGTTTGGCCTTATTTCGCACTGTAACCAATCACTGTTTGTCGATATATCATTTGTCAATGTACTCTGTTGATTATTCTTTTTTTGTCAATTAATACGTACTGTGTATGTTCCCTTGGCCACTTCGGCACATGTGACAATAAATCAAATCAAATCAAATCAGATCTCCCAATCAACCCTGTTTGATTTCCTTCACCCTGTAGCCACCTAAATTGGCCAACTCCCGATTTAAAATGGTGAACGGCAAAGGCTGATGGGAAAGTCAGCCAACACAGGCAGAAACCAGCAGGTGCCGGTTTGCTGTGTATTTAACTCTGCAAAGCCCAGACAGCATCGATCCCAGCGACCATCAGCATAACAATGTAGCAGCCATCTACATACTGATGAGCAATCCCCGGGAACAATGGCAACATTTGGGACAAACAAAGCCAAGCCAGACTCCCCGGCGCCAGCAGGAGCCAACACAAAAGAGGTTAACGAACACCTCAAGACCGCCCATCGATCAGGGAACCGCTCCAGTATTGGAGAAATCGACCCAAGCGATTGGAACAAAGTCCAATCACCTAGAACCAGGTACAGGGTCCGCCCCGAAAGGCGGGGAGCCCCTGGAGACTATACGAGTTAAGCCCCAAGTTCGAATCGCTCTCTTCGTCCTGCCTGGGTCACCCAGCAACACGAACCAACCTTGACCGTGACAGGTGCAGTGACCGCCGACAGAAGTAAGTCTTAAGTTAACGCTCGCTACGAGATAGGCGCTCCGAGCTACCAATCCGTACCAACTTCGAATCCGGCAGACTCAGAACCCGAACGAAAGGCCATTTGTTCCCCTGACCTGGTGGGCCAGTCCGAAGCTAAGTACAGGCCTGTTAGTTATAGAAGTAGCTTAGACGTAGAATTTGTGCATGAGTAGCGATTACTGTGTATAACAAATGTGCTTTGATTTGAATCTTACTAATTGGTGTATTGGGTTATTGATCATTACTTGGACTTGAACCTCGTGGCGGTATCATAAAGATACCTGGCGACTCGAGAGCAAAGGTAATAAAACAGAGCAATTGAACCAACCGGAAAGTTAGCAACAGCCCCCTCGACCAGGATCAGTTAAGTGAGCACAGATCACAGGTTGAACTAACTTGGGCTCTCTGGTCAGTTATGGCCAGGACTGTGCCAAACAGTTACACACGGAAACATGGCGAATGTTCGCGTGCTGTATTACTGGGAAATTAACCAACTTCCACTGTCTCAATCACACTTACAAAAACACGCAGTCCAGGTGGCACGCCACAAACACCTCCTGACAAATGAGAAATCTCTGGGAACTCCATGAAGGAATATTCGGGATTCCTCACAGACAAATGGTCTGGCAAATTGTAATTGCCAATATTCCCAATCAGGCAGTGATTTAGCAGCGCCCAGTCACAGACAGGGAATTCTGTGGGGCAGGTAGAGCATTCTGGGTCATTGCTAAGACCGTCCAGATGGGCAAACAAAGTGAGGTAAAGTGAGATGGATGTTATTGTTTCCAAGATTGTTTCTGTCAAAGCATCCACTACCCCGTGTAATTTATGATGCTTTTTAAAAGTAATTGCGTCCTCCTCCAGTCAATGTCGATCTCTCGTTGGCTGCCTATTCACTCTGGGACAGGAGAAAGATGTCGATGACCCCATTTATCAGCACCTTCACACTGCAAGATAGAAGCGTTATGATTGACGCTTCTTTCACAGTGCTATCTCTCCACAAACACTGATAATTCACTGAGGACAGTTCCTGAAGGTGCTGACTCTCACTGGGACACAGTTCCTGAAGGTGCTGACTCTCACTGGGACACAGTTCCTGAAGGTGCTGACTCTCACTGGGGGACAGTTCCTGAAGGTGCTGACTCTCACTGGGACACAGTTCCTGAAGGTACTGACTCTCACTGGGACACAGTTCCTGAAGGTGCTGACTCTCACTGGGTAACAGTTCCTGAAGGTGTTGACTCTCCCTGGGGGACAGTTCCTGAAGGTGCTGACTTTCACTGGGAGACAGTTCCTGAAGGTGCTGACTCTCACTGGGACACAGTTCCTGAAGGTGCAGACTCTCATGGGGGACAGTTTCTGAAGGTGCTGACTCTCACTGGGACACAGTTTCTGAAGGTGCTGACTCTCACTGGGGGACAGTTCCTGAAGGTGCTGAATCTCACTTGGAGACAATCCCTGAAGGCGCTGACTCTCACTGGGGGACTGTTCATGAAGGTGCTGACTCTCATTGGGGCACAGTTCCTGAAGGTGCTGACTCTCACTGGGACCCAGTTCCTGAAGGTGCTGACTCTCACTGGGGGACAGTTTCTGAAGGTGCTGACTCTCACTGGGGGACAGTTCCTGAAGGTGCTGACTCTCACTGGGACACAGTTCCTGAAGGTGCTGACTCTCACTGGGACCCAGTTCCTGAAGGTGCTGACTCTCACTGGGGTACAGTTCCTGAAGGTGCTGACTCTCACTGGGACACAGTTCCTGAAGGTGCTGACTCTCACTAGGGGACAGTTCCTGAAGGTGCCGACTCTCACTGGGACACAGTTCCTGAAGGTGCTGACTCTCACTGGGGGACAGTTCCTGAAGGTGCTGACTCTCACTGTCAGACAGCTCCTGAAGGTGCTGACTCTCACTGTGGGATAGTTCCTGAAGGTGCTGACTCTCACTGGGACACAGTACCTGAAGGTGCTGACTCTCACTGTGGGACGGTTCCTGAAGGTGCTGACTCTCACTGGGAGACAGTTCCTGAAGGTGCCGACTCTCACTGGGAGACAGTCCCTGAAGGTGCTGACTCTCACCGGGACACAGTTCCTGAAGGTGCTGACTCTCACTGGGACACAGTTCCTGAAGGTGCTGACTCTCCCTGGGGGACAGTTCCTGAAGGTGCTGACTCTCACTGGGGGACAGTTCCTGAAGGTGCAGACTCTCACTGGGGGACAGTTCCTGAAGGTGCAGACTCTCATGGGGGACAGTTTCTGAAGGTGCTGACTCTCACTGGGACACAGTTCCTGAAGGTGCTGACTCTCACTGGGAGATAGTTCCTGAAGGTGCTGACTCTCACTGGGGGACAGTTCCTGAAGGTGCAGACTCTCATGGGGGACAGTTTCTGAAGGTGCTGACTCTCACTGGGACACAGTTCCTGAAGGTGCTGACTCTCACTGGGGGACAGTTCCTGAAGGTGCTGAATCTCACTTGGAGACAATCCCTGAAGGCGCTGACTCTCACTGGGGGACAGTTCCTGAAGGTGCTGACTCTCACTGGGACACAGTTTCTGAAGGTGCTGAATCTCACTGGGGGACAGTTCCTGAAGGTGCTGACTCTCAGTGGGGGACAGTTCCTGAAGGTGCTGACTCTCACTGGGACACAGTTCCTGAAGGTGCTGACCCTCACTGGGACACAGTTCCTCAAGGTGCTGACTCTCACTGGGACACAGTTCCTGAAGGTGCTGACTCTCACTGGGGAACAGTTCCTGAAGGTGCTGACTCTCACTGGGACACAGTTCCTGAAGGTGCTGACTCTCACTGGGACACAGTTCCTGAAGGTGCTGACTCTCACTGGGACACAGTTCCTGAAGGTGCTGACTCTCACTGGGACACAGTTCCTGAAGGTGCTGACTCTCACTGGGACACAGTTCCTGAAGGTGCTGACTCTCACTGGGGGACAGTTCCTGAAGGTGCTGACTCTCACTGGGGACAGTTCCTGAAGGTGCAGACTCTCATGGGGGACAGTTTCTGAAGGTGCTGACTCTCACTGGGACACAGTTCCTGAAGGTGCTGACTCTCACTGGGGGACAGTTCCTGAAGGTGCTGACTCTCACTGGGTGACAGTTCCTGAAGGTGCTGAGTCTTACTGGGACCCAGTTCCTGATGACACTCTCACTCATGACCCTTATTTCCGGGGCTCTCAGACTTATCCTGACTCAGTTCTGACAACTCAATGAATTTGGGCAGTAATTCATTTTGTTCAATATTTATTTGGAAAAGTCGTTTGATGTGATACTGTTTTTAGAATTATAACAGCGAACGCACTTCAAATCTACTTCATTAGTTGTAAAGCACTTTGAGAGCAGGAGTGCCTGAAGGAAAAGATAGAAATAAGAATCTTTCTTTCTTTAATATCGCTCCTGGTGAAGCAATAGCCTCTGGAGACATTGCCAGAGTTTGTAAACAAACGATTAACAGACAAACTGAGAATGAGTAAGTGAAGAGAAATAGAAGAATCAGTGTGCAAAACTGCTTCCCACAGGGGTGTGTCGATGTTTGCAAACTGCTCGGACTCCTATCTCTCAGTTTGTGATATGAGCAAGGTGAGGCTGAATATGCTTCAGAGAACGTTCCATATTGCAGTCCTGGTTAACCCAGTGAACACAGATGCAAGGCTCGCCTGCTTGGTGTGGAGTCAGGGCCACAGAGAACACAAACTGAACCAGAAATTGGCCAGCATTCTCCGAGCCTCCCCGCCGAAATTGCGCTTGGTGCAGGTGCGGAGAAGGGGGCGTCAGACCCGTGACCGGGTCCGGCAGCTTCCCGACTGGAGAATCACCGCCAGTCACGCGCGCGGTCGACGCTGAGCCGGTCGAGGGCCCCACGCCGATTCTCTGCGGCCTGCTGGCCCATCTCAGGTTAGTGAATCGCTGGGCCTAGGGACCGCTGACGCCGGCGTGGAACGCTCCGATGGGGACACTGCCATCGACACATAGCCGCCGTTTCGGAGATTCTGACCAATTTGATGGAAACATTAGCTGAATAGACATTCACTGGGCGGAGATCTCATCGATTCACTCAAACTGTGTCCACTGTCCACACCGACCCAAACTGTGTCCACTGTCTACACTGCCCCAAACTATGTCCACTGTCCACACCGACCCAAACTGTGTCCACTGTCCACACTGACCCAAACTTTGTCCACTGTCCACACTGACCCAAACTGTGTCCACTGTCCGGACTGACCCAAACTGTGTCCACTGTCCACACTGCCCCAAAATATGTCCACTGTCCGCACTGCCCCAAACTGTGTCCACTGTCCACACTGACCCAAACTTTGTCCACTGTCCACACTGACCCAGACTGTGTCCACTGTCCACACCGACCCAAACTGTGTCCACTGTCCACACTGACCCAAACTGTGTCCACTATCCACACTGCCCCAAACTGTGTCCACTGTCCACACTGACCCAAACTGTGTCCACTATCCACACTGCCCCAAACTGTGTCCACTGTCCACACTGCCCCAAACTATGTCCACTGTCCGCACTGCCCCAAACTGTGTCCACTGTCCACACTGACACAAACTGTGTCCACTGTCCACACTGCCCCAAACTATGTCCACTGTCCGCACTGCCCCAAACTGTGTCCACTGTCCGCACCGACCCAAACTGTGTCCACTGTCTACACTGCCCCAAACTATGTCCACTGTCCACACTGACCCAAACTGTGTCCACTGTCCACACTGACCCAAACTGTGTCCACTGTCCACACCGTCCCAAACTGTGTCCACTGTCCACACTGACCCAAACTGTGTCCACTGTCCACACTGACCCAAACTGTGTCCACAGTCCACACTGACCCAAACTGTGTCCACTGTCCACACCGTCCCAAACTGTGTCCACTGTCCACACTGACCCAAACTGTGTCCACTGTCTGCACCGACCCAAACTGTGTCCACTGTCCACACCGACCCAAACTGTGTCCACTGTCCACACTGACCCAAACTGTGTCCACTGTCCACACTGACCCAAACTGTGTCCACTGTCCACACTGACCCAAACTGTGTCCACTGTCCACACCGTCCCAAACTGTGTCCACTGTCCACACTGACCCAAACTGTGTCCACTGTCTGCACCGACCCAAACTGTGTCCACTGTCCACACCAACCCAAACTGTGTCCACTGTCCACACTGACCCAAACTGTGTCCACTGTCCACACCGACCCAAACTGTGTCCACTGTCCACACCGTCCCAAACTGTCCACTGTCCACACTGACCCAAACTGTGTCTACTGTCCACACTGACCCAAAATGTGTCCACTGTCCACACCGACCCAAACCGTGTCCACTGTCCCAAACTTTGTCCACTGTCCACACTGACCCAAACTGTGTCCACTGTCTGCACCGACCCAAACTGTGTCCACTGTCCACACTGACCCAAACTGTGTCCACTGTCCACACTGACCCAAACTGTGTCCACTGTCCACACTGACCCAAACTGTGTCCACTGTCCACACTGACCCAAACTGTGTCCACTGTCCACACTGCCCCAAACTGTGTCCACTGTCCACACTGCCCCAAACTGTGTCCACTGTCCACACTGCCCCAAACTATGTCCACTGTCCGCACTGACACAAACTGTGTCCACTGTCCGCACCGACCCAAACTGTGTCCACTGTCCACAGGGACCCAAACTGTGTCCACTGTCCACACCGACCCAAACTGTGTCCACTGTCCACACCGATCCAAACTGTGTCCACTGTCCACACTGACCCAAACTATGTCCAATGTCCGGACTGACCCAAACTGTGTCCACTGTCCACACCGATCCAAACTGTGTCCACAGTCCACACTGACCCAAACTATGTCCAATGTCCGGACTGACCCAAACTGTGTCCACTGTCCACACCGACCCAAACTGTGTCCACTGTCCACACCGACCCAAACTGTGTCCACTGTCCACACCGATCCAAACTGTGTCCACTGTCCACACTGACCCAAACTATGTCCAATGTCCGGACTGACCCAAACTGTGTCCACTGTCCACACCGACCCAAACTGTGTCCACTGTCCACACTGACCCAAACTATGTTCAATGTCCGGACTGACCCAAACTGTGTCCACTGTCCACACTGACCCAAACTGTGTCCACTGTCCGGACTGACCCAAACTGTGTCCACTGTCCACACAGACCCAAACAATGTCCACTGTCCACACTGACCCAAACTGTGTCCACTGTCCACACTGACCCAAACTGTGTCCACTGTCGGCACTGCCCCAAACGATGTCCACTGTTCGCACCGACCCAAACTGTGTCCACTGTCCACACCGACCCAAACTGTGTCCACTGTCCACACTGACCCAAACTGTGTCCACTGTCCACACTGCCCCAAACGATGTCCACTGTTCGCACCGACCCAAACTGTGTCCATTGTCCACACCGTACCAAACTGTGTCCACTGTCCACACTGACCCAAACTGTGTCCACTGTCCACACTGCCCCAAACTATGTCCACTGTCCGGACTGACCCAAACTGTGTCCACTGTCCACACTGACCCAAACTATGTCCACTGTCCGGACTGACCCAAACTGTGTCCACTGTCCACACTGACCAAATCTGTATCCACTGTCCACACTGACCCAAACTGTGTCCACTGTCCGCACTGACCCAAACTGTGTCCACTGTCCGGACTGACCCAAACTGTGTCCACTGTCCACACTGACCCAAACTGTGTCCACTGTCCACACCGACCCAAACTGTGTCCACTGTCCGGACTGACCCAAACTGTGTCCACTGTCCACACTGACCCAAACTGTGTCCACTGTCCGCACCGACCCAAACTGTGTCCACTGTCCACACTGACCCAAACTGTGTCCACTGTCCACACTGACCCAAACTTTGTCCACTGTCCGGACTGACCCAAACTGTGTCCACTGTCCACACTGACCCAAACTATGTCCACTGTCCACACCGTCCCAAACTGTGTCCACTGTCCACACTGACCCAAACTGTGTCCACTGTCCACACCGACCCAAACTATGTCCACTGTCCACACTGACCCAAACTGTGTCCACTGTCCACACTGACCCAAACTGTGTCCACTGTCCACACAGAACCAAACTGTGTCCACTGTCCACACTGACCCAAACTGTGTCCACTCTCCGCACTGACCCAAACTTTGTCCACTGTCCACACTGACCCAAACTGTGTCCACTGTCCACACCGACCCAAACTGTGTCCACTGTCCACACTGACCCAAACTGTGTCCACTGTCCACACTGACCCAAACTGTGCCCACTGTCCACACCGACCCAAACTGTGTCCACTGTCCACACTGCCCCAAACTGTGTCCACTGTCCACAGGGACCCAAACTGTGTCCACTGTCCACACCGACCCAAACTGTGTCCACTGTCCACAGGGACCCAAACTGTGTCTACTGTCCACACAGACCCAAACTGTGTCCACTGTCCGGACTGACCCAAACTGTGTCCACTGTCCACACTGACCCAAACTGTGTCCACTGTCCACACTGACCCAAACTGTGTCCACTGTCCACACCGACCCAAACTGTGTCCACTGTCCACACTGACCCAAACTGTGTCCACTGTCCACACCGACCCAAACTGTGTTCACTGTCCACACTGACCCAGACTGTGTCCACTGTCCACACTGACCCAAACTGTGTCCACTGTCCGCACTGACCCAAACTGTGTCCACTGTCCACACCGACCCAAACTGTGTCCACTGTCTGCACTGACCCAAACTGTGTCCACTGTCCACACCGACCCAAACTGTGTCCACTGTCCTCACAGACCCAAACTTTGTCCACTGTCTACACTGACCCACACTGTGTCCACTGTCCACACCAACGCAAACTGTGTCCACTGTCCACACCGACCCAAACTGTATCCACTGTCCACACTGACCCAAACTGTGTCCACTGTCCACACTGACCCAAACTGTGTCCACTGTCCACACTGACCCAAACTGTGTCCACTGTCCACACTGACCAATACTGTGTCCACTGTCCACACTGACCCAAACTGTGTCCACTGTCCACACTGACCCAAACTGTGTCCACTGTCCACACTGCCCCAAACTGTGTCCACTGTCCACACTGACCCAAACTGTGTCCACCGTCCACACTGCCCCAAACTGTGTCCACTGTCCACACTGACCCAAACTGTGTCCACCGTCCACACTGACCCAAACTGTGTCCACTGTCCACACTGACCCAAACTATGTCCACTGTCCGGACTGACCCAAACTGTGTCCACTGTCCACACTGACCAAATCTGTATCCAGTGTCCACACTGACCCAAACTGTGTCCACTGTCCGCACTGACCCAAACTGTGTCCACTGTCCACACTGACCCAAACTGTGTCCACTGACCACACTGACCCAAACTGTGTCCACTGTCTGCACTGACCCAAACTGTGTCCACTGTCTGCACTGACCCAGACTGTGTCCACTGTCCACACTGACCCAAACTGTGTCCACTGTCCACACTGACCCAAACTGTGTCCACTGTCCACTCCGACCCAAACTGTGTCCACTGTCCACACCGACCCAAACTGTGTCCACTGTCCGCACTGACCCAAACTGTGTCCACTGTCCATAATGAAGCAAACTGTGTCCACTGTCCACACTGACCCAAACTGTGTTCACTGTCCACACTGACCCAGACTGTGTCCACTGTCCACACCGACCCAAACTGTGTCCACTGTCCGTAATGAAGCAAACTGTGTCCACTGTCCGCACTGACCCACACTGTGTCCACTGTCCACACCGACCCAAACTGTGTTCACTGTCCACACTGACCCAAACTGTGTCCACTGTCCACACCGACCCAAACTGTGTTCACTGTCCACACTGACCCAGACTGTGTCCACTGTCCACACCGACCCAAACTGTGTCCACTGTCCGCACTGACCCAAACTGTGTCCACTGTCCACACCGACCCAAACTGTGTCCACTGTCTGCACTGACCCAAACTGTGTCCACTGTCCACACCGACCCAAACTGTGTCCACTGTCTGCACTGACCCAAACTGTGTCCACTGTCCACACCGACCCAAACTGTGTCCACTGTCCACACTGACCCAAACTGTGTCCACTGTCCACACCGACCCAAACTGTGTCCACTGTCCTCACAGACCCAAACTTTGTCCACTGTCTACACTGACCCACACTGTGTCCACTGTCCACACCGACTCAAACTGTGTCCACTGTCCACACCGACCCAAACTGTATCCACTGTCCACACTGACCCAAACTGTGTCCACTGTCCACACTGACCCAACTGTGTCCACTGTCCACACTGACCCAAACTGTGTCCACTGTCCACACTGACCAATACTGTGTCCACTGTCCACACTGACCCAAACTGTGTCCACTGTCCACACTGACCCAAACTGTGTCCACTGTCCACACTGCCCCAAACTGTGTCCACTGTCCACACTGACCCAAACTGTGTCCACCGTCCACACTGACCCAAACTGTGTCCACTGTCCACACTGACCCAAACTATGTCCACTGTCCGGACTGACCCAAACTGTGTCCACTGTCCACACTGACCAAATCTGTATCCACTGTCCACACTGACCCAAACTGTGTCCACTGTCCGCTCTGACCCAAACTGTGTCCACTGTCCACACTGACCCAAACTGTGTCCACTGACCACACTGACCCAAACTGTGTCCACTGTCTGCACTGACCCAAACTGTGTCCACTGTCTGCACTGACCCAGACTGTGTCCACTGTCCACACTGACCCAAACTGTGTCCACTGTCCACACTGACCCAAACTGTGTCCACTGTCCACTCCGACCCAAACTGTGTCCACTGTCCACACCGACCCAAACTGTGTCCACTGTCCGCACTGACCCAAACTGTGTCCACTGTCCATAATGAAGCAAACTGTGTCCACTGTCCACACTGACCCAAACTGTGTTCACTGTCCACACTGACCCAGACTGTGTCCACTGTCCACACCGACCCAAACTGTGTCCACTGTCCGTAATGAAGCAAACTGTGTCCACTGTCCGCACTGACCCACACTGTGTCCACTGTCCACACCGACCCAAACTGTGTTCACTGTCCACACTGACCCAAACTGTGTCCACTGTCCACACCGACCCAAACTGTGTTCACTGTCCACACTGACCCAGACTGTGTCCACTGTCCACACCGACCCAAACTGTGTCCACTGTCCGTAATGAAGCAAACTGTGTCCACTGTCCACACTGACCCAAACTGTGTCCACTGTCCACACTGCCCCAAACGATGTCCACTGTTCGCACCGACCCAAACTGTGTCCACTGTCCACACCGACCCAAACTGTGTCCACTGTCCGTAATGAAGCAAACTGTGTCCACTGTCCACACAGACCCAAACTGTTGTCAGTACTGAGGGAGTGCCGCACTGTCAGAGGGTCAGTACTGAGGGAGTGCCGCACTGTCAGAGGGTCAGTGCTGAGGGAGTGCTGCACTGTCAGAGGGTCAGTACTGAGGGAGTGCCGCACTGTCAGAGGGTCAGTACTGAGGGAGTGCCGCACTGTCAGAGGGTCAGTACTGAGGGAGTGCTGCACTGTCAGAGGGTCAGTGCTGAGGGAGTGCTGCACTGTCAGAGGGTCAGTACGGAGGCAGTGCCGCACGGTCAGAGGGTCAGTACTGAGGGAGTGCCGCACTGTCAGAGGGTCAATACTGAGAGAGTGCCGCACTGTCAGAGGGTCAGTACTGAGGGAGTGCTGCACTGTCAGAGGGTTAGTACTGAGGGAGTGCCGCACTGTCAGAGGGTCAGTACTGAGGGAGTGCCGCACTGTCAGAGGGTCAGTACTGAGGGAGTGCTGCACTGTTAGAGGGTCAGAACTGAGGGAGTGCCGCACTGTCAGAGTGTCAGTACTGAGGGAGTGCCGAACTGTCAGAGGGTCAGTACTGAGGGAGTGCCGCACTGTCAGAGGGTCAGTACTGAGGGAGTGCTGCACTGTCAGAGGGTCAGTACTGAGGGAGTACTGAATTGTCAGAGGGTCAGTACTGAGGGAGTGCTGCACTGTCAGAAGGTCAGTACTGAGGGAGTGCTGCACTGTCAGAGGGTCAGTACTGAGGGAGTGCCGCACCATCAGAGGGTCAGTACTGAGGGAGTGCTGCACTGTCAGAGGGTCAGTACTGAGGGAGTGCTGCACTGTCAGAAGGTCAGTACTGAGGGAGTGCTGCACTGTCAGAGGGTCAGTACTGAGGGAGTGCCGCACCGTCAGAGGGTCAGTACTGAGGAGTGCTGCACTGTCAGAAGGTCAGTACTGAGGGAGTGCTGCACTGTCAGAGGGTCAGTACTGAGGGAGTGCCGCACTGTCAGAGGGTCAGTACTGAGGGAGCGCCGCACTGTCAGAGGGTCAGTACTGAGGGAGTGCCGCACTGTCAGAGGGTCAGTACTGAGGGAGTGCTGCACTGTCAGAGGGTCAGTGCTGAGGGAGTGCCGCACTGTCAGAGGGTCAGTACTGAGGGAGTGCTGCACTGTCAGAGGATCAGTACTGAGGGAGTGCCGCACTGTCAGAGCGTCAGTACTGAGGGAGTGCTGCACTGTCAGAGCGTCAGTACTGAGGGAGTGCTGCACTGTCAGAGGGTCAGTACTGAGGGAGTGCTGCACTATCAGAGGGTCAGTATTGAGGGAGTGCCGCACTGTCAGAGGGTCAGTACTGAGGGAGTGCCGCACTGTCAGAGGGTCAGTACTGAGCGAGTGCTGCACTATCAGAGGGTCAGTATTGAGGGAGTGCCGCACTGTCAGAGGGTCAGTACTGAGGGAGTGCCGCACTGTCAGAGAGTCAGTACTGAGGGAGTGCCGCACTGTCAGAGCGTCAGTACTGAGGGAGTGCCGCACTGTCAGAGGGTCAGTACTGAGGGAGTGCTGCACTGTCAGAGCGTCAGTACTGAGGGAGTGCTGCACTGTCAGAGGGTCAGTACTGAGGGAGTGCTGCACTATCAGAGGGTCAGTATTGAGGGAGTGCCGCACTGTCAGAGGGTCAGTACTGAGGGAGTGCCGCACTGTCAGAGGGTCAGTACTGAGGGAGTGCTGCAATGTCAGAGGTTCCGCCTTTCGGATGCTACAATAAATTGTGCCACATTTTTCCAGGGTGATGTAAACGATGCCAGAACAGTATTTTACAGAGGGGCCAGGTATTTGTCTCTCCCCCTGTCCAGGTCAATATTGATGCCTCCACCAACATCACCCAAAACGATTATGTGATCAATGTGGTGGTATGCATTAGGGTATTACGGTACCCTGTAATGCCGAGAGGCTATTGGTGGACAGACGCTGGGTCCCGATTGGATCAGCCGCCTACTGGATCCACCCAGTAAGGTGGAGTATAAGAGCCCGTGTTCTCCCAGCAGCCGCATTCTGTAACTGGGCTGCTGGGAAACAAGTCTGCGTAATAAAGCCATCTCGTCTTGTGAGTGATTGATTGTGCTACAATCAATATCACATTGCTGATGGTGGGATGTTGCTGTGTGAAAATGAGCTGCCCTGATTCCTCCATCACAACAGTGACTCCACACAGAAAGCACATCATTGGGATGTCCCCACTGCTTGGCAGCTGGGGGAGAAATGGACATTAATCTGACCCCTGCGTCTGGGGCTGGACGCGGTTGTTAGAGGTGTTTGGGAATTTGTACACGGGTCAGTGAGATCCTGGGCAGCGGATCTGAGACTGTGTCACCAATTTCCCAGTCATGTTTCTGTCTCTGTCTCCCCCTCCTCTGAACAGTGAAGTGCTTTTCTCTGTTTTTAATTCAGCGCAGGTCAGTGAATGAATTATTAAATACTCTGAGGGGTGAGCATTGCCAAGCAACCGTCTTTTTCAAAAAATATCTACGGGGTTCCAAGCAAAATATTTCTTGTCAAATCAGGACAGCATTTCCAAGTATTCATTGCTGCCGTGCCGAGTGTCAGTCTGAGTGAACGATAGTTAAACTCTATATTGGTGACGTGTGCAGCTTCATACCCAGACGCTGAAGGCAGTCATCACCATCCAATTACACACGCTGACAAGCGGTGCCGAGCGTGGGGAGGGATCCATCATCCCAGCCACTTTCACCTCGATTACATCGAATCTTTATCTGCACCGATGGACCAGTCGTGAAGGGTGAGCGGTGGGCGGTGGAGGATGACGATGGCACGCCCACTATTCCAGAGAGGCCAGTGTACCCTGTGGAGGGGGGTTAGCGGGTGAGGAGGGGATGGGGAGACTGCATTGTCCAGCATGTGACTTACCGCGCTAAGCTCCACAGTTCAGAAGGCAACAGCAGCTGAGAATAGTTCATTATGATTTATCAATCTCTTGCGTTGGTCCCAGGGAAACATCCTCATTTTGGGAGGGGAGGGGGGGGGGGGGGGATTAATGATTCAGGTGCCAGCTTTAGGTGCTCTCATCTTTGGCATCTGTCAAGTGGGGGTTCTCTGTCCCTCCACAGGATAGAAAGCAGAGCCCCTCACACAATTGCCTGTCAGAAAGAAACGGATTTAGCTCAAGGCTAGAATTGCTGGACAGTAAGTGGGCTAGTTGGGATGGCCCAGGTCCTGGCAATGGGCAGTCACAGCGATTGGAGCTGCACTAAGTGGGAAAGACGGTGGGGTCAGTCCGGATGTGGTCCCCCCACACAATGACGTATAGAAGCCAACACTCACCACACACCTGTCTCAGAGAGCAGATTAAGAGCGGTGTAACTGTGTGTGTGTTTGTGTGTATGGGTGTGGGTGTGTGTGCATGTATGTGCCTGCAGGTGTGTCTCTCTATGTCTTTGCCTGTGTGCATGTATGTGTCTACGTGTGTCTGTGTGTGCGTGTCTATGTGTGTATGTGTCTATGTGTGTGTGTGTGTGGGTCTATGTGTGTATGTCTATGTGCGTTTCTGTCTATGTGCGTTTGTGTCTATGCGTGTGTCTGTGTGTGTGTGCATGTGTCTGTTCCTGTGTCTCTGCGTGTCCATGTGTGTGTGTGCATGTGTCTGTGTGTGTCTATGTGTGTGTGTGTCTATGTGTGTGAGTGCGTGTGTCTGTGTGTGTCTATTTGTATGTGTGCATGTGTTTGTGTGTCTATGTGTGTGTGTCTGTGTGTGTGTGCATCTGTGTGTGTCTATGTGTGTGTGTGTGCATGTGTCTGGTCCTGTGTGTGTTTATGTGTGAGTGTGTGTGTCTGTGTGTGTCTGTTTGTGTCTATGTGTGTGTGTGTGTGTGCGTGCGTCTGTTCCTGTGTCTGTGTGTGTTTATATGTGTGAGTGTGTGTTTGTCTCTGTTTGTCTATGTGTGTCTATGTGTGTGTGTGTCTGTCTATGTGTGTGTCTGTCTATGTCTGTGTGTCTGTGTGTGTCTGTCTGTGTGTGTCTATCTGTGTGTGTGTATGTCTGCGTTTACATCCTGAGCTGGAGACATGTCCATCTGACCAGAGGAGCTGGTACCCGAGAGTCCCAGACAGAGTGGGTGCCGTCTGCAGTTCCAGTTGTGAAACCAGAAGAAGAATACGGTCACTGTTATAACCTGCCTGCTTACCATTGGCTGGGAACTAATGACAATCCCACAATCCTGTGGGAGTATGAGCTTCCCCAATGAGGGGGGCGGAGAAACCATTAGTAAGCTCCAAGTATAAATAAAACTGGCCAGGTTGGAACCAGCAGAGAAGGTGTGTGCGAGTCAACAGGCCCCCGCCCCGACTGACACTTCGCAACTTCGTTCTTTTCTCGGTCTCGTAAACTATTACGGGAAGTTCCTCCCCAATCTGGCAACTACGCTGGCCCCCTTACACCTGCTGCTAAAGAAAAATCACACCTGGGTTTGGGGTCAGCCGCAAGAAACCGCTTTCCGGCGGGTAAAGCAACAATTGTCGTCATCTGGGTTACTAACCCACTATGATCCTGGAAAACCTTTGCTCGTCACATGTGATGCATCCCCGTATGGTATTGGGGCCGTCCTGTCCCACAAGATGGAGAACGGGACCGAGCGACCGATAGCTTTCGCCTCCCGCACATTGACTGCAGCGGAGAAAATGTCCGCACAGATCGAGAAGGAGGGCCTGGCAGTGGTTTTTGCGGCGAAACGCTTCCACCAGTACGTGTACGGCCGCCATTTCACTATCGTGACTGATCATAAGCCTCTGCTGGGACTCTTCAGAGAGGATAAGCCAATACCGCCCATTGCTTCCGCACGGATCCAGCGCTGGGCTTTGTTGCTCGCTGCATACGAGTATTCTCTGGAGCACAAACCAGGAACGCAGATAGCAAATGCCGACGCACTGAGCCGATTGCCTTTATCGACCGGCCCCATGTCGACCCCTCAGGTGTGACCAAAATGAAAATGTTGGCCCGGAGTTATGTCTGGTGGCCAGGCCTCGACACCGACATTGAGAAGGTGGCCCAAAACTGCTCCATTTGCCAGGAGCATCAGAAGCTTCCGCTGGCCGTGCTCCTACATCACTGGGAATGGCCAGGGCGGCCTTGGGCACGCTTGCATGCAGATTTCGCAGGCCCTTTTCAACGATCCATGTTCCTTCTATTAATCGACGCCCAGTCTAAATGGCTAGAGGTGCATAAGATGCAGGGCACAACGTCCTGCGCAACAATTGAAAAGATGCGTTTATCGTTTAGTACGCATGGCCTCCCCGAGGTGCTGGTCACGGATAACGGCACTCCATTCACGAGTGAGGAGTTTGCGAGGTTCATGAAGATGAACGGCATACGCCATTTCCGCACTGCCCCTTACCACCCGGCTTCAAATAGGTTGGCAGAGCGCGACATTCAAAAGAGGCCTAAAGAAGCAGTCTTCCGGATCAATGGACACGAGACTGGCTCGCTTTTTGTTTATGTATAGGACCACCCCCCATGCGGTGACTGGGGTAGCTCCCGCAGAACTCCTAATGGACCGGAGACTTCGCACCCGCCTTAGTATGGTTTTCACGGACATTGGCGCAAAAGTACGCCGCACACAAGAACGGCAGGGACAGGGATTTTTTCGGCATCGTCCGATTCGGCAGTTTGCGCCCGGTGACCCAGTGTTCGTTCAGAATTTTGCTGGTGGTGCCCAGTGGGTTCCTGGCGTGATCTTTCGCCAAACGGGCCCTATATCTTACCAGGTGCAAGCCCAGGGTCGTCTCCAGCGCAAACATGTAGACCGCGTTCGGTCCAGAAGACTATCCCCTCCAAAGTTCCCCCCCCCCCCCCCCCCCGGAGCTCATTTCTACAGCCGCAGAGACCAGAGACAAGGGAAGGTAGTCCTCACAATCTTCCACTGGTGCCTCACTCAAAGCCTGCGCAGGTCGTTACGGAACCGAATGGAGATAGAGACGCTGACATGACGGAGGCAGCAGACTCTGACTCCGAGATGGAGACACAGGACGCATCAGAGGGGGAATCCTTGGGTCCACGGGCCGTGGATGTACAACCGTTACGCCGTTCATCACGGAAGCGCCGGTCTCCGTCTCGTTACACGCCGCCTGATCCAGCGCCGCGTGCAAATGGTGTCCGACCTGCGGCAAAACGAGTCCGACACCCTCCTTCGCCAGGGTCTTCAGTGGATTCCTTGGACTTTGGGGGGGAGGAATGTTATAACCTGCCTGCTTACCATTGGCTGGGGACTAATGACAATCCCACAATCCTGTGGGAGTATGAGCTTCCCCAATGAGGGGGGCAGAGAAACCATTAGCGAACTCCAAGTATAAATAAAGCTGGCCAGTTTGGAACCAGCAGGAAGGAGTGTGCAGCAAGGGAAGTTGCTGCCGCTGTTATATATATATGTTATTGTAAATAAATGTTATTACTTTGTATCCTTAAAACTCGTGCTGGATTCTTCGTGGCCCTCATAAAAGTCACGGAGCTGGATTGTATCCATTGCAAAAGAAAGGAGATTCTGGGATGTTGTAATTAAAGCTTCCCTGAGAATCGATGTGGGAACAGGCTCCCTGAGGGAAAGGTCTGAATCCCAGTGCACGGGGTTAAAATGAAAGCACTCAGGAATAAAAAGGCAAGTTTCAATTTGAAGGTAATTAAGATGTGGGTTGTTTTTTGGAGGGGGGAGGGATGGGGGGTGCTGGAACGAGGGGTCACACTGTCCGAGGGACAGATGAAGAAATGTTTCCCTTTCAGAGAGAGTAGACGTCTCTGCCACAGAGAGCAGGGGGGCAGGCTGATTCAGTCAGGGCAGAGTTCGTGAGGGAGTGCTGCATTGTCATTGTAAACTGTTAATTCAATCTTTTAATCCTTCAAAGAAATGGAAGATCTTCTGTTGGAAAAAGAGAGGGGCCTGTGGGGAGATCCCTGACCAAACTGTACCCTTCGCACAACAGTCAAAATCTGCCGATCTGGCCATTATCGCGCTGCTGTGTGTGGGATCTTGCTGTGTGAAAATGATAACGCTTCATCAAGTCCTCCACTGGCTGGGAATTATCTTGTTATGTCCTGAGGTTGGGGAAGGCGTTATGGAAATGGCGGTCTCAATAATAATAATTGCTCATTGTCACAAGTAGACTTCAGCGAAGTTACTGTGAAAAGCCCCCACTCGCCACCTTCCGGCGCCTGTTCGGGGAGGCGGATACGGGAATTGAACTGTGCTGCTGGCCTTATTCTGCATTACAAGCCAGCTGTTTAGTCCGCTGTGCTAAACCAGCCCCTGTTTTGGCAAAGCGGTGTCAAACCTAACCCTCCTCAACTTACCTGACACCGCACGCAAACCTGTCCTGGGAGCAGCCACTGGGCAGCTATCAGGATTGAGACCCCACCCCCAACCCGGTGGTACTGAGGTCAACTAACATGGCAGCTGCCCCCGCCCCCCCCCCCCCCCCCCACCCCCACCCCGCCCGGCTAGATTGTAATTATAGATTAGAGTCATAATTTCTCACTTTCTCAATTAAAACTTCAATCGAGTCCTTTTCCCTTTGATGCGAGGCCGAGGGTGAATGTGAGCTCCCTCACAAACCTGTCGCAATCCTCCCGTGTCTCTATCAATCATTAATAATGCTTTTAAATTGGAGCTGGAGGGTTTCCAGTCGCTTGCGGGGCGATATTGTGGAGTCTTCAATTAATAAGAACCAACAGGTTTTATTTGTAAAGGAAGCACGGTTGTTCCTGTGTCGGTGTGAGTGTACTGTGGTGAATGTATAATTACTGATAATTCACCAGTGCACTGTGTTATGTTATTAACCCTGTGAGCTCTACCTATGGGCCATTGTGTGGCTTCACCCACAGGGGATATGTTGGGGCCTGTACGGGCTCCGCCCACGGCTCCAACCCCTTGACAGGAAGTATAAGAGCTGCTGACCTGCGGGGCCGCCTTCAGTGTTGTACCGGTCGCAGGCAGGCTCAGTTCTAAGCTGATTAAAACCACGGTTTACTTCTCCACGTGTCACCTTTCCTCGCCCAGTGTCTCTCTAAACCCAGTCATTTTTCGCTGTCGGTGATTCACACCGAGGGGGGGGGGTATTTTTGGCACGTTTGATCTCACTGTATTCCCCCCGCCATTCATAACTATCCCGGGAATGCGGCCAAGTTCGGACGTCAATGGCGGACGTCCGTTATCAGCCACCAGACCACATGTGCCCTGTTCACTGACACCGTTCCTCACACGTGACGATTGATTCTCACCCCCTTCCCCAGGGGTTAAGGTGCCACTAACCCTCCGAAAGGGACTCGACCCCCTCCCCACCCGTCACCCTCGGCAAATCCAAATGTGGCCGTTTTCAAAGGACCTTCCCTACGGGTGTCCAGACCGCCCGCCTGGGCAATGGGCTCAGTCTAACGCGGAAATTGGGCATCCCGAGATGTGAACTGTACCCCGATCTCCGTCTGAGGTCTGAGCCTGCACCAAGATCCCCCCGCCCTGCCTTCCCCGGGGTGACGGAGGGGAGCAGGCACGGTCCCATGGACAATCCAATTTTCATCAGAACAAAGGGAGAAAGAGTGACCCACAAAAATAATCTGGGACATTGCCCACATGTCCCAGGATGTCTGTGCCACCCCCCAGCATCACCATCCTCCATCCCCAAAACCTCTGGGACCGCCTCCCCAGAACACTTTCCCAAACTCTCCACACTCCTGCTGACACTGGAGTCCGACCACTAGGGCTCCCTCCACCCTGTCTCTCACCGAACCAATATCCCATCTCCTGCACTCCCTCTATCTCCTTGGAACCCACCAACAGTGATCTGCTCCCCCCCCCGCCCCCTCCTCCCCTCCCACCACCCCCCTCCTCCCACCCCCTCCCGCAAGCCCATTCTCCCTCCCCCTTCCAACACCCCCCTTCTCCCTCCCACCAGCCCCCCTCCCCCTCCCCCTCCCATCACCCCCCTTCTCCCACCCCCTCCCGCAAGCCCATTCTCCCTTCCCCTCCCACCACCCCCTTCTCCCTCCCCCTCCCACCAGTCCCCCTCTCCCTCCCCCTCCCATCACCCCCCTTCTCCCACCCCCTCCCGCAAGCCCACTCTCCCTCCCCCTCCCACCAGCCCCCCTCTCCCTCCCCCTCCCACGACCCCCCTTCTCCCACCCCCTCCCGCAAGCCCATTCTCCCTCCCCCTCCCACCACCCCCCTTCTCCCTCCCCCTCCCACCAGCCCCCCTCTCACTCCATCATTCATGTTGCTATAGCTTCCCCACCCAATCCTGAGGCCTGGCCCTCTGTGCTTCAGGTTAAGATGCGTTGGAGTTGCCCCAATAAACCACCTCCCAGTACACTATCGTCACCCCCCCCCCTCCAGTCTGCTATCACCCCCCTCTCTCCCCGGCCCAGCCTGGCCCTCAGTGGCACATTTTACATCAGTGTGTTTTTGAGTGGATCTGTGAGGGAGCTTTCTGAGGCCGTTATCGCCGGTGTTGGGGACAGGGCCTTCTTACTGTCCGGGCAGTGCAGCTAAGCAGAGCTGGAAGAATGGGAGAGAGGCGTGCAGCCTCTAACAAATCCCACTCTCGTCAGAGAAATTATTCCCAGGGGAAATGAATGAATGTCAGAATAACTAGTGTTTATACAATAGCCAGTCCTGTCTCTCCGAGATCTTTGCAAGGCTGAGCTATCACTGACGTTCAGTGAATATTATGTGGTATTAGCTCAGTTTGCTGGGCAGCTGGTTTGTGATGCAGAGCGAGGCCAGCAGCTCAGGTTCAATCCCCGCACCGGCTAGGGTTATTCATGGAGGCCCCGCCTTCTCAACCTTAACCCTCGCCTGAGGTGTGGTGACCCTCGGGTTAAATCTCCACCAGTCAGCTCTCCCCCTCAAAGGAGAAAGCAGCCTATGGTCATCTGGGTGGTGAGGTTTTGATGGAAAATTCAGGACTTTGGGCACAGCAACCGAAGGTTAAACCTTCGATGGGGGAAGTGATTCAAATTGGGGTGTGCAAGGTGCCAAATGATTAGGTATGTCGCACAAATACACATTGTTACGACGGTAGCAGAGCTCTCACGTTTGTTCCAACCCCCTGTCCCGTGCGGACATCAATCAACTAACAAATCATGGTTAGTCCAGTGTTCATACCGACTGGGATCTGAGTGCGCCAACAAACTAAACTCTCTCCACTTATCTTATCAACTATTAACGAGATTCCCTTTCCATTCCTCTGAGCAGGAGGATCCCAGTGGAATCACAGGGAGTGTTCTAAATCCCGCTTTCCTGCCACTGGGAGAATTGAACACTCTCTTTGTCAACCTGCCCAAGGCCCAAACACAGTGACAGACCAAACAAATGCATTTCCCAGCACCCCCAGTCGGACATTCTCCGGCCAGGATGGGAAGCTAGTCCCAGGAATGACGGGACTTTTCTCAGTCAAGCTCCTCAATCAGATTCCCAAATTTTCACTTCCATCCAGTGAGAGGAAAGTGATAAAGAATCAGGGTGAGGGGAACAGGGTATCTCGATCGAAGGCCCCCCTGTCTGCAAAGGTGAATGGAATCTCAGCAAACACACCGGATGTTTTGAAAAAGGCAAAAGGAGAGGACAAAACACCTCCCAAATGGCTTCCAAAGGAAATTAGAAACAGTATCCGATCCAAGGAAGAAACATACAGATTCTCCAAAAAAAAAATAGGTCTGAGGATTGGGAGCAGTTTAGAATTCAGCAAAGGAGGACGAAGGGATTGATTAAGAAGGGGAAAGTACAGTACGAAAGGAAGCTTGCAGGGAACATAAACCTGACACTAAGAGTTTCTACAGATATGTGAAGAGAAAGAGATTGGTAAAGAGAAATGTAGGCCCCCTACAGACAGAAACAGGGGAATGCATAATAATCGACAAAGAAATGGCTGAGCAATTGGATACATACTTTGGTTCTGTCTTCACAAATGAGGACACAAATCAGATCCCAGAAATGTTGGAGAATGAAAGGTTTAGTGAGAGGGAAGAACTGAGGGAGATCGACATTGGTAGAGAAATGGTGCTGGGAAAACGGATGGGATTGAAGGCGGATAAATCCCCAGGGCCTGAGAATCTGCATCCCAGAATGCTTCAGGAGGTGGCTCTGGAAATAGTGGCTGCATTGGTGGTCATCTTCCGGGATTCTATAGGCTCTGGGACTGTCCCTGCAGATTGGAGGGTAGCTAATGTCAGTCCGATATTCAAAAAGGGAGGTAAGAGAAAGCAGGGAATTATAGACCAGTAAGCCTAACACCAGTAGTGGGAAAAATGCTTGAATTCATTGTCAAGGACTTTATAGCGGAACATTTAGAAAGCAGTGGCAGGATCAGTCAGAGTCAGCATGGATTTATGAAGGGAAAATCATGCTTGACAAATCTGTTGGAATCCTTTGAAGAGGTAACCAGTACAGTCAACAAGGGGGAGCCAGTCGATGTGGTATATTTGGACTTTCAGAAGGCATTTGACAAAGTCCCGCATAAGAGATTATAATGCAAAATTAAATTGCATGGGATTGGGGGAAATGTATTGAGGTGGATAGAAAATTGATTGGCAGAGAGGAAACAAAGAGAAGGGATTAATGGGTCCCTTTCAAATTGGCAGGCAGTAACTAGTGGGGTACCACAGGGATCGGTGCTGGGACCCCAGCTATTCACAATATATATGAATGATTTGGATGAGGGAACAAAATGAAACATCTCAAAGTTTGCAGATGATACCAAATTAGGTGGGAGGGCGAATTGTGACGAGGATGCAGGGATCCTACAGCAAGATCTGGACAGGTTGGGCGAGTGGGCAAACCAATGGCAGATGCAGTATAATTTGGATAAGTGTGAGGTTATTCACTTTGGAAGCAAAAACAGGAAGGCAGATTACTACTTGAATGGTTGTAAATTGGGAGAGGGGATTGTGCAGCGGGACCTTGGTGTCCTTGTGCACCATTCGCTGAAGGTAAGCATGCAGGTGCAGCAGGCGGTAAAGAAGGCTAATGGTATGTTGGCCTTCATTGCGAGAGGTTTCGAGTATAGAAGCAGGGATGTGTTGCTGCAATTGTACAGGGCCTTGGTGAGGCCACACCTGGGGTATTGTGGGCAGTTTTGGTCTCCTTCTCTGAGGAAGGATGTTCTTGCTCTCGAGGGAGAGCAGCGAAGGTTTACCAGACTGATTCCAGGGATGGCGGGACTGTCATATGAGGAGAGATTGACTAGGTTGGGATTGTTCGCGCTGGAGTTCAGAAGAATGAGGGGGGATCTCATAGAGACTTATAAAATTCTAACAGGACTGGACAGGGTAGATGCAGGGAAGACGTTACCAATGATGGGTGTGTCCAGAACCAGGGTCACAGCCTGAGGATTCAGGGTAAACCATTTCGGACAGAGATAAGGAGACATTTCTTCACACAAAGAGTGGTGAGCCTGTGGAATTCATTACCACAGGAAGTAGTTGATGCTAAAACATTGAATATATTCAAGAGGCGGCTGGATACAGCACTTGGGGAGAATGGGATCAAAGGCTATGGGGAGAAAGCAGGATTAGGCTATTGAGTTGGATGATCAGCCATGATGGTGATAAATGACGGAGCAGGCTCGAAGGGCCAAAAGGCCTCCTCCTGCTCCTATCTTCTATGTATCTATGTATCAAGTGTCCCATTAGAATTGGTGGTTAAAAAGATATTGTACACCAGATGTATAAGATTCTAACTGAGGGGATGGAATAGTATGCAGGGAGCGTTACTCTGTATCTAACTCCGTGCTGTACCTGTCCTGGGAGTGTTTGATGGGGACAGTGTAGAGGGAGCTTTACTCTGTATCTAACTCCGTGCTGTACCTGTCCTGGGAGTGTTTGATGGGGACAGTGTAGAGGGAGCTTTACTCTATATCTAACCCCGTGCTGTACCTGTCCTGGGAGTGTATGATGGGGACAGTGTAGAGGGAGCTTTACTCTGTATCTAACCCCGTGCTGTACCTGTCCTGGGAGTGTTTGATGGGGACAGTGTAGAGGGAGCTTTACTCTGTATCTAACCCTGTGCTGTACCTGTCCTGGGAGTGTTTGATGGGGACAGTGTAGAGGGAGCTTTACTCTGTATCTAACCCTGTGCTGTACCTGTCCTGGGAGTGTTTGATGGGGACAGTGTAGACGGAGCTTTACTCTGTATCGAACTCCGTGCTGTACCTGTCCTGGGAGTGCTTGATGGGGACAGTGTAGAGAGAGCTTTACTCAGTGTCTAACCCTGTGCTGTACCTGTCCTGGGAGTGTTTGATGGGGACAGTGCAGAGGAAGCTTTACTCTGTATCTAACCCCGTGCCGTACCCATCCTGGGAGTGTTTGATGGAGACAGTGTAGAGGGAGCTTTACTCTGTGTCTAACCCCGTACTGTACCTGTCCTGGGAGTGTTTGATGGGGACAGTGTAGAGGGAGCTTTACTCTGTGTCTAACCCCGTACTGTACCTGTCCTGGGAGTGCTTGATGGAGACAGTGTTGAGGGAGCTTTACTCTGTATCTAACCCCGTGCAGTATCTGTCCTGGGAGTGTTTGATGGGGACAGTGTAGAGGGAGCTTTACTCTGTATCTAACCCCGTGCTGTACCTGTCCTGGGAGTGTTTGATGGGGACAGTGAAGAGGGAGCTTTACTCTGTCTCTAACCCCGTGCTGTACCTGTCCTGGGAGTGCTTGATGGAGACAGTGTAGAGGGAGCTTTACTCTGTATCTAACCCCGTGCTGTATCTGTCCTGGGAGTGTTTGATGGGGACAGTGTAGAGGGAGCTTTACTCTGCATCTAACCGCGTGCTGTACCTGTCCTGGGAGTGTTTGATGGGGACAGTGTAGAGGGAGCTTTACTCTGTATCTAACCCCGTGCTGTATCTGTCCTGGGAGTGTTTCACGGGGACAGTGTAGAGGGAGCTTTACTCTGTATCTAACCCCGTGCTGTATCTGTCCTGGGAGTATTAGATGGGGACAGTGTAGAGGGAGCTTTACTCTGTATCTAACCCCGTGCTGTACCTGTCCTGGGAGTGTTTGATGGGGACAGTGTAGACGGAGCTTTACTCTGTATCTAAACCGGTGCTGTACCTGTCCTCGGAGTATTTGATGGGGACAGTGTAGAGGGAGCTTTACTCTGTATCTAACCCCATGCTGTACCTGTCCTGGGAGTGTTTGATGGGGACAGTGTAGAGAGAGCTTTACTCTGTCTCTAACCCCGTGCTGTACCTGTCCTGGGAGTGTTTGTTGGGGACTGTGTAGAGGGAGCTTTACTCTGTATCTAACCCCGTGCTGTACCTGTCCTGGGAGTGTTTGATGCGGACAGTGTAGAGGGAGCTTTACTCTGTATCTAACCCCGTGCTGTACCTGTCCTGGGAGTGTTTGATGCGGACAGAGTAGAGGGAGCTTTACTCTGTATCTAACCCAGTGCTGTCCCTGTCCTGGGAGTGTTTGATGGGGACAATGTAGAGGGAGCTTTACTCTGTATCTAACCCAGTGCTATACCTGTCATGGGAGTGTTTGATGGGGACAGTGTAGAGGGAGCTTTACTCTGTATCTAACCCAGTACTGTACCTGTCCTGGGAGTGTTTGATGGGGACAGTGTAGAGGGAGCTTTACTCTATATCTAACCCCGTGCTGTACCTGTCCTGGGAGTGTTTGATGGGGACAGTGTAGAGGGAGCTTTACTCTGTATCTAACCCCGTTCTGTACCTGTCCTGGGAGTGTTTGATGGGGACAGTGTGGAGGGAGCTTTACTCTGTATCTAACCCCGAGCTGTACCTGACCTGGAAGTGTTTGATGGGGACAGTGGAGAGGGAGCTTTACTCTGTATCTAACCCCGTGCTGTACCTGTCCTGGGAGTTTTTGATGGGGACAGTGCAGAGGGAGCTTTACTCTGTGTCTAACCCTGTGCTGTACCTGTCCTGGGAGTGTTTGATGGGGACAGTGCAGAGGAAGCTTTACTCTGTATCTAACCCCGTGCCGTACCCATCCTGGGAGTGTTTGATGGAGACAGTGTAGAGGGAGCTTTACTCTGTATCTAACCCCGTACTGTACCTGTCCTGGGAGAGTTTGATGGGGACAGTGTAGAGGGAGCTTTACTCTGTCTCTAACCCCGTGCAGTATCTGTCCTGGGAGTGTTTGATGGGGACAGTGTAGAGGGAGCTTTACTCTGTATCTAACCCCGTGCTGTACCTGTCCTGGGAGTGTTTCACGGGGACAGTGTAGAGGGAGCTTTACTCTGTATCTAACCCCGTGCTGTATCTGTCCTGGGAGTGTTAGATGGGGACAGTGTAGAGGGAGCTTTACTCTGTATCTAACCCCGTGCTGTACCTGTCCTGGGAGTGTTTGATGGGGACAGTGTAGACGGAGCTTTACTCTGTATCTAAACCGGTGCTGTACCTGTCCTCGGAGTGTTTGATGGGGACAGTGTAGAGAGAGCTTTACTCTGTCTCTAACCCCGTGCTGTACCTGTCCTGGGAGTGTTCGTTGGGGACTGTGTAGAGGGAGCTTTACTCTGTATCTAACCCCGTGCTGTACCTGTCCTGGGAGTGTTTGATGCTGACAGTGTAGAGGGAGCTTTACTCTGTATCTAACCCCGTGCTGTACCTGTCCTGGGAGTGTTTGATGCGGACAGTGTAGAGGGAGCTTTACTCTGTATCTAACCCAGTGCTGTACCTGTCCTGGGAGTGTTTGATGGGGACAGTGTAGAGGGAGCTTTACTCTGTATCTAACCCCGTGCTGTATCTGTCCTGGGAGTATTAGATGGGGACAGTGTAGAGGGAGCTTTACTCTGTATCTAACCCCGTGCTGTACCTGTCCTGGGAGTGTTTGATGGGGACAGTGTAGACGGAGCTTTACTCTGTATCTAAACCGGTGCTGTACCTGTCCTCGGAGTATTTGATGGGGACAGTGTAGAGGGTGCTTTACTCTGTATCAAACCCCGTGCTGTACCTGTCCTGGGAGTGTTTGATGGGGACAGTGTAGAGAGAGCTTTACTCTGTCTCTAACCCCGTGCTGTACCTGTCCTGGGAGTGTTTGATGCGGACAGTGTAGAGGGAGCTTTACTCTGTATCTAACCCCGTGCTGTACCTGTCCTGGGAGTGTTTGATGCGGACAGTGTAGAGGGAGCTTTACTCTGTATCTAACCCAGTGCTGTCCCTGTCCTGGGAGTGTTTGATGGGGACAATGTAGAGGGAGCTTTACTCTGTATCTAACCCAGTGCTATACCTGTCATGGGAGTGTTTGATGGGGACAGTGTAGAGGGAGCTTTACTCTGTATCTAACCCAGTGCTGTACCTGTCCTGGGAGTGTTTGATGGGGACAGTGTAGAGGGAGCTTTACTCTATATCTAACCCCGTGCTGTACCTGTCCTGGGAGTGTTTGATGGGGACAGTGTAGAGGGAGCTTTACTCTGTATCTAACCCCGTTCTGTACCTGTCCTGGGAGTGTTTGATGGGGACAGTGTAGAGGGAGCTTTACTCTGTATCTAACCCCGAGCTGTACCTGACCTGGGAGTGTTTGATGGGGACAGTGGAGAGGGAGCTTTACTCTGTATCTAACCCCGTGCTGTACGTGCCCTGGGAGTTTTTGATGGGGACAGTGCAGAGGGAGCTTTACTCTGTGTCTAACCCTGTGCTGTACCTGTCCTGGGAGTGTTTGATGGGGACAGTGCAGAGGAAGCTTTACTCTGTATCTAACCCCGTGCCGTACCCATCCTGGGAGTGTTTGATGGAGACAGTGTAGAGGGAGCTTTACTCTGTATCTAACCCCGTGCAGTATCTGTCCTGGGAGTGTTTGATGGGGACAGTGTAGAGGGAGCTTTACTCTGTATCTAACCCCGTGCTGTACCTGTCCTGGGAGTGTTTGATGGGGACAGTGAAGAGGGAGCTTTACTCTGTCTCTAACCCCGTGCTGTACCTGTCCTGGGAGTGCTTGATGGAGACAGTGTAGAGGGAGCTTTACTCTGTATCTAACCCCGTGCTGTATCTGTCCTGGGAGTGTTTGATGGGGACAGTGTAGAGGGAGCTTTACTCTGCATCTAACCGCGTGCTGTACCTGTCCTGGGAGTGTTTGATGGGGACAGTGTAGAGGGAGCTTTACTCTGTATCTAACCCCGTGCTGTATCTGTCCTGGGAGTGTTTCACGGGGACAGTGTAGAGGGAGCTTTACTCTGTATCTAACCCCGTGCTGTATCTGTCCTGGGAGTGTTAGATGGGGACAGTGTAGAGGGAGCTTTACTCTGTATCTAACCCCGTGCTGTACCTGTCCTGGGAGTGTTTGATGGGGACAGTGTAGACGGAGCTTTACTCTGTATCTAAACCGGTGCTGTACCTGTCCTCGGAGTGTTTGATGGGGACAGTGTAGAGAGAGCTTTACTCTGTCTCTAACCCCGTGCTGTACCTGTCCTGGGAGTGTTCGTTGGGGACTGTGTAGAGGGAGCTTTACTCTGTATCTAACCCCGTGCTGTACCTGTCCTGGGAGTGTTTGATGCTGACAGTGTAGAGGGAGCTTTACTCTGTATCTAACCCCGTGCTGTACCTGTCCTGGGAGTGTTTGATGCGGACAGTGTAGAGGGAGCTTTACTCTGTATCTAACCCAGTGCTGTACCTGTCCTGGGAGTGTTTGATGGGGACAGTGTAGAGGGAGCTTTACTCTGTATCTAACCCCGTGCTGTATCTGTCCTGGGAGTATTAGATGGGGACAGTGTAGAGGGAGCTTTACTCTGTATCTAACCCCGTGCTGTACCTGTCCTGGGAGTGTTTGATGGGGACAGTGTAGACGGAGCTTTACTCTGTATCTAAACCGGTGCTGTACCTGTCCTCGGAGTATTTGATGGGGACAGTGTAGAGGGTGCTTTACTCTGTATCTAACCCCGTGCTGTACCTGTCCTGGGAGTGTTTGATGGGGACAGTGTAGAGAGAGCTTTACTCTGTCTCTAACCCCGTGCTGTACCTGTCCTGGGAGTGTTTGATGCGGACAGTGTAGAGGGAGCTTTACTCTGTATCTAACCCCGTGCTGTACCTGTCCTGGGAGTGTTTGATGCGGACAGTGTAGAGGGAGCTTTACTCTGTATCTAACCCAGTGCTGTCCCTGTCCTGGGAGTGTTTGATGGGGACAATGTAGAGGGAGCTTTACTCTGTATCTAACCCAGTGCTATACCTGTCATGGGAGTGTTTGATGGGGACAGTGTAGAGGGAGCTTTACTCTGTATCTAACCCAGTGCTGTACCTGTCCTGGGAGTGTTTGATGGGGACAGTGTAGAGGGAGCTTTACTCTATATCTAACCCCGTGCTGTTCCTGTCCTGGGAGTGTTTGATGGGGACAGTGTAGAGGGAGCTTTACTCTGTATCTAACCCCGTTCTGTACCTGTCCTGGGAGTGTTTGATGGGGACAGTGTAGAGGGAGCTTTACTCTGTATCTAACCCCGAGCTGTACCTGACCTGGGAGTGTTTGATGGGGACAGTGGAGAGGGAGCTTTACTCTGTATCTAACCCCGTGCTGTACGTGCCCTGGGAGTTTTTGATGGGGACAGTGCAGAGGGAGCTTTACTCTGTGTCTAACCCTGTGCTGTACCTGTCCTGGGAGTGTTTGATGGGGACAGTGCAGAGGAAGCTTTACTCTGTATCTAACCCCGTGCCGTACCCATCCTGGGAGTGTTTGATGGAGACAGTGTAGAGGGAGCTTTACTCTGTATCTAACCCCGTGCAGTATCTGTCCTGGGAGTGTTTGATGGGGACAGTGTAGAGGGAGCTTTACTCTGTATCTAACCCCGTGCTGTACCTGTCCTGGGAGTGTTTGATGGGGACAGTGAAGAGGGAGCTTTACTCTGTCTCTAACCCCGTGCTGTACCTGTCCTGGGAGTGCTTGATGGAGACAGTGTAGAGGGAGCTTTACTCTGTATCTAACCCCGTGCTGTATCTGTCCTGGGAGTGTTTGATGGGGACAGTGTAGAGGGAGCTTTACTCTGCATCTAACCGCGTGCTGTACCTGTCCTGGGAGTGTTTGATGGGGACAGTGTAGAGGGAGCTTTACTCTGTATCTAACCCCGTGCTGTATCTGTCCTGGGAGTGTTTCACGGGGACAGTGTAGAGGGAGCTTTACTCTGTATCTAACCCCGTGCTGTATCTGTCCTGGGAGTATTAGATGGGGACAGTGTAGAGGGAGCTTTACTCTGTATCTAACCCCGTGCTGTACCTGTCCTGGGAGTGTTTGAAGGGGACAGTGTAGACGGAGCTTGACTCTGTATCTAAAGCGGTGCTGTACCTGTCCTCGGAGTATTTGATGGGGACAGTGTAGAGGGAGCTTTACTCTGTATCTAACCCCATGCTGTACCTGTCCTGGGAGTGTTTGATGGGGACAGTGTAGAGAGAGCTTTACTCTGTCTCTAACCCCGTGCTGTACCTGTCCTGGGAGTGTTTGTTGGGGACTGTGTAGAGGGAGCTTTACTCTGTATCTAACCCCGTGCTGTACCTGTCCTGGGAGTGTTTGATGCGGACAGTGTAGAGGGAGCTTTACTCTGTATCTAACCCCGAGCTGTACCTGACCTGGGAGTGTTTGATGGGGACAGTGGAGAGGGAGCTTTACTCTGTATCTAACCCCGTGCTGTACGTGCCCTGGGAGTTTTTGATGGGGACAGTGCAGAGGGAGCTTTACTCTGTGTCTAACCCTGTGCTGTACCTGTCCTGGGAGTGTTTGATGGGGACAGTGCAGAGGAAGCTTTACTCTGTATCTAACCCCGTGCCGTACCCATCCTGGGAGTGTTTGATGGAGACAGTGTAGAGGGAGCTTTACTCTGTATCTAACCCCGTGCAGTATCTGTCCTGGGAGTGTTTGATGGGGACAGTGTAGAGGGAGCTTTACTCTGTATCTAACCCCGTGCTGTACCTGTCCTGGGAGTGTTTGATGGGGACAGTGAAGAGGGAGCTTTACTCTGTCTCTAACCCCGTGCTGTACCTGTCCTGGGAGTGCTTGATGGAGACAGTGTAGAGGGAGCTTTACTCTGTATCTAACCCCGTGCTGTATCTGTCCTGGGAGTGTTTGATGGGGACAGTGTAGAGGGAGCTTTACTCTGCATCTAACCGCGTGCTGTACCTGTCCTGGGAGTGTTTGATGGGGACAGTGTAGAGGGAGCTTTACTCTGTATCTAACCCCGTGCTGTATCTGTCCTGGGAGTGTTTCACGGGGACAGTGTAGAGGGAGCTTTACTCTGTGTCTAACCCCGTACTGTACCTGTCCTGGGAGAGTTTGATGGGGACAGTGTAGAGGGAGCTTTACTCTGTATCTAACCCCGTGCTGTACCTGTCCTGGGAGTGTTTGAAGGGGACAGTGTAGACGGAGCTTTACTCTGTATCTAAACCGGTGCTGTACCTGTCCTCG
The DNA here is from genome assembly GCF_047496885.1 of Scyliorhinus torazame. Taxonomy (NCBI): domain Eukaryota; kingdom Metazoa; phylum Chordata; class Chondrichthyes; order Carcharhiniformes; family Scyliorhinidae; genus Scyliorhinus; species Scyliorhinus torazame. The sequence continues at coordinate 3,192,643 of NC_092736.1, forward strand.
GAGTATTTGATGGGGACAGTGTAGAGTGAGCTTTACTCTGTATCTAACCCCATGCTGTACCTGTCCTGGGAGTGTTTGATGGGGACAGTGTAGAGAGAGCTTTACTCTGTCTCTAACCCCGTGCTGTACCTGTCCTGGGAGTGTTTGTTGGGGACTGTGTAGAGGGAGCTTTACTCTGTATCTAACCCCGTGCTGTACCTGTCCTGGGAGTGTTTGATGGGGACAGTGTAGAGGGAGCTTTACTCTGTATCTAACCCCGTGCTGTACCTGTCCTGGGAGTGTTTGATGCGGACAGAGTAGAGGGAGCTTTACTCTGTATCTAACCCAGTGCTGTCCCTGTCCTGGGAGTGTTCGTTGGGGACTGTGTAGAGGGAGCTTTACTCTGTATCTAACCCCGTGCTGTACCTGTCCTGGGAGTGTTTGATGCTGACAGTGTAGAGGGAGCTTTACTCTGTATCTAACCCCGTGCTGTACCTGTCCTGGGAGTGTTTGATGCGGACAGTGTAGAGGGAGCTTTACTCTGTATCTAACCCAGTGCTGTACCTGTCCTGGGAGTGTTTGATGGGGACAGTGTAGAGGGAGCTTTACTCTGTATCTAACCCCGTGCTGTATCTGTCCTGGGAGTATTAGATGGGGACAGTGTAGAGGGAGCTTTACTCTGTATCTAACCCCGTGCTGTACCTGTCCTGGGAGTGTTTGATGGGGACAGTGTAGACGGAGCTTTACTCTGTATCTAAACCGGTGCTGTACCTGTCCTCGGAGTATTTGATGGGGACAGTGTAGAGGGAGCTTTACTCAGTATCTAACCCCGTGCTGTACCTGTCCTGGGAGTGTTTGATGGGGACAGTGTAGAGAGAGCTTTACTCTGTCTCTAACCCCGTGCTGTACCTGTCCTGGGAGTGTTTGATGCGGACAGTGTAGAGGGAGCTTTACTCTGTATCTAACCCCGTGCTGTACCTGTCCTGGGAGTGTTTGATGCGGACAGTGTAGAGGGAGCTTTACTCTGTATCTAACCCAGTGCTGTCCCTGTCCTGGGAGTGTTTGATGGGGACAATGTAGAGGGAGCTTTACTCTGTATCTAACCCAGTGCTATACCTGTCATGGGAGTGTTTGATGGGGACAGTGTAGAGGGAGCTTTACTCTGTATCTAACCCAGTGCTGTACCTGTCCTGGGAGTGTTTGATGGGGACAGTGTAGAGGGAGCTTTACTCTATATCTAACCCCGTGCTGTACCTGTCCTGGGAGTGTTTGATGGGGACAGTGTAGAGGGAGCTTTACTCTGTATCTAACCCCGTTCTGTACCTGTCCTGGGAGTGTTTGATGGGGACAGTGTAGAGGGAGCTTTACTCTGTATCTAACCCCGAGCTGTACCTGACCTGGGAGTGTTTGATGGGGACAGTGGAGAGGGAGCTTTACTCTGTATCTAACCCCGTGCTGTACGTGCCCTGGGAGTTTTTGATGGGGACAGTGCAGAGGGAGCTTTACTCTGTGTCTAACCCTGTGCTGTACCTGTCCTGGGAGTGTTTGATGGGGACAGTGCAGAGGAAGCTTTACTCTGTATCTAACCCCGTGCCGTACCCATCCTGGGAGTGTTTGATGGAGACAGTGTAGAGGGAGCTTTACTCTGTATCTAACCCCGTGCAGTATCTGTCCTGGGAGTGTTTGATGGGGACAGTGTAGAGGGAGCTTTACTCTGTATCTAACCCCGTGCTGTACCTGTCCTGGGAGTGCTTGATGGAGACAGTGTAGAGGGAGCTTTACTCTGTATCTAACCCCGTGCAGTATCTGTCCTGGGAGTGTTTGATGGGGACAGTGTAGAGAGAGCTTTACTCTGTCTCTAACCCCGTGCTGTACCTGTCCTGGGAGTGTTCGTTGGGGAGTGTGTAGAGGGAGCTTTACTCTGTCTCTAACCCCGTGCTGTACCTGTCCTGGGAGTGTTCGTTGGGGACTGTGTAGAGGGAGCTTTACTCTGTATCTAACCCCGTGCTGTACCTGTCCTGGGAGTGTTTGATGCTGACAGTGTAGAGGGAGCTTTACTCTGTATCTAACCCCGTGCTGTACCTGTCCTGGGAGTGTTTGATGCGGACAGTGTAGAGGGAGCCTTACTCTGTATCTAACCCCGTGCTGTATCTGTCCTGGGAGTATTAGATGGGGACAGTGTAGAGGGAGCTTTACTCTGTATCTAACCCCGTGCTGTACCTGTCCTGGGAGTGTTTGATGGGGACAGTGTAGACGGAGCTTTACTCTGTATCTAAACCGGTGCTGTACCTGTCCTCGGAGTATTTGATGGGGACAGTGTAGAGGGAGCTTTACTCTGTATCTAACCCCGTGCTGTACCTGTCCTGGGAGTGTTTGATGGGGACAGTGTAGAGAGAGCTTTACTCTGTCTCTAACCCCGTGCTGTACCTGTCCTGGGAGTGTTTGTTGGGGACTGTGTAGAGGGAGCTTTACTCTGTATCTAACCCCGTGCTGTACCTGTCCTGGGAGTGTTTGATGCGGACAGTGTAGAGGGAGCTTTACTCTGTATCTAACCCCGTGCTGTACCTGTCCTGGGAGTGTTTGATGCGGACAGTGTAGAGGGAGCTTTACTCTGTATCTAACCCAGTGCTGTCCCTGTCCTGGGAGTGTTTGATGGGGACAATGTAGAGGGAGCTTTACTCTGTATCTAACCCAGTGCTATACCTGTCATGGGAGTGTTTGATGGGGACAGTGTAGAGGGAGCTTTACTCTGTATCTAACCCAGTGCTGTACCTGTCCTGGGAGTGTTTGATGGGGACAGTGTAGAGGGAGCTTTACTCTATATCTAACCCCGTGCTGTACCTGTCCTGGGAGTGTTTGATGGGGACAGTGTAGAGGGAGCTTTACTCTGTATCTAACCCCGTTCTGTACCTGTCCTGGGAGTGTTTGATGGGGACAGTGTAGAGGGAGCTTTACTCTGTATCTAACCCCGAGCTGTACCTGACCTGGGAGTGTTTGATGGGGACAGTGGAGAGGGAGCTTTACTCTGTATCTAACCCCGTGCTGTACGTGCCCTGGGAGTTTTTGATGGGGACAGTGCAGAGGGAGCTTTACTCTGTGTCTAACCCTGTGCTGTACCTGTCCTGGGAGTGTTTGATGGGGACAGTGCAGAGGAAGCTTTACTCTGTATCTAACCCCGTGCCGTACCCATCCTGGGAGTGTTTGATGGAGACAGTGTAGAGCGAGCTTTACTCTGTGTCTAACCCCGTACTGTACCTGTCCTGGGAGAGTTTGATGGGGACAGTGCAGAGGGAGCTTTACTCTGTATCTAACCCCGTGCCGTACCCATCCTGGGAGTGTTTGATGGAGACAGTGTAGAGGGAGCTTTACTCTGTCTCTAATCCCGTGCTGTACCTGTCCTGGGAGTGCTTGATGGAGACAGTGTAGAGGGAGCTTTACTCTGTATCTAACCCCGTGCAGTATCTGTCCTGGGAGTGTTTGATGGGGACAGTGTAGAGGGAGCTTTACTCTGTATCGAACCCCGTGCTGTACCTGTCCTGGTAGTGTTTCACGGGGACAGTGTAGAGGGAGCTTTACTCTGTATCTAACCCCGTGCTGTATCTGTCCTGGGAGTGTTAGATGGGGACAGTGTAGAGGGAGCTTTACTCTGTATCTAACCCCGTGCTGTACCTGTCCTGGGAGTGTTTGATGGGGACAGTGTAGACGGAGCTTTACTCTGTATCTAACCCCGTGCTGTACCTGTCCTGGGAGTGTTTGATGCTGACAGTGTAGAGGGAGCTTTACTCTGTATCTAACCCCGTGCTGTACCTGTCCTGGGAATGTTTGATGCGGACAGTGTAGAGGGAGCTTTACTCTGTATCTAACCCAGTGCTGTACCTGTCCTGGGAGTGTTTGATGGGGACAGTGTAGAGGGAGCTTTACTCTGTATCTAACCCCGTGCTGTCCCTGTCAAGGGAGTGTTTGATGGGGACAATGTAGAGGGAGCTTTACTCTGTATCTAACCCAGTGCTATACCTGTCATGGGAGTGTTTGATGGGGACAGTGTAGAGGGAGCTTTACTCTGGATCTAACCCAGTGCTGTACCTGTCCTGGGAGTGTTTGATGGGGACAGTGTAGAGGAAGCTTTACTCTGTATCTAACCCCGTGCTGTACCTGTCCTGGGATTGTTTGATGGGGACGGTGTAGAGGGAGCTTTACTCTGTATCTAACCCCGTGCTGTACCTGTCCTGGGAGTGTTTGATGGGGACAGTGTAGAGGTAGCTTTACTCTGTATCTAACCCCGTGCTGTACGTGTCCTGGGAGTGTTTGATGGGGACCGTGTAGAGGGAGCTTTACTCTGTTTCTCACCCCGTGCTGTACCTGTCCTGGGAGTGTTTGATGGGGACAGTGTAGAGAGAGCTTAACTCTGTATCTAACCCTGTACTGTACCTGTCTTGGGACTGTTTTATGGGGACAGTGTAGAGGGAGCTTTACTCTGTATCTAACCCGGTGCTGTACCTGTCCTGGGAGTGTTTGATGGGGACTTTGTAGAGGGAGCATTACTCTGTATCTAACCCCATACTGTATC